>NC_073403.1:13209555-13514971 GCF_028641065.1 Leucoraja erinaceus
CACGGCAGTCGGGTCACGACCCATGGATTCTACAATGGATTACACGCGATGAACCGCAGGTAAGCACTAACAGCCTTACTGTTGATGAAATGCAGTGAGCAAACGTGATAACTCCCAATATTTTCAATTCCGATATCTTCACGGCCAATGTTCGCCAAGGACTTTAGCTGTTGTTGTCCCTTCAGCTCTCGCTTCTCTTTACCTTCATTTCGCTTCACTTTTGGAATTCTGAAGTTGGGTACATGTCTCTCACACTTACCCCGACTTCCACAATTTTTTACAGTTGAAAAATTCAACATTTTGACGGTTTTTAACAGGTAGGAAAGTACGCGTTTCTTGCATTAATAACATATACCGGAAGTTACGGATGTCCTCCAGATGGATTGAGCAGCTCCGTGCGTCAAGCCCTATGACCCAGTGACCTTACGTGCAACCCCCCTATACAATAAATCAGCTGGATGCACTCTCCATCAATAGAGCCATAGAGCTCTATACAGCACTATGCAGTAAGTGCTTGGTAAACAGAGTTGTAATACAATGCAGAGCAGTTGAAAGCTTTTGCCTGCTTGTGATATTTGAATTATAATGCGGTGCCTGGATGGTCGAGAATCAAGATGTATTTTCATATATAGGTTGGAAAAACCAGGAATCTGAATTATAATTGAATGCCCGACTGGCTCAGTAATTTTGAAGTGTAATACAATGTTCGTCCAGCAGAGGTCTATCCTTTGCAACTCAACGCCCTGAAAAGCAGAGAAACCTGAATTGGAACACAGTGCCTTGGCAGCCGAGATACTCAGGTTGGCAAACGGTGTTTGTCCAGCTGAGGCTTTTGTACAGTTTGTCCCTGCAGGGCTGGCCTTAAGCCAATTGGACCAATTGCTCCCAATTGGGCCCCCGCACTAGAGTAATCTACTCTCGACTCGGGTAGATCTACCCCAGGTGGAGGGGAGAGAGGGGGGTGGAGAGAGAATAGAGGGGTGGAGGGGGAAGAAAGGGGTAGACAGGGAGGGGGGTGTGAGTGGGAATGGAGATGGGGGAGAGGGGGAGGTGGGTCGTTCCCTCATGGTCCCGGGGCAGCGCTCCCGCCCCTCCAGTCGCCGTGCTTTACGCACACAACCTGGCTCCACCCCTCTCTCTCCCCGGGGAGACGCGGTGAGCAATACAGGGAGGGCCGGGCCGGGGGTTGGAGCAACGATTACAAACCTCGGCCTCAGTTCACACCCGTCCACTCGGACCCTGGCATCCGCTCCTGCTGCCAGCCATCTCCCTTCTCTCCTTCCCTTCCCTCCCTCCCCTACCTCACTCTCTTTTCCCTTTACTCCTTCCCTCCCTCCCTCCCTGTCTCTCTTCCCTTCTTCCTCCCTTCCACACACACACACACACACACACACACACACACACACACACACACACACACACACACACACACACACACACACACACACACACACACACACACACACACACACACACACACACACACACACACACAACTAAGTTAGGATGGGGTAGAAGTCCAAAGGGTAGGATGGGGCTGAATCCCAAAATGTAATGCCTGGACTTTTTGTTTGCCAATGGTTATTGGTTTTCCAGGATCTAGTTAATTAAATTACTTTTGTTTTTCATTTCATAGTCACTAAAACAAGTGGTATTGTAACTATGTATTTTTCGATCTATACATTTTACTTCGGAGTCACGTGAGTGACTACGTGAAGAACCTGCCTCAGCACGCATGCGCGGCATTACGTTTCAGCAGGCAACAGCGGCAGACGGGAGTTAGGCTCTCCCGCTACAACCCTGAAAGGAAGCTAGGTAAGTCTTACCTTCAGGTCAACAGCGACTCGCGTCTGTTTGTTGCTCCAGGTGGAGCAAAGCAGCAGGAGAAGCACCAGAAGACGCCACCAGGACCGCACACGCTGCGGTCCACGGACAGGGAGCTGCACCGATGCCAGTCTGGACGCAAGCGACCCCCGTTGGACTCTGGGGAAGCAGTGTTCCGTTCGCGGAAGGGGGGAAAGATGCCACCAGGACCGCACACGCTGCGGTCCACAGACAGGGAGCTGTGCAGGGTTCCAGTCCAGAAAACAACGGGTCAGGCGCTCCCGCTAAAGAATGGACCATCAGGTAAGTCTACTCTGAGGTCGGTTTAACTGGCAAAGGAGAGTTCTTTGCTTGTTCCAACAGCCATTATTGGGGGATACATTGAGCAGCGCATTTAACCTAAATGTTTTTAAAAATGCATTTGATACCTGACGTCGGCTATCATGTCCACCTGCTCATTCCAGAAGGGCAGGGTAGTATGGCAAAACACCTGACCCTAATGTTCAACGGTATACCCCATAACTTCTCTAGTGAAGTCACAAACCTGCCCTCAATCTATGAAATTAACAGCATTATGAGAATGCCGACCTCACAAGCACAGATCCTGCTACCTGGCATTTACCAAACCAGTCCTAAAAAACTGGACGAAGTGTTCAAACTATTCGGCACAAGAGGGCAGAGTCTGGAATGAGCACCACACAGAATACCAGACAGCAGTACCTCTCCGCGTCCACCAGCGGCGTCTACCTCAAGGTACTGGTGAAAGCTCGGGGCCTGCATGCCAAACCCGTAGGATTTTAGGCCACGGCCCAGAGCAGGCCCCAGGGAAAATACCATGGAACCAAGGATACTTTATGGTAGACATCAACCTTGAAGATGCATACTATTCAGTACCTTCTCATATAAGTTTCGGATACCGCAATTACCTGGATGGAGTAACCATGATGAGCATTGCGGCATTTAAGTCAAAGCTACCCAGTATCAACTAGCCCTGACACTTAAGAACATCCATCATGGCATGTCTATATATTAACGACACACTATCCTTGGATACAGCTTTAGCTGCATTAGCTACTAACTTATTTAGCGGGCACTGCCATATATCCAGATATTTACGTTGACCATCCACAACTTTGTCATCTGGTATTCATTAAGACTATCAGTTATGGTAACATTAACCACCAATCAACTACGTGGCAAAGTATTGGGATAGTAGCAGCATTACCAGCTACTGAACATTGTACCTTTCCTATGAGCTGAGATACTAGTGTTCAAAACTATATCCATACCTGTGATATGGGGGCAAATGGATTAATCTGGAGTGTTATCATGGAATTATCGGCAGGAAGGATTATGGTTGTACTCTTCCACCTGTTTTGAGTAACATCTTATGTGTCCTGATGTGTTACTGAGCTTGTAATACTTAGTGCCAATGCAAATTGACTTAAACGTGTTATATATTAACTTACTTAATTCTAGTGAAGCATTTGCTCAGTAACCCACCAAATTTGCATGTTCGTTTATAAGTTAACAACATCACAGTGGTGGCATATACCAAACCACTTGGGCAGGGAACATCGATATTAGGTGACAATTTATTAACAATTGGTAACCGTATGTCGTCAAACATATTTGACCATCAGTAACCTCACCTATCAGGTGAGCTAAATACTGTAAACATACATTTAAACCAAAAATATTTGCTGAAATTACTAAGCAATATGGACACCAGATATCGATTCCTTATATGCAATCAAATCACCACGTATTAACTTACGTCACATGAAACCAATTTCAAGGCAGCGGCAATGGAGACATTCCCACGTATTGAGGGGTGGGGGAAATCTAATCTCTAAATTCTCCTTTCCTTCTACCTCTTCAATAGGTACTACGGCTTCATCAGGCGGGTACTACGCAAATTACAGTGGACCAAGTCCACAGGCATAGTTCGCAGTGATCCTCGATATGGTCATTAAAAGAATTGCAAAATTGGGAAGACCACTGCTGTGTTTGGATCAGCAGCGCTATCAACCTGATGACAGCATTCCGTCGCATATCCTAAGGAATATACCTGAGGAGCATCAAGAAATGGGATACTGTTTTTCCAAAACAGGAATTACACATTCAACAACAACAAAGCTGTACTGGAGCTCCTGGCAGGTCTTCACCACAATGAAGGAAATGTTCAGTCAGCCTACTCAACTTGGGTACCGCTCACTGGTGATCAGATACAGGAGAGGCATATTCAATCCATTCCCCAGAAATAGGTACACCCAAATTGGGATGTCAGTGAAACCCTGACGTACCTTAGGGGATGATCATCAGCCAGGTCACTCACCCTGGAACAGCCTACCCTGAAGATGGACATGCTGGTGGCCTTACATCAACACAAAGAGCCAGTTCTCCCATCTACTGTGATGGGACAACATGGTTATGACACCAGATAGTGTCACATTCCCATTCAAGGGTTGGCCAAACAGAACAGACCAGGAACATCAGGTCCAGTCATGAAATTCCAGGCATACCCACCTGAGCCACGTTTTATGTGTCATGGCCCACTCAGAGATCTACATCGACACAATAAGGAATACCGAGGGAGAGGAAAAAGCCTTATGGGTCAGCCACAATAAACCTCTTGGTCGGGTGACGAGCTAAACTATCTCTAGTGGCTCAAGCAGGTACTGGGAGTTGCTGGAGAAAATACTGACGTGTATAAGTCTTATTCCACCAGGACGGCTCCCACGTCAGTGACTAAGAGAATGGAAGAGCCTATGGACCTCATCCTGGCTACTGCAGGTTGGTCCAGGGAGTATACGTTCCAAACGTTTTTTAACAAACCACTGACAGAACCTGTATCGTTTGCAGAAAAAGAATCTGCAAAAAATATATAATTTAAGCCCGGGGGAGCAATTGATCTTGTTGTTGTTAATAACACCATTATTGTTTTACAAACAGATTCATGGTTGATTACGATAACATACTTCCTCCCTCGAATGACTTCGGCAGCGAGTGAAGTATGAACTGTTACACGGTTTGAAATCACAGAGCTTTGAAGTCTTCACGTAGTCACTCACGTGACTCCGAAGTAAAATAGTAAGATTAAACGAGAACTTACCAGTTCGAAGTTTGATCTGTATTTTATGAGGAGTTACGATGAGGGATTACGTGCCCTCCGCTCCCACCCTCATTATATGGGATCAAACTAGCAAACTGATGTCTCCTTGTCTTTACTATGTTTACTTCAAATAACTGTGTCTATCTGTGATTCCACACCGCTGCTTTGAAGTATGCCGCGCATGCGTGCTGAGGCGGGTTCTTCACGTAATCCCTCATCGTAACTCCTCATAAAATACAGATCAAACTTCGAATTGGTAAGTTCTCGTTTAATCTTACTATTTTGTTTGTTACTTGTAGGCTTACATGTATGCAATTTTATATTAAAATGTAACTTAAATCTGTTTGGTCCATTAACTGGCATGCACATTTTTCAGTGCACATTTTGATTACTTTCCATTCTACCATAGAGATATAAAGTCTATAATAGACTTTATTTGCATTTCTATGATTCTACAGAGCTTGGCTGGGAACCTGGGGCTCACCAAAATTGTTCCCAATTAGTCCCTGCACCTCCTAAGGCCGGCCCTGTGTCCCTGGGTTATGAGTGAAAGGTTTATGAACACCCGTACATACATTCGAGTTCCAGTAATATTATTAAATTCAAAAGGCCAATGTACGCACATGTACTTGTTCCAACGAATGGCAGAATTAGTTTCTTCTCTCTCTTCACTTATAGTAATTTATTATTTCAAATCAGTCTTGTGTGTTTTCAATGCCGATTATTACAACACTGTGGAGGTGTGGATCCCAGAGCACATGTCTATTTTGTGTATTTTCCGATTTACAGACAAAATAGTCTAATGGACGGACAGCGTGTAATACGGTGCCTCCTGAACATTGTAATAAAGTTCTCTGCCGGCCAAGACTGCTGCTGTTCAAGAAGGTGGCCCATCGCTTCCTTTTCAAGACTGTTTTTGACCCTGGGTAAAGAATTAGACTCTCTCCAGACGTGTGAGGCTGCTCAAAGAGAACTTTCAGGATTAGAGAAAACAGCAACATCAAACTGTAGAGCAAAGGGTCAAGCCCTTTGAACACCCTGTCTGCACTGCCCTTGGCATGGGTGCAGACATTAATAGGTATGGCAGCAGGATCTAGTGCTTCTATTGTGCGGGGGCTGGAGGAGGTGTATTTGTTCTTCTTGGAGCAACCTGGTAGGGAATTAAGGTAGGTTTTGATGGAGATTGGATTCACCATCATTTGGTGTGTGATATTCATTTCCACTTAGACACTGTGCAGAAAGATCAGTGCCGAGACGGTTTACATTGGGAGTCATGACCGTTGCTGGCGCCTAGTAAGGTGCTGACGAAAGATCTTGTGACGGACAGATCTGGCACCAGTTACAGGGTAAATTGTCAGCCCTTACTGAATCATACCCTAGACAACATTTCAGACTCATTCACAGTCCTGGGCAGGTCATGCGATGATCCCTATGAATTCTCAACATTGACTCCATGACACCACATGGCATCAGATCAAACATGAAACCTCCTCCTGATTTATTTATTTATTTTTATAAAGTTATTTCGAACAGAATAAACGAATAAAAAGCAAGTGTGAAACAGCATACAAAAAACAAACCAAGAATATTTATAAAGTGTCATAAACAATATCTATAAATAAATGAAATTGTATGTGTCTGAACAGGAGCAGGAAGAAGCCAAACCAACTACTCCTCCTGGTTAGCGATCCCCCAGCTGATGAGACAGTGCTCCTCCTTGTTGAACAAACTTGGAAGCGCACTGAATAGCAAAGACATTGAAGTGCCCACCCAGATCTATGCCCTTCACCAACAGTGGCTTAGGGTTGAGAGAGCTGGGTGAGTCCTGAAGGACTGTGCTGCCAGGAGAGTTGAGGGAACCAACACAAGGGATAAGCCTATTTGACCTCATCGTCAGCAGCTGTCATAGATACGTCTATCCCAGAGAGGATGTAGGTTTCATCTTCACATCCAGGGCACCCTCCACTGCGTTGTGTGGCATGACAAAACTGCAAAACGTAGTAACTGAAAACAGTTCTGGAAGCTCAATACTGGGCATCCATGAGGAGCCGTGGACCATCACCAACACAAACATTTTCCTGCTGATCCTGCACCTCTAGCCAGGATAGGACAGTGACAACACTGGCATCCAGCCAGGGGTGCAGTGCTGCCTGAGCTCACCAGAGCACCGCTCCGGCCCCACTGTAAAATAAAAACCTAAATTAAACAGCGGGGAATTTTAACTTGCGGGGATTTTAACAGCGGCTGATAATAGTAAAAGTGACAAAAGCTGTGTTTCGCCTGCAACTTTACAGCACAGGTTCTCAACATATTAAGCTGCTTCATCAATGATCTTTCTTCCATTTAGAAGGTCAGAACTGGGACCGATTGCACAATATATAATTGCATTCACCATTCACACTATCCATTCACAACACAATTCAGCAACTGAAACAGCCTGCATTGCAGCAAGACCTGGACAACATTCAGATGCAGGCTTACACATGGCAAGGAACACCTATGCCCCTGTCCCACTTAGGAAACTTGAACGGAAACCTCTGGAGACTTTACGCCCCACCCAAGGTTTCCGTGTGGTTCCCGGAGGTTTTTGTCAGTCTCCCTACCTGCTTCCACTACCTGCTACCTCCGGCAACCACCTGCAACCTCTGGGAACTGCACGGAAACCTTGGGTGGGGTGCAAAGTCTCCAGAGGTTTCCGTTCAGGTTTCCTAAGTGGGACAGGGGCATTATACTATGCAAGTACCAGGCATTGACCACCTCCACAGGCAACACCTATCGACGGCAAGACAATTATTAAAAGTGAGAGACTAGTTGCAACAGAACTCTGTTAGTAGCATGTGTAGGAAGGAACTGCAGTTGCTGGTTTAAGCCGAAGATAGACACGAAAAACAAGTAACTCAGTGTAACTCTGGAGAAAAGGAATAGGTGACCTTTTGGGTCAAGACTCTTCTTTGTTAGCAGCATAGCAGCTAAGGATCAACCAATCTGAAATCTTGTTTTATTGTGAGTGCCCTTTACCATGCTGGAGCAGAAAAAGGTGAGCTCATTCCTGCAGCAAATGTTCACAGTTGCCTTACATAACAACTGTTGCATGGGCCCATCATACATGGAAGTTTAGGACATTGTTTGTGAGTTTTATAAAGTACACTGTGTACTTCCATGAATCAAAGCTTAAAACGCAAAAGTTCATCTGCAGATGTAAGACAAACAGTGTTCAGTGTGGAAACCCCATGACTCCAGTATCCTGCCTATAGCTGCTGTGAAGTTTCCGATCTATGTCCCATGACCTATGGTTAACCTGCAAGCTGCCCCTCGTAGCTCCCAGTGAATTCATTAAGCTGCAATTTTAATAACTTTATTTATTCCCTAAACTTATTTTCATGCTGATACAATCTCAGCAAGCAATCAACTTTACAATTTTAAAATATTTTAATACCGTAAACGTACTCCTGCAAGACTTCCTTTTCGGAAATATTTTAAAGGGTAAAACTAAATTACATAAAATGCCTCGGAGCTTTTAAATGTCCTCTCTATTTTTCTATGACCTTTACCACATTCATAGGTTTCCTGCAGCGGAACAATGCAATAGATTAGATGCGATGGAACGCTGGAGAGTGGCCAGCTGCATACACAACCAGGGTCATGTTCCTACTGCGATAGGATCTTTACGAACAAAAGAGACTGTTCAACGAATGGCTGGTCTGCCATTCACTCAGACCATGCCTGAACTGAAGCTCAAGTCAATATCCCCAATCTTCTACAGGCTCAGCTTCAAGCGACCATGAATCAAAAGTTTGTTGGTTCGAGACCCAACCTAGACAGTTTTAATTTTAATTGAGTTTTAATTTAGAAACATAGCATGGAAACAGGCCCTTTGGCCCGCCGAGTCCACGCTAACCATCAATTGCCCATGCACACTAGTTCTATGTTATCCCACTTACTCACCCATTCCCTATACATTAGAGGCAATTTTCATTTTTTTTTTTTTAACAGAGGACAATTAACTGACAAACCCGCACATCTTTTAGATGTGGGAGGAAACAGGAGCACCAGACTCGGGGACTGGGAAATCAAAGCACTGTCAATGTTTTGTCAACAACGTCAAGTTCCTGGGTGAACAATAGACATTACACAATAGACAATAGGTGCAGGAGTAGGCCATTTGGCCCTTCGAGCCAGCACCGCCATTCAATGCGATCATGACTGATCAGTACCCCGTTCCTGCCTTTTCCCCATATCCCCTGACTGCGCTATCTTTAAGAGCCCTATTCAGCTCTCTCTTGAAAGCATCCAGAGAACCTGCCTCCACTGCCCTCTGAGACAGAGAATTCCACACACTCACAACTCTCTGTGAGAAAAAGTGTTTCCTCGACTCCGTTCTAAATGGCTTACCCCTTATTCTTAAACTGTGGCCCCTGGTTCTGGACCATATCTCTGAAGATCTATCCTGGACCCAGCACATTGATGGCACCATAAAGAAAGCTCAAAAATGCCTTTACTTCCCGAGAGGATTGAGAGGATTTGGGATGTCAATGAATAGTCTTTCATGTTGACTGATTTAATCACGGCCTGGTTCGTCAACTCGAACAAGAGATTACAATAACTGGTGCATCATGGGTACTGACCTCCCTCGCATGGAAGGCATGTACAGGAGGCAGTCACCATCACCAGGGACCCACACCACACAAGCCACACTCTCATTTCACTCCTGCCATCGGGAAGAAAGTATAGGAGTTGGGAAACCGCAACCCCCAGGTTCAGGCACAGCTTCTACCCAACAACTATCAGACTACTGAACACTACAAAACTACTGTGGTTGCATTAGGGATTTGAGGCTTTGTTTTATTTGGCTCTATATTGGGATTTTTTATTTATTGAACCCTTAATGTTTTTTTGCTTGTTATTAGACCATCTACTGTGTTCATAAAGCTGTTGTGTTGCTGCAAGAGAGAATTTCATGATTCCGTCTCGGTACACATGACAATAAAATATGCTTGACTCTTGAGTGTTCTGCTTGCTTTCTCTCCTCTCTATGAGGCTTGCTTTAATCTGCTCCCTCCCCATGCACAACATCATGCATTGGACAATAAACTATGTCCTGGGAGATTACAGCTGCCTGGTGTTATCTTTATACGGGTTGTTTATTATAGATCTGAGGAGCACACCAAGCAAAAACTAAAGGTGTGCCAGATAAGAAGCTGCTCGGTCAGCCACCTGTCCTACTACTGAAACCGATAACGTTTATGGTTAAAGATTGGCAGGACGTGATGTTCCTCAGAGACATCTCCCCACATAAAGTCACACGAGCTCACAGTCCAGCTGTTTGAGGGAGCATCCTCACTCCCTCACCCCCTGCTTGTTCCTGTTATTCAGGCAGGCAACTGGCAGGAGCTCCTCAGTAAAGTGGGTTCCGGACTTGGGGGTCATTCAAATGAAAGTAATGGTGGAGGAGAGGAATATGTATTGACAATACTGCGTCGCTCAACCTGTTGCAGTGTTTCAATACAGCGTGCACACAACATTCTTGTTCCCAGCTGAGTGTTACGGTTCTGTGCCCATTGACTGATGACCTCGTGCTTCATTGGCTCCATCGATAAGACAATGTTCAGTAGAGCTCAGTGCTTAGTGAAGATGGCTTTAGTTGTGGAAACCCGCTCTTTAAGAGTGGTTTAAATGCACCCCTTAGTTCTGGGTACTTGTCTTGCTATTACCATGATGCCTGCAGTTATGAATGGGCTGCCCTTTGTATGGAAAGCACCAACCACCCTGTTCACATCAGTTCCATCCTGGCAAACAGCTCCAACAACCTCGCAACTAAGAAGCAAAACGATTCAAAATTAATTAGTTTAGTTTAGGGATACCGTGCGGAAACAGGCCATTCGGCCCACTGAGTCCGTGCCGACGAGAGATTCCCGTGTACTAACACTATCCTACACACACCAGGGACAATTTACAATTTCACCAAGCCAATTAACCTACAAACCTGTACGTCGTTAGAGTGGGGGAGGAAATCGGAGCACCCGGGGAAAACACACGCAGGTGATGGAGAAAACATACAAACTCCGTACAGACAGCACCCGTAGTCAGCATCGAAATCAGGTCTCTGGTGCTGTATGGCAGCAACTCTACCACTGCTTCACCGTGCCACAATTAGTTGAGAAACAACATGTTTCGCATCCAAATGGTTGTTGCATTAAAAGAATGCTCCAGGTCCAGAGACTCCAGGACAAGCCTCCACTCTGGGATATGCTGCGTGCAGCTCAGAGTTCATCTCCAGGGTTGGTGAGGGCAAGGAGTGTCCTCAGTGATTATTGCTGAGCAGCCAAGAAATAAATTTCCAAACTCAGCTGGAAACTTGTCTCCAGAAATTTATGGATCAATTTCATTAATGTTCTACGCTAATATGCTGACAGAGTAATTTGGGCACTGTGATAATTCGTGGGGTAAATATTTGACAGCAAAACATGAAGAAACCTTGCACAGTCAGCAGGATGCATGCTGCATGCAGCCTTGGGTCATTGCACATGTTTCCTGCAGGTGAAGCAGTGCTGGAAATGGTGGAATAAGGTCACAGGCACGTTCTTCTGACTGGAACTCACAGTGTAGACATAGAGAGGAGACCAATGCAAGTTTGTTCTGTCACACGAACAACATTTATCTCTGCCCATCTGTATCTCTGCACATCTGTATCTCGGCTACATTTGCTCAAAATCACCCCATATCTCTCAACCTGGGTCCCAGTGTAAATCTCCCATTTGAAGATAGTTTGCTTGCACCTTTCTAAGATCACCTTAAACCGTCTTTATTTATCATACAATTTCACCATCACTCCCACCCACCTTCAATGGTACCAACTTTCTTATATATTTTTTTCTGTAGATCTCATATTCAGTCCTGTTCTCGTCATCCTCTCTGGAAGGTCAGTCTGTTTGATGTTGGACCTTATCCCACAAACATGTTTGGTTTTACTAGTAATTTGTAAGGCTGGTGAATGGATTCCTTTCCTGCAGTGATTTAAGTGTTTACATTTCCAAAGGCTTTTGGAATTAATCCAGACAGCAAGAAGTTGTAAGTATTGTGGACAGCCACATCCCAGATGTCAGAGGAGGAAAGAGATGGTTGTTTTCCAATAAACTCATTGTGTGAAGTGATTCTCCTGCACTTCACCAATGTCGCTGAATATATTATTTCCTCCAGTAATTCGTTCATCTCAGCTTATTTTTAAAAATAATTTCAAATTCCTTTGGTTACTCACAACATGCTGCGATATGAAGCTTGATAAATTTGAGAATGCGAAGACCACAAAACTGCCATGATAGTACAACCCCATTAACCCTTTAATGTTTATTTCTTTCAGCACTTTTGCTACAGGTTCGGTTAGAATATCTACCTGTTATATCACTGAGATATCGCACGCTGTGAGCTCCCATCCACATTGCAATGTATCTCCCATCTTAACATAAATTAAAGGACCTAAGGGATATGTTTGATGGAGGTTACATGGGTTAAAACAGTTAAGGGCGGCACATTGGAGCAGCAGTGGAGCTGCTGCCTCACAGCTCCAGGGAACCGGGTTTGATTCTGACCTCGGGGCTGCCTGTGTGGGGTTTGCACTTTCTCCCTGTGACCACATAGGTTTTCTCTGGGTGCTCCAGTTTTATCCCACATTCCAAAGACATGCGGGTTTGGAGATTAATTGGCTTCTGTAAATTGCCCCTAGTGCGTGTAGGATTGTCTACTGTTTGGGTGATCGCTGGTCGGCGCAGAATCGCTGGGCCAAAGGGCCTGCTTCCATGCTGTATCTCTAAAAACTATAAACCCACTCCAATGCTGCAACACAGCACGGCTTGCTGAGTCAGTAGAGCATGAGACTCGTAATCTCAGGGTCATGAGTTTGAACCCCACATTGAGCGGCACTCTCGATTTATACAAGAGAATTAAATGTGACATCTCCACGCTTGCGGATGACACAAAGCTGGGTGGCAGCGTGAGCTGCGATGAGGATGCTATGAGGCTGCAGGGTGACTTGGATAGGTTGGGTGAGTGGGCAGATGCATGGCAGATGCAGTATACTGTGGATAAATGTGAGGTTATCCACTTTTGTGGCAAGAACAGGAAGGCAGATTATTATTGTAGAATGGTGTCAGATTAGGAAAAAGGGAGGTGCAACGAGACCTGGGTGTGCTTGTACATCAGTCACTGAAAGTAAGCATGCATGTACAGCAGACAGTGAAGAAAGCTAATGGCATTTTGACCTTGATTGTGAGAGGATTTGAGTTTAGGAGCAAGGATGCCCTATTGCAGTTGTACAAGGCCCTGGTGAGACCGCACCTGGAGTATTGTGTGCAATTTTGGTCTCCTAATTTGTGGAATGATATTATTTGTATCGAGGGAGTGCAGCGTCGGTTCACCAGGTTGATTCCCAGGATGGCGGGACTGTCATATGATGAAAGAATGGGTCGATGCGATTGTATTCACTGGAATTTAGAAGGATGAGAGGGGATCTTATAGAAACATATAAAATTCTTAAAGGATTGGACAGGCTAGATGCAAGAAAAATGTTCCCGATGTTGGGGGAGTCCAGAACCAGGGGTCACAGTTTAAGAATAAGGGGTAGGCCATTCAGAAGGCGGTGGAGGCCAATTCACTGGATTTTTTCAAGAGAGAGTTAGATTTAGCTCTTAGGGCTAAAGTAATCACTGGATATGGGGAAAAAGCAGGAATGGGGAACTGATTTTCGATGATCAGCTATGATCATATTGAATGGTGGTGTTGGCTCGAAGGGCCGAATGGCCTACTCCTGCACCTATTTTTCCATGTTTCTATGGTGCCAAAATATGACAATAATTGCAAGAATTTCACTGTGCAGTGCATATGTGACAATTAATAGTAACATTAAACGAGAACTTACCAGTTCGAAGTTTGATCTGTATTTTATGAGGAGTTACGATGAGGGATTACGTGAAGAACCCGCTTCAGCACGCATGCGCGGCATGCTTCAAAGCAGCGGTGTGGAATCACAGATAGACACAGTTATTTGAAGTAAACATAGTAAAGACAAGGAGACATCAGTTTACTAGTTTGCTATAATGAGGGTGGGAGCGGAGGGCACGTAATCCCTCATCGTAACTCCTCATAAAATACAGATAAAACTTCGAACTGGTAAGTTCTCGTTTAATCTTACTATTTTACTTCGGAGTCACGTGAGTGACTACGTGAAGACTTCAAAGCTCTGTGATTTCAAACCATGTAACAGTTGATACTTAACTCGCTGCTGAAGTCATTCGAGGGAGGAAGTATGTTATCGTAATCAACCATGAATCTGTTTGTAAAAGAATAATGGTGTTATTAACAACAACAAGATCAATTGCTCCCCCGGCCTTAAATTATATATTTTTTGCAGATTATTTTTCTGCAAACGATACAGGTTCTGTCAGTGGTTTGTTAAAAAACGTTTGGAACGTATACTCCCTGGACCAACCTGCAGTAGCCAGGATGAGGTCCATAGGCTCTTCCATTCTCTTAGTCACTGACATGGGAGCCGGCCTGGTGGAATAAGACTTATACACGTCAGTATTTTCTCCAGCAACTCCCAATACCTGCTTGAGCCACTAGAGATAGTTTAGCTCGTCACCCGACCAAGAGGTTTATTGTGGCTGACCCATAAGGCTTTTTCCTCTCCCTCGATATTCCTTATTGTGTCGATGTAGATCTCTGAGTGGGTCATGACACATAAAATGTGGTTCAGGTGGGTATGCCCGGATTTCATGACTGGACCTGATGTTCCTGGTCTGTTCTGTTTGGCCAACCCTTGAATGGGAATGTGACATTATCTGGTGTCATAACCATGTTGTCCCATCGCAGTAGATGGGAGAACTGGCTCTTTGTGTTGATGTAAGGCCACCAGCATGTCCATCTTCAGGGTAGGCTGTTCCAGGGTGAGTGACCTGGCTGGTGATCATCCCCTAAGGTACGTCAGGGTTACACTGACATCCCAATTTGGGTGAACCTATTTCTGGGGAATGGATTGAATATGCCTCTCCTGTATCTGATCACCAGTGAGCGGTACCCAAGTTGAGTAGGCTGACAGAACATTTCCTTCATTGTGGTGAAGACCTGCCAGGAGCTCCAGTACAGCTTTGTTGTAGTTGAATGTGTAATTCCTGTTTTGGAAAAACAGTATCCCATTTCTTGATGCTCCTCAGGTATGTTCCTTAGGATATGCGACGGAATGCTGTCATCAGGTTGATAGCGCTGCTGATCCAAACACAGCAGTGGTCTTCCCAATTTTGCAATCCTTTTAATGACCATATCGAGGATCACTGGGAACCATGCCTGTGGACTTGGTCCACTGTAATTTGCGTAGTACCCGACTGATGAAGCCGTAGTACCTATTGAAGAGGTAGAAGGAAAGGAGAATTTAGAGATTAGATTTCCCCCACCCCTCAATACGTGGGAATGTCTCCATAGCCGCTGCCTTGAAATTGGTTTCATGTGACGTAAGTTAATACGTGGTGATTTGATTGGATATAAGGAATCGATATCTGGTGTTCATATTGCTTAATAATTTCAGCAAATATTTTTGGTTTAAATGTATGTTTACAGTATTTAGCTCACCTGATAGGTGAGGTTACTGATGGTCAAATATGTTTGACGACACACGGTTACCAATTGTTAATAAATTGTCACCTAATATCGATGTTCCCTGCCCAAGTGGTTTGGTATATGCCACCACTGTGATGTTGTTAACTTATAAACGAACATGCAAATTTGGTGGATTACTGAGCAAATGCATCACTAGAATTAAGTAAGTTAATATATAACACGTTTAAGTCAATTTGCATTGGCACTAAGTATTACAAGCTCAGTAACACTTCAGGACACATAAGATGTTACTCAAAACAGGTGGAAGTGTACAACCATAATCCTTCCTGCCGATAATTCCATGATAACACTCCAGATTAATCCATTTGCCCCATATCACAGGTATGGATATAGTTTTGAACACTAGTATCTCAGCTCATAAGAAAGGTACAATGTTCAGTAGCTGGTAATGCTGCTACTATCCCAATACTTTGCCACGTAGTTGATTGGTGGTTAATGTTACCATAACTGAGAGTCTTAATGAATACCAGATGACAAAATTGTGGATGGTCAACGTAAATATCTGGATATATGGCAGTGCCCGCTAAATAAGTTAGTAGCTAATGCAGCTAAAGCTGTATCCAAGGATAGTGTGTCGTTAATATATAGACATGCCATGACAGATGTTTCTTAAGTGTCAGGGCTGGTTGATACTGGATAGCTTTGACTTAAATGCCGCAATGCTCATCATGGTTACTCCATCCAGGTAATTGCAGTATCCGAAACTTATATGAGAAAGTACTGAATAGTATGCATCTTCAAGGTTGATGTCTACCATAAAGTATCCTTGGTCCCATGGTAGTACAGGTAGTTACAAATCCCATGAATGGGTATACCTGGTGAATATTCAAGTGGTTTATCAATGATGGTGCGACATTCACCATCGCGGGAGGGTAGACCCCTTGGGGTGCTTGCTAAATTGGTGGCAAGATATTATATATAACTACCAAAGTGATAGCTTCCTAACCAGGTGTGATTCACCCACCCCTTGTTAGTACAACCCTTCACCTTTATGTGATGGTAGGAACCATACTTATCTGTCTTTATTGCTGTTTTCTTTGGTTTCTGGTTCCTTATTCTTGTAGGGACGATGTTTGTTGGGGGGGTGGCACATTTTCCATGGGGCCTGCTCTGGGCCGTGGCCTAAAATCCTACGGGTTTGGCATGCAGGCCCCGAGCTTTCACCAGCACCTTGAGGTAGACGCCACTGGTGGACGCGGAGAGGTACTGCTGTCTGCTATTCTGTGTGGTGCTCATTCCAGGCTCTACCCTCTTGTGCCGAATAGTTTGAACACTTCGTCCACTTTTTTAGGACTGGTTTGGTAAATGCCAGGTAGCAGGATCTGTGCTTGTGAGGTCGGCGTTCTCATAATCCTGTTAATTTCATAGATTGAGGGCAGGTTTGTGACTTCACTAGAGAAGTTATGGGGTATACCGTTGAACATTAGGGTCAGGTGTTTTGCCATACTACCCTGCCCTTCTGGAATGAGCAGGTGGACATGATAGCCGACGTCAGGTATCAAATGCATTTTAAAAACATTTAGGTTAAATGCGCTGCTCAATGTATCCCCCAATAATGGCGGGCACTTTGAGTAAATGCAATTTAGGGGTGGCGTGATAAATCCAACGCCTCATGGCTACCTGTCTTGGAGGGGGTTTTTTTTTTTTTTGGAAAAGACAGGTAGTAGGCTGGCCATCAATTAAGACTGAAGCCATTTCGCTTGTGGTGAAACCACGTAGCGGCCACACCCAGCAGCTCTTCCTGTTCCTGTACCTCATGCGTACTCCCGATGTTGTTCAGCCAGTGCCCCTCTTCTTGACCAGCCCAGCCCTGGTCGCCAAAGCTGTCCTCGTATGAGGAAGAAGCAATGGCCAGTGCATGAGGCACTGTGGAGGGAGTGCCTGAACTCCCTCTGCGAAACTGCTCCCCATAAGCAAGTCTCGCTGGAGCTTATGCTCCACGAGCCGCTCCATGTGGCTCAGGCGGCTGTCTCTGCCCTAAGTGGGCGGTGAGACGTCCCCGTCCAGCGAATCGGATACCACCGGCCGGATTGTTGACATCCAGTCCGCTGCTCAGGCGCTAGTGGAACTGGGCTCGGCTCGGTGTCGGGGATGGCGGAGCGCCGGGTTGGCGGTCCTACCGCCCTCTGTCCCCCTGTGATGAGACGCCTGTCTGCTGGAGCCGAGCTGGGGACAGGTTTCTTGGAGAGTCTTGTTCTGTTCTTTCTTCTTGGCTGTTGGAACAAGCAAAGAACTCTCCTTTGCCAGTTAAACCGACCGCAGAGTAGACTTACCTGATGGTCCGTTTTTAAACTTTAGCGGGAGCGCCTGACTCCCGTTGTTCTCTGGACTGGAACCCGGCGCAGCTCTCTGTCTGTGGACCGCAGCGTGTGCGGTCCTGGTGGCGCTCTCCCCCTTCCGTGAAACGGAAAATACTCCTTACCCGGAGTCCAACGGGGGCCGCTTGCGTCTGGACTGGCACCGGCGCAGCTCCCTGTCCGTGGACCGCAGCGTGTGCGGTCCTGGTGGCGTCTCTCCCCCTTCCGTGAAACGGAACACTCCTTCCCCGGAGTCCAACGGGGGCCGCTTTCTTCTGCTGCTTTGCTCCACCTGGAGCAACAAACAGACGCGAGTCGCTGTTGACCTGAAGGTAAGACTTACCTAAAGCTTCCTTTCAGGGTTGTAGCGGGAGTGCCTAACTCCCGCCTGCCGCTGTTGCCTGCTGAAGCGTAATGCCGCGCGTGCGTGCTGAAGTGGGTTCTTCACGTAGTCACTCACGTGACTCCGAAGTAAAATAGCATTTTGACCTTGATTGTGAGAGGATTTGAGTTTAGGAGCAAGGATGTCCTATTGCAGTTGTACAAGGCCCTGGTAAGACCGCACCTGGAGTATTGTGTGCAATTTTGATCTCCTAATTTGTGGAATGACATTATTTGTATCGAGGGAGTGCAGCGTCGGTTCACCAGGTTGATTCCCAGGATGGCGGGACTGTCATATGATGAAAGAATGGGTCGATGTGATTGTATTCACTGGAATTTAGAAGGATGAGAGGGGATCTTATAGATACATATAAAATTCTTAAAGGATTGGACAGGCTAGATGCAAGAAAAATGTTCCCGATGTTGGGGGAGTCCAGAACCAGGGGTCACAGTTTAAGAATAAGGGGTAGGCCATTCAGAAGGCGGTGGAGGCCAATTCACTGGATTTTTTCAAGAGAGAGTTAGATTTAGCTCTTAGGGCTAAAGTAATCACTGGATATGGGGAAAAAGCAGGAATGGGGAACTGATTTTCGATGATCAGCTATGATCATATTGAATGGTGGTGTTGGCTCGAAGGGCCGAATGGCCTACTCCTGCACCTATTTTTCCATGTTTCTATGGTGCCAAAATATGACAATAATTGCAAGAATTTCACTGTGCAGTGCATATGTGACAATTAATTCAGTGAATCCCCACCCCAACAGAAGCCCTACCTAAATGTAACGACACAAACCAATGTAACTTCCACCCTAACTATTCTCTCACCTCAATACCCCAATGGGATGCAAGCAGAAGCCTCATCCTGGGCAATGCTGATGACAGAAACTGCACCTCAGTGACTGACTGAAGTAGCCAATTCTGCAACCACCGACCGTCAACCGTCACTGACCGACCGGAAAGACGTGATATAGAAGATGGTCGGACACGAGGAAGAATACCCCAACGTCACACCCCCCCATCCAACATACCCCCACAACACAAACTCTGCTGTAATTTTGCCGGCTGCCTAACAATGCCATGCACAATAACACAAGAAAATAGCAGCAGGAGTTGACCACCAGGCAACTCAAACCTGCCCTAACATTCAGTATGATTGTAGTTGATATATACTGGCCACAACTCCTCTTCTGTGCTAATTCTCCATAACCCTCATTTCCTTGAGCTTTCTGATATTTATCTATTTTATCTTAATTAAATACAAAGAATTATCCAGCCTTCACCATCCTCGGGGGCAGAGAATTCCAGAGATTCAATGCTCTCTGAGAAAATAAGTTTGAACAGACCTCGGTTTTGCATGATCACTCCTTATTTTGTACCAATGTCCCCTTGTTCATGACTCGTCCTCCAGTAAAAAAACATCTCAACATCTCTCTTCGGACTTTTTATGTTTGTATAAGATTCCCCCCTAATGCGTTTTAAAAAGTATGTGTGAATGTTCTCTGGTTTGTTTTATGTGGGGGGTGGGTGAGGGGGTCGGGGAAAAGTTTTTGTTTCAATCTCTTACCTTGCCAGAAATGTGATTTTTTCCGGATCGCATCTCCGGTTGCTCTGCAGCCTAACAACATGGATCTGGCGGCCTTGCTAGAGGCTGACTTTGAGCACCACCGCGGGGCCGTAGACTTACCATCGGAGCCTGAGATCCCTTGCCTGGGATCGACGCTCCAACCGCGGCCTGCGGACTTCAACATCGAGGAGCTCGTAGTCTCAGGTAGAGACTGATATCAGGAAGCTCCAAAGTCGCAAGAGGATAGACCAGCCCTGACTCGGGGTCCGATCGCTTGGCGTGGGAGATCACCCCGATGCGGAGAGCCCGACTACCGGCCAAGGGGGCCAAGATCGTCCCGTGAACGGAAGGCTCAAAGCCCCCGACCACGGAAGGACAAAGAAAGGAAGAAGATTGAACTTTTTTTTCGCCTTCCATCACAGTGAGGAATGTGGAGGAGTCGCTGTGGTGGATGTTTATGTTAAAATGTATTGTCTGTGTTTTGGTGCTTTTTATTGGTATGACTGTATGGCAAATCAAATTCCTCGTATGTTGCGAAACATACTTGGCTAAGAAAATATGATTA
This sequence comes from Leucoraja erinaceus, assembly GCF_028641065.1. NCBI lineage: Eukaryota > Metazoa > Chordata > Chondrichthyes > Rajiformes > Rajidae > Leucoraja > Leucoraja erinaceus. Next base: position 13,229,967 of record NC_073403.1, read on the forward strand.
TGATTATGATTATGAATCTGCTTTGGATTGCCTCCAATACTACAATATGTTTTTTTAGGTCATGTGACCAAAGCTGTGTGCAGTATTCCAGTTATGGCCTCACCCACACAACTATAATAAAACCTACCTTTTCTAACACTCCTACCTTTTCTAACACTCTGCAAGAACGATCAGACCTTCGGAGAGATGTGTGGACAGGAAGGGATTAGAGGGATTTGGGCCAATATGCCGATTTGGTTGGTATGGACATGGTGGGGGGGGATGGGCCAGCTTCCATGCTGTACAGTTTTATGACGCCATAATATGCTGTTTCCTTCTTAACTACTTGTTTGACCTGTCGACTGTTTGCAGGTGTGCAAATAACGGACAGCCTCACCTGGTCCAGGAACACCACTGTGACCGTCAAACGGGCCCATCAGCGACTGCACTTCCTGAGGAAACTAAAACAGGCCTCACTCCCCACCAACATCCTCAGGACTTTCTACAGGGGCACGGTGGAGTCTGTACTCACGTACTGCATAAATACGTGGTACTGCACCTGCAACTGCTCGGACAGGAAGGCTCTGCAGAGGGTAGTGAGGGGAGCAGAGAGGATCATTGGCGTCTCCCTACCCTCGGTACAAGAACTGTTCCAGAGCCGCTGTCTGAAGAAAGCACAGAGAATTGCTAAGGACAAACTGCACCCCCTCCACACACACCTGGATCTCCTGCCATCAGGCAAGAGATATCGAAGCATCAAAGCCCGGACTACGAGGCTGCTAAACAGCTTCCTACCACAGGCTGTGAGGCTGCTAAACAGTCACTCTGCACCCACAGTCACTTGACTTGACTCTGCGGCTGGCACGAACACTTTAATAACTGGCACTGGCCACTCAAATCGGCGGCCCCGGACATTTTTTATGATTGGTTTACTGTATTTTAACATTGTGTTTTTTTACCTGCTTTTAACTATTTATACTGTTCCATCAGGGACTGGATTGTTTTTTTTTAGTGTTATTATGTGTGAAGTGTTTTAAATTTCATGTGCGATGCTCCGCTATTCACTGGGAAACGTCTTTTCATTTTGCACTGTACAACTGTTGCTTGCAAGATGACAATAAAGGTTGATGATGATGATGACTGACCTTTGTGATTCATGCACTGAAACACTTTAATTCCCCCGTACTTTGCTCACTTGCAGTCTAGTGCCATTAAGATAATAATCAATCTTTGATTCCTCGTACTGATGTATGTGACATCACACTTCCCCACATTAAACTCTATTTGCCAGATTTTTATCCCGATCACTCAACTATCTATTTTGTTTTTCAGAATCATCATGTCCCCATCGCTACACACCCTTCTACCTATTTCTGTATCCTCTGCAATCTTGAACACTTTACACCTTGTTCCTTCCTCCAGATCATTAATGTAAATAACAAACAACTGGGGCCAAAGGATCTGGAGGTCCAGTCAATGGATATTTTTAAGGCAGAGATTGACAGTTCCTTGATTAGTACCGATGCCAGGGGTGAAGGAGGGAGAATGGAGTTGAGGGGGAAATGGGGTTGAGAGGATTGAATGGAAGAGCAGACTTGATGGGCCGAATGGCCTAATTCGGCGCCAAGAACTTATGGACCTCTGAATTGATCCCTGGAGTACTCCATTAATTACATCCCCCCAGCCTGAAAATAACTTACTTGTTCCAACACTTTGTTTTCTGTCTGACAGCCAGTTTCACTCCATGCTAACACATTTCCTCCAACATCCTGGGCTTTTAAGTTGTGCACGTTAAGTTAAGTTAAGTCTCTTATGTGGCAACATGTCAAACTTCTTTTGGAAATCCAAATACACTACATCTACTGGTTCCTTTGGCTACACCTGAGGCATCATTGTGCAGCCAACAGCATGGATGAAGCTGGTGTTCACTGTGACCATGTGAAGCTCAGTAAAATGCGGTAAAGTAAATAGCAAGGGTTAATCACATATCCTGTCCAAGGGGCCATTTAGGAAGTTAGCTAATTTAATCCCCAAAAAACAACACTGGCAAAAAAATTCCACTGAAGGAATTTCCGTCAGGGATGTTATATTCAAGGATGCTCATGTTGGTAGTTGATAAAGATTATGGAGCAGGTGAATCTCAGGAAATATATCACATCCTCAGTGTTGTGCTAAATATACTGATTGACCCCCACTGTTCCAATTCGGGGTCACCAATTGAAATAAATATTATTTCGGCAACTTCAGGGCGTGTCCTCGGGGGATTAAACTGTTCCTGGAAATAAATCAATTTGTAGCAAAACGGATTGCCTTTGGGATTTAAACCTGGGGGAAGCAAAGTCAGTGATTGGATCTTTGTGCGAAGTGTTTCTTCAGGTTTATTGATGTTTGCTGGCCTTGCTACACGAGCTGTGATGAAATGTCACCTCCCGAGAGATTGTATTGTCATCTAATTTCAAAAGTGGACAGGATCTTACGAGAGGAAGCTTATGTTCTTGGGGTCAGCTCCAGTTATTGCCTCAGCCAAGGTTCAGTAGCGAGCAATCTCACTCGTAAGCCTGTAACATAGAAAACAAAAAAAAATCAAAGCACCGGTAAACCAGACGACAGGTTCGAGAGATGTGATCCAAAATCTAGGGTGACATCCACTGCAGAACTGAGCAAGAGTCGTAGCCTCATAGTCACACAGCACAGAAAAAGGTCCTTCGACTCAACTCTTCCATGCCGAACAAGGTTCCCCCGTCTAAACTAAATTAAGTTGCCCGCATTTGGCCCTCATGGTTCTAAGTCTTTCCGATCCAAATACCAATACAAATCCCTCAGCATCAACTACATTCTCTGGGCAGCACATTCCATATACTTACCGTCCTCCCGCTGAAAACATTGCCACACGGGTTTCGCAGTCTAACATGTGGAACTTTATCAAAGGCTCACCCACTGACACTTCAGCAAATTGCCCTGGCAACTCCCTAAGATTAGATCAAGCTTTACCCCTCACTTGTCATAGCAAGGGCGGCCAGAGCAAGGGAGTAGCAACTGGGAAATGCTCATCATAGGAAGGCTCAGCTTTATCTCCCTTCTCCGTTTCACGATGATCCCATAGCCTGCCTTGACATTTTATGATGAACATAAAACCGCTGTCTCACGGTGCGAGTTGACCCACGAGGGACCCCGAGTTTAAAACAAATTTAACTCGTGGTAATCACGTACAATGAACGTAGCGGGAACGTCGGAACTCGTGGACGCAACTTAGCGACTCGTGGCGCTAACGGCAGGTACCCGTGAAACTTGATAACTCTTGAAAAAATTCAAACATGTTTTAAAGTTTTCCACGAATAAAATGTACTCTTGGAGTTAAAAATTGAAACATTGAGTATAGAAGCTGGGATGTAATGTTAAAATTGTACAAGGCATGGGTGACACCAAATCTGGAGTATGGTGTACAATTTTGGTCGCCCAATTATAGGAAGGATGTCAACAAAATAGAGAGAGTACAGAGGAGATTTACTAGAATGTTGCCTGGGTTTCAACAACTAAGTTACAGAGATAGGTTTAATAAGTTAGGTCTTTATTCTCTGGAGCGCAGAAGGTTAAGGGGGGACTTGATAGAGGTCTTTAAAATGATGAGAGGGATAGACAGAGTTGATGTGGACAAGCTTTTCCATTTGAGAATAGGGAAGATTCAAACAAGAGGACATGACTTCAGAATTAAGGGACAGAAGTTTAGGGGTAATATGAGGGGGAACTTCTTTACTCAGAGAGTGGTAGCAGTGTGGAATGAGCTTCCAGTGGAAGTGGTGGAGGCAGGTTCATTGGTATCATTTAAAAATAAATTGGATAGGCATATGGATGAGAAGGGAATGGAGGGTTATGGTATGAGTGCAGGCAGGTGGGACTAAGGGGGAAAAAAAAGTTGTTCGGCACGGACTTTTAGGGCCGAGATGGCCTGTTTCCGTGCTGTAATTGTTATATGGTTATATGGTTATTTAAACACGTTGTAAGAACGTAGTGGGCCTTGCGTTTACCTTAGTGACTCGTGAGTCTACAACTGTCATGATTTCAATTCATAATTATTGTGACCAGCAGAACGGAGCAGCAAACCTCCAAAGACGTACAGGTTTGTGGGTTCATTGACTTCTGTAAATTGCCACTAGCGTGTGGGATGCGAAAGTGGGATAAACGAAAAATTGGGTACGGGTGATCGATGGTTGGCGTGGACTCGGTGGGCCGAAGGTCCTGTTCCCATGCTGTAAATTCTAAACAATTACATAACGTGGGAGCAAATCCCTGCGGTAGAGAGTGATCAAGTGGAGTGTTTCAGTTAAAGGGAGGCCTCGCAAATAGAGGAAGAATGTAGGGGTAAAAAATACTCTGAGAGGCGAGGGGGTGGCCAATGTCTCTGTGAATCCGATACATCGCCAACTTAGTGTCTGGCCTGTAGACCAGGGATTCTGTCACAATCTCTGTGCGCATCAAGAATGGCACCCGCTCTGAGAGATTTACATGGTTTGGTTATGGGGGGGTCATAGAGTGTTACAGCACGGAAAAAGCCCCCTCATTCCAAGCTAGGTCCTTCCTGGAGGGCTTGGGTTGCAAGAAGAAGGTGGATAGGTTTGAGTTTTTTTTCTTTGCAGTGCAGGAGGCCGAGGGATGACCTCGTCTCACATTTGGCCTCTATCCCTCTAAACCTCTCATACCCACCAGGTTTCTGCAGAGTCTACAGTACAGCAAGGCTTGTGTTTCATTCAATATTTCCGCCACCATCTCCCACTACCCTGGTGCTGTTGTCTTGAAACAGAAAAGTGATGAACTAACATCTGTGGAGAACGTGTTTCGGATCGCCACCCTGCATTTGGCTGCTGGGTTAATTTTGATTTTAGACTGCAAAGGATCACTTGTTGTTTTCCAAATGACGTGCAATCTGTATTTATTGCGTCTTTGGAATCTCCAGGCATTAAACAAGGGTCTGAAGAAGGGTCTCGACCCGAAGCGTCACATGTTCCTTTTCTCCAGATATGCTGTCTGATCCGCCGAGCCACTCCAGTTTCTCGTGTCTATCTTCGGTTTAAACCAGTATCTGCAGTTCCTTCCTACACATAACAAATAACGCAGCGACTGGAGAAGAACCGGCTATTTCGGAAATCCCAGGAAAGTGTACGGTAATCTTTGCACCGCAGCCGAACTGGTTGATGGAAGATTGTCGAAAACATATTACTCCGATAATCACGGGAGGTTGACAACATATTAAAATTAAACCCATTTTTCTTACCGGGCAGCCACTGAAAAAATGAGGAAGCAGCTTAAAATGAACTGTCATTCAAAAGTAAATCGAGATAAGATCATTATTAATTCAGCTTCACTCAATAAAACACCGCCTGCACTTTTTATGCATTAGCTCCGTTTTGGAATATTTTATGTGCTAGTACACGGACATTTTTTGTAACTTAATCTAATGACCTTGGTGGTTACACTGACTGTATGCAACCTGTCAACATTATTCTCCCAGCTCTTCAACAAAACCACATCATAACGCGTTGCCCACAGAGGACCAGTCACCATGTACGAATCCGTGCAGCCTTTTACAACAGCCTCCGGACAGGGAGTGAAAAAAAAATCTCTTCTTACAAAAAAAAACTCAATCACTTTGAAATGTGTTGGAAGGAACAGCAGATGTTGGTTTAAACCAAAGACGGACACATACAAGTGGAGCAGCTAACAATGAATGGCCTGTTCTCTTTATCATCGTTACTTTTGTACATACCTTTCATTCTACATCTCTCGTTTTCCTTTCCTCAACTCAAAGCCGCAGGATAGAGGTGTCTTCTTTAACACTGTTGCTTATTAAAACAGACCTTCATTCAACCTTCATGAGCGGTTGGCTCAAGAGTAACTCGGGAGAGGAACTTAGTAACTCGGGAGACGAACTTGGAACATCGCAGAAATGACAAGTAAACGGCAAACTTAGTCAAACCCATGGGAACTCGGTTAAACTCTTGATCATACACTTGGAATCTCGTACACAACCACGAGTCTTTCACTCGGAGTACCTCGTGGGTCAGCTCGCACAGTGAGACAGGGCTATAAGCAAGGTCCTCTGAGCTGTTTACTTTGATCGTCTACTTGCTGACAGATCCAGGTCAACTCCCGCTCATTTGCCAACAAACACTTTGCGCACACCTTGCATCAGAACGTACATGTCGTGGTGACGAGGGAACTTGTGGAGTGAATCACACAGACCTAGGTGTGGGGTAAAAAGCCCAGGAATGCTCCTCCATGGAGGAAGATGTGCCCTGTCCATTACAAAATGATTTGAAGAAGCAGGAGAAGGCATAGATACAATCAGGAGGTTGAGATAGTAAACTACCAGGAACTCTGAATACACTGTGGCTCACTTCACCTTAAATTCTAAGATTCTCATCGATTAATCTAATTGGGAGAAGCCTCTTCACCCAGACATGAGACAAGGAGTGTCTATCATAGTGAGCAGATGAGGTGAAGAGTACGGATACATTTAAAAGGAAGTTGCAGAAGCACGAGGAAGTACTAGCCATAAGACAACAGGAAGCTGGAGTTTATGCATCGAACTGTTTCAATGCTGTAAGTTCTCCGGAGCCTTCCCTAACCCAGCATATTTGGACTGGTGTTACAGAGATAGGTTGAATAAGTTAGGTCTTTATTCTCTGGAGCGCAGAAGGTTAAGGGGGGACTTGATAGAGGTCTTTAAAATGATGAGAGGGATAGACAGAGTTGATGTGGACAAGCTTTTCCCTTTGAGAATAGGGAAGATTCAAACAAGAGACATGACTTCAGAATTAAGGGACAGAAGTTTAGGGGTAACATGAGGGGGAACTTCTTTACTCAGAGAGTGGTAGCGGTGTGGAATGAGCTTCCAGTGGAAGTGGTGGAGGCAGGATCATTGGTATCATTTAAAAATAAATTGGATAGGCATATGGATGAGAAGGGAATGGAGGGTTATGGTACGAGTGCAGGCAGGTGGGACTAAGGGAAAAAAAGTTGTTCGGCACGGACTTGTAGGGCCGAGATGGCCTGTTTCCGTGCTGTAATTGTTATATGGTTATATGGTTATATGGTGTCAAGGACTTCTGAAGTACTATCTTCCTATCCCATCTACCACTGAAACAAAATAGCCTCTTAACTACACTTGTCCACTAGTGAATGAAGATGTTTACAGACTGACATTGACCATCTTCTGTGCAACATAGCAAGAGAAAGATTCCCATTGTGAATCTCTTGTCCCTAAGCTAAAGCTGTGCTTTCACAGAATTGATTCATGCCAGCAGTAAATGTCCCAACACAGTGTTCAACCAGATCTGTGGAAAGGACTTTAAACAAATAAAGGCAGATACAGGTATCAAGGAGCCTTTGGAGAAATAAGAATAAAGGTGAAAACAACATATTGATAAGGAACTGAGATGCCGTTCAGTCCAGAATTTTAATATAGATTAAATTCAGAAAGGCACTAAAACTAATCTCAAATACGAATGATAAAAACAATAAATAACTGACTCATGAAAAACAAAGATGCAGTAAGTGAAAATGGTGCAAGGGGCAGAATCAAGCTTGTGGCCCATTACAGCACAAACCAAGATCAAGTTAGTTCACATGGGCTGAGCGAAGGTGTTCTGTGAAACCATCGTCCAGTCTGCGTTTGGTCTCTCCGATGTATACGACTCCACATCTTGAACAGCGGATGCAGTAGTTGAGGTTGGAGGAGGTGCAAGTGAACCTTTGCCGAACCTGAAAGGACTGTCGGGGTCCCTGGACAGAGTCGAGGGAGGAAGTATAGCGACAGGTGTTGCATCTTCTGCGGTTACACGGGAAGGTACCTGGGGAGGGGGTGGTTTGGGGAATGAGTTAACCAGGAAGTTGCGGTGGGAATGGCCTCTGCGGAAGGCGGAAAGGGGTGAAGGGAAAATGTGGCTGGTGGTGGAATCCCGTTTCAGTTCCATCTTACACACTCCAGTAAACTCATCCATTGTTAACAAAGCCACCCCCTTTATCCTGCTTGTCCACCCTTCCGAAATAACAAATACCATTTGCCATCTTTGGTCAACATGCAATCAAATCTCTGTCCTGGCTATCAAATTATAGCTATTGATTTGTGCTGACTCATGTTCCTTGTCAAGCCTATTCAGATAAAGAACCTTTGAATCCTATCAGTTTCCCTTACTCAGGCTTTTAGTATCGATGTTGGAAAGTTTTGATGAAGTGTTTAGTTTAGTTTAGGTTAGTTTAGAGATACAGTGCAGAAACAGGCCCTTCGGCCCACCGGGTCCGTGCCGACTAGCAATCCCCACACACATTAACACTATGCTACACACACCAAGCAAATTAACCTACACACCTGGACGTCTTTGGAGTGTGGGAGGAAACCGAATATCACAGAGAAACCCCACGCAGGTCACGGGGAGAACGTACACACTCCGTACAGACAGCACCCGTGGTCGGGATCGAACCCGGGTCTCCGGCGCTGCATTTGCTGTAATTCTTACGGGGCCGAGTAGACTTGATGCTTCTCCTGGTTGAGGACTTCAGCACCTGAGCTCTGACTCAGAAGAAGCACTAAGCCATTTAACAAAGAGATGAGGAGAAATGTTTTCACTTTGAATTAGAGTTTTTTTTACCTTCTTTGGAGCATTTAGGAGGCTCAGCCATTGAATTAATTTAAAACAGCAATAGATGGAATTTGGATGTTTAGGAAATAAAGTGATATGGAAACTACAAGAAAATTAGGCAAATTTTGATAAATGACAGAGCTGGCCTGAAGGTTCAAAAGCATTATCCATGCTCCTATTATTTTTGCTTTTGTGTTCTTTTGTATTTTGCGTCTCTTCCAAACTGGACTAATGCCAGTGCATGCAATTTCTATGCAGCAGTCCTGATGCAGGCACCAATCTCAATGCAAGGCTAGTTCAATGCCTGCACTATCTCACAGGTCACCCATTGACCCCAGGCACTATCTACAGAGTCCATAGGTCCGAAACTGTCTGACAGCGTAATCTCCAGTAAACCCTTGTAAAGGGCAAGTGTCACAAGAAGGGAAGCCAGTGTCATTGGAACTCAGGACATCTCTCAGCACTATCCCATGCATCCACAGGTGGTGCATTCTTCTCTTTCATTTCTCCACTGCCATTATCAAAGGACTCAAGCTCACCAGCTTCAATCATTATTTGTGCATCTTGAAAATTGGTGCATTACATTTAGTGCTCACAATTCTCTACACTGGAAAAACCAAACACACATTTTGTAAAACACCTCCCTTCGACCACGCGGTCCTGACGTCTTCCTCTGAGTGAGAGCTACATGTATATATGTATGTAGTCTGTTTTGTTGTGCTATTCCTATAACAAATGTAAAGCACTTTGGCCAACGAGAGTTGTTTTTTAAATGTGCTATATAAATAAATGTGACTTGACTTGACTTTAATTCCCCATCCTCACTGCCACTCTAGCCCTCTCTGTCTTGTTTTCTTGCACAGCTCTAAAACGGCCAGCATAAACTCAGTGAACCTTCAACGTCTTCCCTCTAGGTATGTTACAGCCCCTGGAGACTCAATACTGAATTCAATAATTTCACATATGTAACCTCCCCAGATATCCGACTGGCCAGCTCTGATGAAGGATCATTATCCTACAACCTTAACTGATTTTTTTCACTCTCCACAGCTGTTGTCTAATCGGTTCAGTCTTTCTATAGTTGCCTTTCATTTTCTATTCCCAGTAACTGCAGGGTTTTATGTTTCAAACTTCCAGTTCTGTTACCCCTGTCCAAAGATACCCTGCCTGCCCTCTGAACACTTCTTCTATTTACACCTAATCTGCGACAAACAAGCCTTCCTTGCCCTCTCAATCAACACTAACAACATCACCTGATTTTAGGTAAATACAAACAGATTGAATAACTCAGTGGGTCAGACAGCATCACTGGACAAAGGAATGGGTGACGTTTTGGGTCGAGACCCTTCTGGTCTTTATCCCACCACAGATATTCCTTTGGTTCTCATTACCCATCCTTTTATCCAACTGCTGAAAAAAGTGGTTGTTTTCCAATTTTGCAAAGTTGTGATGAAAGGGTATCAGGCCAAAACGTTAATTCTCTTACTATCTCTCTCTCTCTCTCTCTCGCACTCTCTCTCATCTGTCTCTCTCATCTCTCTCTCTCTACAGATACTGCAGCATCTGATTTAACATTGGTCTTAAAAATTGTGCCTGAAAACACACCCCAGACCAGCTGGCAGTCGCTGGGACATGAAATATATTCATTGCAGATGGCAGGGAATAGGATAAAGTGGCAACTCCAACCACACGGTGCAACTCACAGACAAGGAGTTTCAGAGTAAAGGGCCTGTCCCACTGTACGAAGTAATTCAAGAGTTCTCCCGAGTTCTCCCCTGTTTCGAGCCCGTGTAATGTATGTAGCGGGTACGTAGCGGCTCGTACGAGTAAAAAGTAACCATTTTTTTCATCATGAGTATTTTTTTACTCGTGAACATTTTTCACAGTTGAAAAAACGTCACGAGTTTACCGGATTTCCCGAGTACCTACCGTTACTCGTACGAGCCGCTAAATGACATCCACGAGCTCCTACGTACCCGCTACGTACATTACACGAGCTCGAATCAGGGGAGAACTCGGGAGAACTCTAGAATTACTTTGTACAGTGGGACAGACCCTTTAATATAAATAGCCTTGTGACATAGTGATGTAGAGTCATAGATTCCTAAAGTCATGCAGCATGGAGTCAGGCTTCTCGACCTAACCCATCCATGCTGATCAAGATGCTACATGTAGGCGAGTTGCATCTGCCCGCTCCGGGCACATAGTCCTCCAAACATCTCTCATCCATGTAAAGTGTTAAGCCAGAAATCTGAAGAAGGATTCCAACCTGAAAATTCATCGGAATGGGTGACGATTCAGGTTAAGACCCTGCTTCAGATTCAGATTCTGATGAAAGGGTCTTGACCCAAAACGTCACCCATTCCTTCTCTCCAGAGATGCTGCCTGTCCCGCTGAGTTACTCCTGAATTTTATGTCTACCTTCGATTTAAACCAGCATCACCTAGTTTTAGGACGAGTTCCGGGATCCTTCACGCCCAACCATATTCCTGGGAAATTCTCCTCTCCTGTCCCCAGGACAGGGCCCCTGGGGGTAGCTTTAATTCTGGCTTCATTCTCGTGAACATCTCAGTTCCTGGTCTTAGCCTCAGGATTTGCCCCAACCTTGCGCACTGCTAGATGATGGAACAATTATTTTCACACAGGAGCCTGGTCATATCAATCAGTGAGATCGAGGTAGGTGCCCGGTTGCAGCTGATCTTTCTTATCTCCATTTATCCCATTCCTTCGAATGCCGTGATGTCCAGTGTTGGATGTTCCTGTGGAAATCCAGACTTCCGCCAAAATGTATGCATGAGGATGAGATCCCTGATGTGTCCCATCCCGCTCCATTCCCACATCACCAATTCGTTGCATTGTATCGCATTCCATAATCAATAATTCCATTCTTATGCATATGGTCCGTTGCACAAATTAATGCTCCCACCCACGCTCCCAGATCATGAGTGGGAAAAGCAAGTGGGACAACTAGTTTAGTTCAGAGATACAGCTTGGAAACAGGCCCTTTGGCCCACTAAGTCCGCGCCAACCAGCGATCCCCGCACATTAACACCTCTACAGGCACAAGGGATCATTTTACATTTATACCAAGCCAATTAACCTGCAAACATACACGTCTTTGGAGTGTTGGAGGAAACCGAAGATCTCAGACACAACCCACACAGGTCACCGGGAGAATGTACAAACTCTGTACAGAAAAGCATCCATAGTGAGGATTGAACCCTGGTCTCTGGTGCTGTTAGGCAGTAGCTCTACCTCTACGCCACCATGCCACCCACTGGACTTAAACGCCAATCATTAGGCCATTAGAGACTGACGCGCGATGGCCACGACATCATGCGTCATCATGCGTCAGCACAGCCACCTAGAGCGCGGGACATCATTTGAATACCCAGTTGATGATATTTACCCAGTTTATGATATTTATGGTGATTTTCTCAAATGTTCCAGTTTCTTGAGTGGTGCTAGCAATTGGAAAACTGCAGATGTAAAGCCCCAATTTAAAAAAAGAAGTGAATGAAAAGTAGCAAGCTGCAGACCAAATTAATCTGTGGGAAGTAACTGCAGATGCTGGTTTAAATTGAAGATAGACGCAAAATGCAGGAGTAACTCGGCGGGACAGGCAGCATCTCTGGAGAGAAGGAATGGATGATATTTCGGGTCGAAGAAGGGTCTCGACCCGAAAGTCCCCCATTGCTTCTCTCCAGAGATGCTGCCGGTCCCGCTGAGTTACTCCAGCATTTTGTATCACTTATCTGGTTTGCTCTTCCATTTCTATATTGGTATGTATTGGTATGTAACCTTTCAGGAATTTGTGTGCAAGGATTTCCAGCTCGTTCAGAATATAAATATCTGCCAAACCCTCAATTTCTCATTCCTAATGTGAATTACCTGTTGCCAACATTCCCATTGTTCTGAAAATGCTAAATAATTATCCACAATATACGCTTAAATTGCGCACGCTTACATCCATGACTTGTAAAAGGCAGGCCGACTGCGTATGGGCGGCGCATGGTTACGCACGGTGACGTAATCATGCATCACCACGCACTACATGTACGAGGTCAGGATGTCAGCGTGCAACCGCAGTATGTCCACGTGCGTAAGCGATACGTCACGCCGGTGGCGCGCGAAGATTTCATGCAGCACGAAATTCTGGAGCGCCGTGCGATACCGCGCGCAACTCTACACTCCTCCACGCCTCTCCGTGCGCCCGCCCCGCTACCCACACGCTACCCGGGCGTCACAACGCGACGACCACGTTTTTGAAGGTTGCGTAAATGGCGCGCAAAAGACGGCCAAGTGGGACAGGCCCTTTACACTTTCATTCTGAACCTGGCTCTTGCATTGAGAAACACCAAAGCTAAGCAGGCCAGAGAAGATGTGCTGATGGAACTATTGACAGTTGCCTGCTTGTGTCTGGAAGGTTGGCCAGCTGTTCTGCTGTAGCATTTACTTTATGAAATACTTGCAAGAATGTCAGCAGGGTTCTGCTTTGCAAGGAATTTTTATCTGTGTCCAAAGGTTTGGGGGTTTTGTTAGCATGGCACAAGGAGATAAACAAACGATAAATACAAGGACAAGTTTTACAACACTCTGGGTTAATGATGCCTCTAAAACCCCCTTTTCACGGGGCGACTTGACGCAAGAGGTAACCAGAGTTTAACATCGTGGGAACCTCGTGCGGTAACAGTACGGCATTCGTGGACCACCGTGGGGCTAACGGCAGGTAATCGTGTAACTTGGGTACTCGGGAGAAAATTCAAACATGTTTGAATTTGTCCAAGAGTGACTTGTACACTTGTGGTTGAGCATTGCAACATTTTATGAACGTAGTGGCCAGTGCGATATCCGTAGTAACTCTTGCGGTTACCGTGGGAACTCCTGTGAACGGTAGGAGGAACTCCGCGGGCCAGGCAGCATCTACGGAGGGAAATTGACAGGCGAGCCTTTCCTCAGACTGCCTTATCTCTCTACCCCCCCCCCCCCCCCCCCCCCCCACACTCCCACCTACACACACGCGAATGCTGGAGAAACTCAGCGGGTGCAGCAGCATCTATGGAACAAAGGAAATAGACAACGTTTCGGCCCCGCTGCACCCGCTGAGTTTCTCCAGCATTCGTGTGTGTGGGTGGGAGTTGGGGGGAGGGGGGGAGAGAGACATAAGGCAGCCTGAAGAATGGGTCGCCTGTCCATTTCGGAGTGGCGGCGCGGCTCTGGCTGCAGCGGCTTACCGGCGGTCCCGTTGTCTTTGTGTTTTTTATGTTGTTTATTTTGTTTGGTTAGTTTAGTTTTTTGGTTTTAGCTTGTGTTTTTGGGGGGGGGGGGTTTGAAACGGGGTTTGCAGTCTCTCCCTGCGGGGGAATACGACCTTTTTGTCGTATTCCCCTTCTCTGCCTCCGTCTGCGCTGAGGCCTAATGGAGCTGACGACCTCGAGGCTCCGGAGGCAGAGCCCGCCAGGACTCGCTCTGAGCTCGCTCCCGTGAGGGTGGTCCGGCTCAGGGCTGGAAGAGGTTGGGACGCTCCCGTGAGGGCGGCCAGCCCGAGGGTGGAACGAGGCTCCCGTCGGAGCGGCCGAGCTCGGGAAGGTGCGGCGCTGGCAGCCCGAGGGAGGTTCGGCGCCCAAGTCGGGGCGGCCCGGTCCGGGGGGAGAAGCGACGCCCAAGTCGGGGCGGCCCGGTCCGGGGGAGGTTCGGCGCCCAAGTCGGGGCGGCCCAGCCCGAGGCTGAAGACGGCACAGTACTCACGTGAGGGTGGCTGGGACGGTGTTCTGGCGGCGGTGGCCTGAGTCCGGGGTTCGGCCGCGGGCCAGCAGCTGCTTCTGCAGGACTGGTGGGCGGCAGCTTCAACCACCCCGGGCCGCGGTGTTTGAGCCGCGGGACTGTTCTTAACATCGCCCGGGGGGGGGGGGGTATCGCCCCAGCGCAGAGGGAGAAGAGGAGGGAAGAGACTGCGACCTAAGACTTTTGCCTCCATCACAGTGAGGAGATGCTGGGTGGACTCACTGTGGTGGATGTTAATGTGTGTTTATTGTTGTTTTATTGTATGGTATTATATGTATGACTGCTGCAATTTCGTTCAGACTTCGGTCTGAATGACAATAAAAGGCTATCTATCTATCTATCTATCTATCTATCTATCTATCTATCTATCTATCTATCTATCTATCTATCTATCTATCTATTTCCGTAAATGCTGCCTGGCCCGCGGAGTTCCTCCAGTCATGCCTGTGTGAGAGGGAGGGAGGGAGAGAGAGAGAGAGAGAGAGAGAGAGAGGCAGTCCTGGTCAGTCCTTTGAAGATAGACACCAGTTGCTTGGAGCAACTCAGCGGGACAGGCAGCATCTCTGGAGAGAAGGAACAGGTGGCGTTTCGGGTCGAGAGCCTTCTTCAGACTGAAAGTTTCACCTCTCAGTAGATCATAAAATAACACAATCATCACGGTCAATGTGAGACACAGTCTTTATTCATATTTGACAAAATAAAAAGACGACTTCTTGCACATATTGAGAGAAGGTGCATCACACCAGACAACATTTGTCTAAAAAAACACAGATTATTCTTCAGCTCATTAAAGAGCTCGGGTGAAAAAAACCAATATAGTGTGTGACACAAAGTAACATCATTTGTGCCACGTGATTAACTACACTACAGTCCACGATGTTCATTCACGATTAACGGGAAAGATCGGGAGACGGACAAGTCACTCGCAAAAATGACAGAATTGCCGAGTACCGTGGGAACTCTTTACTCTACCCCCGTTATATCGTGTGATATCGTGCTAGACCACGACCACTCCACTCTAGCTACATCTTGCGTCAAGTCGCCCCGTGAAAAAGGGCTATAAGTCATGCTGAGATGTGACACCAGCATTCAGGGGTGTTATAGAAACATAGAAACATAGAAAAATAGGTGCAGGGGTAGGCCATTTGGCCCTTCGAGCCCGCACCGCCATTCAATATGATCATGGCCAGTCATCCAAAATCAGTACCCCGTTCCTGCTTTTCCCCCATATCCCTTGATTCCATTAGCCCTAAAAGTTAAATCTAACTCCTTCTTGAAAACATCCAGTGAATTGGCCTCCACTGCCTTCCATGGCAGAGAATTCCACACATTTATAATCTCTGGGTGAAGATGTTTTTCCTCATCTCAATCCTAAATGGCCTACCTCTTATTCATAAACTGTGACTTCTAGTTCTGAACTCCCTCAACATCAGGAACATTTTTCCTGCATCTAGCCTGCCCAATTCTTTAAGAATTTTATATGTTTCTATAAGATACCCTCTCATCCTTCTAAATTCCAGTGAGTGAATACAAGCCCAGTCGACCCATTCTTTCATGCGGTCCAGAAATAAACCTAATGAACCTATGCTGCACTCCCTCAATAGCAATAATGTCCTTTCTTCAAATTAGGAGACCAAAATTGCACACAATACTGCATGTGCAGTCTCACCAGGACCCTGTACAACTGCAGCAGGACCTCCTTGCTCCTAAACTCAAATCCTCTCGCAATGAAGACCAACATGCCATTAGCTTTCTTCACTGCCTGCTGTGCCTGCATGGTTACTTTCAGTGACTGATGTACAAGCACACCCAGGTCTCGTTGCACCTCCCCTTTTCCTAATCTGACACCATTCAGATAATAATCTGCCTTCCTATTCTTGCCACAAAAGTGGATAACCTCACTTTTATCCACATTATACTGCATCTGCCATGCATCTGCCCACTCACCTAACCTATCCAAGTCACCCTGCAGCCTCATAGCATCCTCATCGCAGTTCACACTGCAACCCAGCTTTGTGTTATCTGCAAATTCCCTCATCTAAATCGTTATATATATTGTAAATAACTGGGGTCCCAGCACCGAGCCTTGCGGCACCCCACTAGCCACTGCCTACCATTCTGAAAATAACTCATTAATAGTAAGATTAAACTAGAATTTACCAGTTTGAAGTTTGATCTTTATTTTATGAGGAGTTACGATGAGGGATTACGTGAAGACCCCGCCAGCACGCATGCGCGACATACTTCAAAGCAGCGGTGTGGAATCACAGAAACAACACAATAATTGAAATAAACATAGTAAAGATAAGGAGAACTAAGATACCAGTTGATCTCTATAATTGAGGGTGGGAGCGGAGGGCACATAATCCCTCATCGTAACTCCTCATAAAATAAAGATCAAACTTCAAACTGGTAAGTTTGCGTTTAATCTTACTATTTTACTTCGGAGTCACGTGAGCTCTGTGATTTCAAACCGTGTAACAGTCCATGCTTCACTCACTGCCGAAGTCATCCAAGGGAGGAAGTATGTTATCGCAATCAAACATGAATCTGTTTATGAGAATCAAAGAAAAAGAAGTACTGACACTTTTGAAAAATATAAAAGTGGATAAGTCTCCAGGTCCTGACAGGATATTCCCTAGGACATTGAGGGAAGTTAGTGTAGAAATAGCAGGGGCTATGACAGAAATATTTCAAATGTCATTAGAAACGGGAATAGTGCCGGAGGATTGGCGTACTGTGCATGTTGTTCCATTGTTTCAAAAAGGTTCTAAGAGTAAACCTAGCAATTATAGACCTGTTAGTTTGACTTCAGTGGTGGGCAAATTAATGGAAAGGATACTTAGAGATAATATATATAAGCATCTGGATAAACAGGGTCTGATTAGGAACAGTCAACATGGATTTGTGCCTGGAAGGCCATGTTTGATGAATCTTCTTGAATTTTTTGAAGAGGTTACTAGGGAAATTGATGAGGGTAAAGCAGTGGATGTTGTCTATATGGACTTCAGTAAGGCCTTTGACAAGGTTCCTCAAGGAAGGTTGGTTAAGAAGGTTCAATGGTAGGGTATTAATGCAGGAGTAGCAAGATGGATTCAACAGTGGCTGAACTAGTGGGGTGCCTCAGGGATCTGTGTTGGGTCCACTGTTGTTTGTCAGGTACATCAATGATCTGGATGATGGTGTGGTAAATTGGATTAGTAAGTATGCAGATGATACTAAGATAGGTGGTGTTGTGGATAATGAAGTAGATTTCCAAAGTCTACAGAGAGATTTAGGCCATTTGGAAGAATGGGCTGAAAGATGGCAGATGGAGTTTAATGCTGATAAGTGTGAGGTGCTACATCTTGGCAGGACAAATCAAAATAGGACGTACATGGCAAATGGTAGCGAATTGAGGAATGCAGTTGAACAGAGGGATCAAGGAATAACTGTGCATAGTTCCCTGAAAGTGGAATCTCATGTAGATTGGGTGGTAAAGAAAACTTTTGGTGTGCTAGCATTTATAAATCAGAGCATTGAGTATAGAAGTTGGGATGTAATGTTAAAATTGTACAAGGCATTGGTGAGACCAATTCTGGAGTATGGTGTACAATTTTGGTCGTCCAATTATAGGAAGGATGTCAACAAAATAGAGAGAGTACAGAGGTGATTTACTAGAATGTTGCCTGGGTTTCAGCAACTAGGTTACAGAGAAAGGTTGAATAAGTTAGGTCTTTATTCTTTGGAGCGCAGAAGGTTAAGGGGGGACTTGATAGAGGTCTTTAAAATGATGAGAGGGATAGACAGAGTTGACGTGGATAAGCTTTTCCCATTGAGAGTAGGGAAGATTCAAACAAGAGGACATGACTTCAGAATTAAGGGTCAGACGTTTAGGGGTAACATGAGGGGGAGCTTCTTTACTCAGAGAGTGGTAGCTGTGTGGAATGAGCTTCCAGTGGAAGTGGTGGAGGCAGGTTCGATTTTATCATTTAAAAATAAATTGGATAGGTATATGGATGGGAAAGGAATGGAGACTTATGGTCTGAGTGCAGGTAGACTTGTAGGGCCGAGATAGCCTGTTTCCATGCTGTAATTGTTGTACGGTTATATGGTTATACGTTTATAAAACAATAATAGTATTTATTTGAAAACAATAACAAAGAAAATAATGCTCCCCCCGAGCTTAAATTATATATTTGCAGAGTAAAATTCTCTCTGAAAATGAAACAGGTTTTACTAATGGCTTGTTGTAGAATGTTTGAAAAGTTCTTTCCATGGACGACACCGCTGTTACCAGGATGTGGTCCATTCTGGTAGCTGCCGACGTGGATGCTGCCCTGGTGGAGTGAGATGTGTAAATATCAGTATCCACTCCAGCAGCTCCCAATACTTGTTTGAGCCATCTAGAGATGGTTTGACTCGACACCCGACCATGTGGGTTTTTGTGGCTGACCCATAGTGCTTTTTCTCTCCCTCGGGAATCTTTGGTTGTGTTGATATATAGTAGTAGGTGAGTCATGACACATAAACGGTGGTCAGGTGGGTACGCTCGGAATTCCATAATGAGTCCTGTAGTTCCTGGTCTGCTCTGTTTTACCAGCTCCTGAATGGTGACTGTTATTTGGTCTGATGTTATGCCCATATTGTCCAGTTTGAGTAGGTAAAGGGACTGAACCCTTTGTGCTGAGACTAACGCCATCAGCATGGTCGTTTTCAGGGTTAGCTGTTCCAGAGTGAAGGATCTGGCTGGTGGCCATCCCCTTAGGTATGTCAGGACAACGCTGACATCCCAGATCTTGGTATACCTAGGTCTAGGGAGGGTTTGAATTGAAGATCCCTCTCATTAATTTGGCCACCAGCGGATGAGACCCTATGGCCTGTTGTCCTGGTGCCTGCCTTAGATAGGCTGACAGTGCACTTCTAGCACAATTGATAGTGCTATAGCTCAGACCTTCATCGTGGTGAAGGCTGGCCAGGAACTCCAGTACATTTGTTATGGTGGTTGATCTGTAGGTTGTCCCTGTTCTCGAGCAGTATGTTTCCCATTTTCTTATACTGGAGAGATATTGTTTCTTGGTGGAAAGTCGGTGAGATGCTGTCATCGTGTCCATGGTCCTATTTGACATTCCCAGGTCCAGCAAAGGTCTTTTTAGAATCTGCTACCCAGTAGGTTTATTCTGTCATGGCCTGGGTGACTTTCGCCTGATACAGGGTGGATCAGTAGATCTGGTCCACTGGGAATGGTCATGGGTGGTTCAATGACCCTGTCAAGGACCACTGGGAACCACGGCTGTGTAGGCTAGTCGGGTACTACCAAAATGCCTGAAGCAGAGTCCATCTGTATTTTGCGTAGTACCCGACTGATGAGGCAGAAGGGGGGGAAAGCATAGAAAAAATAGTTCCACCAGTTCAGCGAGAATGCATCCATCGCC
This sequence comes from Leucoraja erinaceus, assembly GCF_028641065.1. Lineage (NCBI taxonomy): Eukaryota > Metazoa > Chordata > Chondrichthyes > Rajiformes > Rajidae > Leucoraja > Leucoraja erinaceus. The sequence goes on from NC_073403.1 coordinate 13,249,780, forward strand.
GCTGCCTCAGGGTCTGGTTCCCAAGTGACATACATCGGTACCTGGTGATTCAGTCGGGATGCAAAGAGATCAATGTCTGGTGTTCCATATTGCTTTGTAATTTCAGCAAATACTTTGGGGTTTAACATCCATTTGGTGTTATCATTGAACTTACGTGACCTGGTGTCTGCCACTGTATTTAGCTTACCTGGTAGGTAAGTTGCTGATAACCAAATATGTTTGTCGACACACCATTGCCAGATTGTGTTGACCAAATTATCACATGATATCGATTTTATCCCGCCCATATGGTTAATATAGGCCACCATTGTGGTATTGTCAATCTGTAAACAAACATGCAAATGTTGCATATTTAAACAATATGCTTTTAACCCATAGAACGCACCCAACATTTCCAAATAGTTTATGCCCTGTGTCTGTAGTAGTGATGATTCTAGAATAGTCCATCTACCACCTGTACTGGATATGGTATTAGTTGCTCCCCAGCCTTGAGCATTGGCATCTGTTTGTATTGTTACTGTTGGGTTATTGATAATGATGGGACTGGAACTATGTCAAATGTTCTCTTTCCACCATTGTAACTCTGATATTGCTTCGATAGGCAATTTCATGGTTCGGTCAAAGTGACCTGCATGTTGTTTTAGCGCTTGCGCCTTTCCTCTTTGTAAGTTTTGATAATGCAAAGGTCCAAACTGGGTAGCTGGAAATGCTGCTACTAATTTCCCAATTACTCTTGCCACTTGTCGAATGGTTGGTTGATTGTTAACCATTAATTTGTTACAGGTTTGTGCCAATTCTGCTTATTTTTCTTTTGGCAACGTTACAGACATGTGGACTGAGTTAATTGTGAATCCCAGATAGTCCATAGTTGTGGATGGCGTCAACTTAGATTTATCTGGATGTATGACGAAGCCCAAGGTTTCAAATAAATGTTTAGTAGCTAATACTGCTGAATTAGCAAATTCCATGGTTTTGCCTATTATCATAATATCATCAAGATATGCCATGACAATATGTTTTTGTTTTCTTAATATTACTGGGGCTGGTTTTAATATCTTGGTAAACAGTTTTGGGGCTGATGTTAGATCATTAGGCAACGATTTGTACTGCCATAGCTGCCCCATCCAGGTAAATTTTAGGTATCTACGATGATCCTTATGAATGGGTACTGATTAGTATGCATTTTTTAAGTCGATGCTTGCCATAAAGTATCCTTTGGAAATCAATTGTTTGGCAGTCACAAATGTTTCCATTTTAAAGTGTATATACCTAACGAAAGTATTCAATGTGGTTAAGTCAATGATGACGCGACATCCACCATCTTTTTTGGTTTTAGTAAATATATTTGATACGAATTCCAAAGGTTCATGTTTAGATTTCTCTATGATTCCCTTTGTATGTAACCTCACCAGTTCTGCTTGTCCCTCACGTTTTTCTTTTAGTGAGAGCTTGAGTAATCTGGGATGCAGACCTTCAAGCCCTGGGATTTATTTGCCTTCAGTCCCAACAGTTTATCTAACACCATTTCCTGATAGATACACGGCATTGAAAAAGCAGCACAGCAAATAATAAATCACATTCATTATCAGCAGGTTCCCTACAATTTTATACAATGTATACTTTAATAACGTTCAAATGAATGAGTTTAACTTGTGTCAGATTTCATCATTGACCTGTCCTTCAAATCTTCATCACTGGACGAAGATAGAGGCAGTGACTTTTTGCATTATGTCTCTGGAGGCGTAACAAGATGATCCCCATGTAACGTGCCTGCTCCATAGGTCTGGATAAATAGTTAAAGAGCTCATTTACACATCTTTAATGAAAGGAGCCTTTCAAGGTGCTTCTACAGGTCCAGGCTGAGATGAGGAATGGGGAGCAACATCTTAATCAAATAGATGATAAAATGATACAATTTATTTGTTGTCATTCGAACCTCATTCAGGTTCAAACGAAATTTGGTTTCTGCAGTCATACACACAAGTAGAAGAACCAAGGCACGACACAATTTACACAAACATCCATCACAGTGAATCTCCTCCTCACTGTGATGGAAGGCAAAGTCTTATCTCTCTCCCCTGCACTCCCTATTCTCCTCCCGATGTCAAAGTCAAAGCCCCCGGCGGGCGATGGTAAATAGGTCCCGCGGCCTTTAAAGCCGCGCCGGGCGATGTAAGGCCCTGCTCCGGGTCTTGATGTTGGAGCCCCCGGCGGTTTTAATAAGTCCCGCGGCCATTTAAAGCCGCGCCGGGCGATGTAAGGCCCCGCTCCAGGTCATCCTCAACCCCGCAACTCGGGCAGGAGAAGCCGCTGTTGCGGAAGCCTCGAAAAGCGGTCTCCCACCAGGACCCGCGAGCTCCTGGTGTTACCGTCCACGGGGCCGGCAGCTGGAGCTTCCAAATCTACGGGGTCGGGCCGCAGCAGCGCGCCACCACAGCTCCTCCCGCTCCAAAGCCGGCCAGCTCCGCGATGGTAAGTAGTCCGCAGGCTCCGCGACTGGAGTTCCCAGGTCGTTCCGGTTAGAGGCCGCTCCACGGTGCTAGGCCCCAACCACAACGGAGACCCGACAGAGAAAAGGTCAGGTCCTCCGTACAGGGAAAAGATTTTAAAAGTTTCGCCACCCCACATGGAGTTTAATCCCTTCATCCACCGTGGAGACCTGTAGGTCACAGCTCTTTAAGCACACATCCTCGTACTGTTTAAAGGTGATGTGGGCATCTGGATCTCTTGCCATTTCAGGATAGTTGACATCCTGATTATCTTGAATTTGGAAAGAAATCCAAGCAGCCTGTGGTGATTGTCAGTGTGTGAGAAATGGCTGGAACCACAACACGATGGACTCGGAAACTATAAACGTTTTAGAGCTGTTCAGAAAATGTTGGATCATGACGAGAAGGTCAGCCATCTCTTTTTGTGGGGGGGGGGAGAAATGACTACATCTTATAATAGTTGGGAAATAGGTAAGAACAGAAATTAACATTCTGTTGCAATCGTTGAGCATTTCAGTGCACAACTTGAGCCAAGGCCAGCTCACCCAACTCACAGAAACGAAGTCCAAAGCCTGGGGCTAAAACACATGAGATTGGTTATGATTTCTTCACACACATTAGAAATACAGCACATACAGTGCCCTCCATAATGTTTGGGGCAAAGACCTGTCATTTATTTATTTGTCTCTGTACTCCACAATTTGAGATTTGTAATAGAAAATATCAAATGTGGTTAAAGTGCACATTGTCAGATTTTATTAAAGGCCATTTTTATACATTTTGGTTTCACCATGTAGAAATTATAGTTGTGTTTATACGTAGTCCCCCCATTTCAGGGCACCATAATGTTTGCGACACATGACTTCACAGGCGTTTGTAATTAATCAGGTGTGTTTAATTGACTCCTTAATGCAGGTATAAGAGAGCTCTCAGCGCCTAGTCTTTCCTCCAGTCTTTCCATCACCTTTGGAAACTTTTATTGCTGTTTATCAACATGAGGACCAAAGTTGTGCCAATGAAAGTCAAAGAAGCCATTATGATACTGAGAAACAAGAATAAAACTGTTAGAGACATCAGCCAAACCTTAGGCTTACCAAAATCAACTGCTTTGAACATGATTAAAAATAAAGCACTGGTGAGCTTACTAATCACATAAGGACTGGCAGGCCAAGGAAGACCTCCACAGCTGATGACAGAAGAATTCTCATTATAATAAAGAAACAAAAGCATAGCACCTCATCTGTGAAACACGGTGGTTAGGGCCTGGGCATGTATGGCTGCTGAAGGTACTGTCTCACTTATCTTCATTGATGATACAACTGCTGATGGTAGCAGCATAATTAATTCTGAAGTGTATAGACACATCCTATTTGCTCAAGTTCAAACAAATGCCTCAAAACTCATTGGTCGTCAGTTCATTCCACAGCAAGACAATGATCCCAAACATACTGTTAAAGCAACAAATGAGTTTTTCAGAGCTAAGAAATAGTCAATTCTTGAGTGGCCAAGTAAATCAACCGATCTGAACCCAATTGAACATGCCTGAAAAGAAAACTGAAGAGGACTAGCCCCAAAAACAAGCATAATCTAAAGATAGCTACAATACAGGCCTGGCAGAGTATCATCAGAGAAGACATCCAGCAACTGGTGTTGTCCATGAATCACAGACTTCAATCAGTCATTGAATGCAAAGGATATGCAACAAAATACTAAACCTGACTACTTTCATTTACATGACAATGCTTCATTTGCAATCCAATGCTTCATTTGCAATCCAATGCTTCATTTCCACCTCATGTGGAAATGAACTCCTTGCTGTCAAGGACTGTGAATATTCACATTGCTCTGAGATGACAGAACCTTGAAGTGGTAGAAGATAGACACAAAATGCTGGAGTAACTCAGCGGGACAGGCAGCATTTCTGGAGAGAAGGAATGGGTGACGTTTTGGGTCGAGATCTATCCATCCACATCTTGAAGTGATATCCTGGACTCGGGTTATTCATAGCAGTCCCATCACTCTGGGACATCACGTTACATTGCTGGCTTGTTTTGCAGCCTCAGTGCTGGCCCCACAGACTCTCGAGAAATGGACACATTCCTCTCAACTTTGTCACAGCCAATCAATGTAATATTTGTTTTATTCTCTGCTCTAGTAGAGAAGTAGGCATGAAGCCAACCCTCACTGGCAGACTCCAGAGCAGTCTGCACTGCTAATCCCTAAATTCTGAAGAAGACTATTAATACCTTTATGTCATGGAAGGCACATTCTTTGCTGATATTGTCGGATTGCATTCCCAGCTCAGTGCTGGGATTTTGCTTCCCCAGTTTCCACCACCCCTGGCTCTGCATCACACAGCCTCTGTAATTGTCATGTCTACCCCGTCCACGGAACGAGCATAGGAGGTGATAGTGACGTCAGGAGTTTCAATATTCGCTGCAGTTTCAATTCTTGGGTTCTTGTACCCTGCCCAATGTACCCCCAGATTTGGCTGTTGACGGCAGGTACATTTAGCGAGATGCAGTTTTCAGGAGGTGTGTAGAGGTCCAACGCCTCATTGACTACCTGTTCTTGGAGTGGTTTAAAGGACAGGTAGTCAATGCTAGCCGCCAGCACTCCCCTCCCATTGTGCAGCAGTCCCTGTACCACCACCCCTCTGCATCACCCCTCCCACAGTGCGGTGGTCCCTCTGCCCCATTCATTCCACAGTGTGGCGCACTCTTAGCACCACCCCTTACTCAAGAATAAAAAGCGATGTGTGATAATAAATCCAGCAAGCACGTGAAAGACATCACAGAAAGCTATGTACTGTGGGAGACGTATCCAAGACTGGCGACTCAGTAGCAGGGGCACAGACCTGCTTCTCGGGCTTTCCCAACCAAGCGGACCTGCTGCCTGCTGACCCAACAACACCGTGCTTCCAAACTTCAGATGGGTCATAGATAAGACTTTGAACATTGAGTTCATGCTCAAAGTGCAGCGATTGTTCTTGTGCAGCGTTCTGGTTTGCTGAGCATGTAAACAGCTCAGTATTGACGACTGCTTTTCCAGCGTGGCTTTGAGCGGATAGCTGGACATGATTTGGTCTCCTTACACCACACGGTTGGAGCCAGGTGCTGGGAACGCAGCGAGCTCGCTACCTTGGCGACAGGAGAGGTGCATCTTATTGGAGCTGCCAACCAGGTTCCGAGGACAACAGATTGACAATGGGGGTCGGTCAACAAACAAAATCCTCGCATAGGTCTCCTGGCGGTCTAGGTGCTGGAGGATGAAGTGCAGGCCCAGGTTGACTGCATCATCCACAGATCTATTGGCCCGATATACAGCCGGGGGTTCGTAATATTATTCAGCTTGGCCAGCACAAGCCTTTCAAGGGTCTTCATGACTACGGAGGTCAGTGCGAATCACTGATCAACAAAATCAACGAAACAATCAGTTTTGTCATTAAGACCAATAATCCTTGCCTTTTTGGGTATAGGGACAATAGTGGAAACTTTGAAGTAGGCAGGGACAGTACAAGTTTGCAGGGACTGGTAAAAATGTCTGTGTAGACATTGTGTGTAGACTGTGTAGACTGTGTAGACTGTGTGGTCAGTTGTTTGGCACAGAGCTTGGGAGTAGAGGCGGAAACATTGTCTGGTCCTGGAGATTTCCGGCTTTTCTGTCTTCTGAAACGCCTCTCCACCTCCTCTATTTTTATTGTTGATGATGGAGAAGTGATGTTGTTCAGCATGGAGGGTGTGGGTAATTGGGTGTAAAGTAGTAATTGGAGAGGGGTGGGTGGGAAAGGGTCCAGTCTTTTCAGACTGGAGTCTTGCTTTAATTCACCCTATCTATTTGCCTTCTTCTATACACCTCTATACGATCACCCCTCAGCAATATTGCGCTCCAAGTCTTCTTCCACACACACAAGTCTTCCAGTCCACACACAAGATTAGTTGTCCAGCCAGAGCTGAACACACTTCTCGGCATCAGCATACAATGGTGTCTGTCTTGCGCTTCTTGTGTGGAAAGATTGGTGGAAACAGGGCCACGACGTGAATGCTCTTTCCTTAGCCCCGCGCTCCAAGTAATAGTAAATGATACAATTCCAAAACTGGCAAATTGTTGAACTATGTTCTTTACAAAACCATATTCGGAGTGCTTGTGTTTTAGTTTTAATATTGTTGCTATTGTGGTATGGTGTTGTTAAAATTGTTTAGGCACATTCAACATTGTTTTAAACTATTACAATGATGTATGGTCGAGCAGCAGAGCAAGGGGGTCACTTCAGTTTTATATCACAGTAGCTGCAAAGAAGCAGAATTATGTTTAAAACTTGCAAATCGTGGCAGCAGGAACAGCAATTTATACAGTGGTGTTTTGTTGAACAGCCAGAAAGTCTGGAATAAAACGAGTACGTTAAGCCTAAGAGAAATACACTGACTGTGACTTGAAATATGTGAAGTAGGGCCAGAACACTTGGACCAGAAAGTGACATTTGTAACCAAATTCTGCACAGTTGGTATAAGGGAACTATTCAAAAGTTTGAAGCTGCAAATAAACAACGAGGACAAGGAATAAATTAGCATTAAATAAATGTTGAGATGATCAAGCAGTAGCCAAAGATTCCACTGGAAAAATCTCTGTTGATACATTTCCATCCCCAGTCATCGTAGGGTGAGGGAAAGCCAAAGAAAACACTCAGTTTGCATTCTTTGGACAATGGTTTAACCATAACATTTGTCAATTTAATTATATCCCTAGTTGTATTCTTTGTAATGTATCCAACTTTGCAGAGAACACAAATGCAGTTACATAAGTACAGGTATCTTTAAAAAAGAAATGAAGTGTTAACTGAGTCATGCCCTTCAACCCGACATCACACGTACATTGAGCAATAGTTACTGTTTAGATCAGGGGTGGGGAACCTTTTCATGTTGGAAGGCCGCATTAAATTAGCTGTAATCTAATAAAGCCACATTAAATGAGCTGTAATCTAATAAGACCGCATCCAAGAAACTTCAATTAGATATAGGATTATTTCGTTGAATTTTCTTCTACTCTTTGGTATTTTAAATACGTTCATTTTAAGATTAAAATAAAAATAATAAAAGACAAACAAAAACATATTAATAAAAATAAAAGGATTTGTTCGATAAAATTTGGATTCATTCAAAAGGCCACACTTAATGGCCTAGAAGGCCGCATGCAGCCTTGAGGCCACAGGTTTCCCATCCATGGTTTAGATCATTGAGGTTAGTGTTACTCATGTCCATTTTTTCCTTTAGTGAATGGTTTCTTAACTTTGACCCAAGATTGTGTAAATTGTCTCTGTTATCATGTCAACATACGTTTACCAGTGTCAGCAAAAGTCCACTTGAAGGTCACTTTGTAAATTGCTTGTATTAAGCTTACCCCCAGTCTAGTTTCAGTCAAAAAACACTGAATCAAGCACATGAACAACTAATCTTTATTTTGACAAAGCACAATTACAGTTCAACTACTGTACCTATCCCACCACGGATTCCATCCTCGTATCTGCCTGATCAAGCCCTCTAGGCCTCGCTCAAACAGAGAGACTCCAGAAGGTCACGCTGGACCTCGCGGCAGCGGACTTTTATATGTCCCGGGACCTCGAGGGGCTGAACCACATGGGGGTGGTCTCTTAATAATCCAATTACAGATTTTAACACAATCTCCCCCCTCTCCTCTCCCCCCTCTCCTCTCCCCCTCTCCTCTCCCCCTCTCTCTCTCTCTCTTCTCTTTCTCCCCTCTTTTTCTCCCCCTCCTCCCCTCCATCTTCTCCCCCCTCCTCCCCTCCATCCCCTCCCCCACCATCCCTCCCCTAAACCCCCCTCCCCTCCACACAGTCCTACCCCCTTCCCTCCACCCTCCCTGCTCCTCACCTCTCCCCCTCCCCTCACCTCTCCCCCCTCCCCTCACCTCTCACCCCCCCCCTCACCTCTCCCCCCCTCTCTCTCCCCCCCCACACTCTCATCTCTCTCTCTCTCCCCTCCCCTCCACCCACACCTTTCCCCCCTCACCCACCCTCCCTTTTCTCCTTCTCTCCACCCCCTCTCCCTCTTGCCCCTCTCTCTGTGTCTCTGTCTCTGTCTCTGCCCCCCCTCTCTCTCTGCCCTAACTCTCTCCCCCCCCCCCTCTCTAGATGTGACTGCAAGTTGGGGTCTATGCGTCAGTAGATAGGGTGGTTATGGGGTAAAAGGAACAAATTAATATATTCAAGTCAAGTCAAGTTTATTTGTCACATACACATACGAGATGTGCAGTGAAATGAAAGAACACAATATAATATAATATAATATAATATAATATAATGTAATATAATATAATATTAATTAATATTATATCAAGGGGGGTAATTAGCGTGAGTGCAGGGGGGGGTAGTTAGTGTGTGTGACGCTGCATGCCGCCTCCCCCCCCCCCCCCCCCCCCCCCACACAACCGCACGTTGGGGGAACAGACCCAACGGGTCTGCACTTGGTCTAGTATAAATATATAAATATAGCCTATTACTTGATGTCAACTATCCCGATAGGCTTTGGGAGAAATTAAAAAGACCTAGCGAAAAAAAACACAGGAATATGAAGCTGCTAGTATCTTGGCAGCATAGAGAACACTGAGCTTCTCTAGTCAGATAAGAGACAGAACTTGGATGAGTGACAATTTGAAAGAACACTTTTGAAATAGCTTTCCGGTTTTAACAAATACTAACTTTCGAACATTGAAAGAAAAACGAGTACAAAAACATTTTAATTCGACAGGTTAGTCCAAGTGGCATAGCCCCCTCATTTTCAAAGAAATCATGCAAAACATTAGAGACGTCTCTCTGTATTAATTTTCCATTTCCCTCCCTTGTCTGACAAAAGCCATTCTGTTTAAAAAAAAAATAATTGTTTCTATGGGAACCAATTTGCAGAATTGATGCAAAATTTGTGGACTGGGATTGGGAGGTTTGCAAAAGTTGTCTTCTTTGTTGGAGTGAGAATTTTAAATGAACAAAGGGAGAGCTCTAAGATCTTTGTTTCAATGTAATGGTGAGCGGGCTAATGTTCAAAATGGGAGTGGTATGAGCTGTGATTGGACAGTGATCCAGATTGTGATTGGCCACCTCCCCCTTCTTCTATAGACAGTGTCGCTGGTTATAAGAACAACAGATACACTAAAGTCACATCTCATACAAAGGAGTAACACGTACCAAACACATTCCTCCTTCCGTTACCTGGGCCCACACTCTGAGGAACTGTGATTCATCTCTTGTCCTCCTTCTAAGTTCTGGTGACTACAGATTCTCTTCCTTCTTACACTTGGGCTCTTTCTCTCTCCCTCCTCTTTATCTATCTTTCACTCTATTTATCTATCCCTCTTTGACAACATATTTTTTTTTTCATCTACCCATTGTCTGAGCACCTGTCGCATGCAAACAGATTTAGACAAAAGAGGTCCTTTGGTCCATCTAACCTGCCCATTCACACCAAAGCACTGGTGTATTTCCTGCATCGCTGACTGTTTTGTGGAATTACTAATTTTGTCAAGTATGTGCCACGGACACCTAGACTTTTGCCAACATTTTCACAACAGCCCTTCACTATAGTGCTCATTGTGAAATCTTTATTTACAGTCAACAATTTTTCTGAAGCCAATTAACCGATAAACCTGCATGTGTTTGGAGGGTGGGAGGAAACCGGAGCACCCGGAGAAAAAACAAACGGTCACGAGGAGAATGTACAAACAGACAGCACCCATAATCAGGATCAAACCCTGGTCTCTGGCACTGTAAGGCTGCAACTCTACCACTGCCCCAGATATGCAGCTCCATCTAAGTAAGATGAGATGAATTTTAGTCACTCAATACCAAACTAGTAGTCATGCTCTTAGCCTGCTAACCAATACGGCCCCCACATAGTCAGTTACCTCAAGTCCCCAGTGTAAGATACATTGGACAGTATTCCTTTCTACCTGCTGAGAAACAGTTTGGAATTGTTTCTGACAAAACTTTATCTGACATGCTGGCAATATCTAATTTGTGATTAAATCCAGGAGGCTTTTGATCGTCCCCTATGTTTCCGTCCTTCAGCTGTTTGATCATGCCATAACTGTAGCTGCATGCCGGGCAGTTGATCTCCACTGCTTATTTTTAGCTACAATTATAATAAACTTAAATACAACAGGAACCATTTCACCTTGATATTTTGGTCTCAGAAGACAACTTAGGGTCCTTGAAAAAGCAAATTACTTTGTTACCCTCGTGTAACAACCTGTTGGAACAAATCCTTTCCATTTCTCTTTATTATATACTTTTCAGTGGACGTTTAACATAACCAGTCCCTTGCATTTTTTTTGATTGATTGACCCGCAATGTCATTCCTGTACCTTGATTCCAAAAATGGAGTCATTGGATGTGATAAATGATCTACCACAGCACAGAAGGAGGCCATTTAGGGTGACTGCCTCACCACGCCAGAGTCCTGGGTTCAATCCTGGCTCCGGTTTCCGCCCCACATTCCAAAGACGTGCAGATTTGTAGATTAATTGGGTTCTGTGAATTGTCCCTAGTGTGTAGGATAGAACTAGTGTATGGGTGTTCATTGGTCAACACCGATGTCCATGCTGTAACATTTTAAAAAAGTGCTCCTAATTCCATTAGTCCCATTCTTGAAGTCTCAAATTTGGATTGTATTCTGTGGAGCATCAGAAGCTGAGGGAAGACCTGATAGAAGTTTATAAATATATGAGAGGCATAGATAAGGTGGACAATCAGAACCTTTTTTCTGGGTTGGAAAAGATCAGAGCGCATAACTTTAAGGTGAAAGGGGGAAAGATTAACGGAGATGTGTCGGGCAGGTATTTTATAGTGGCGGATGTCTGGAACGCACTATAAGGGTGATGGGAGGCAGATATAATGGTGGCGTTTAATAGGCTTTTAGATGGGCACGTGGCTATGCAGGGAGTGGAGTTCATATGAATCACACTAATAAAGGAGATTAATGTGGCATCATGTTTGACATACACATTGTGAGTTGAAGGGCCTGTTCCTGTGCTGTACTATTCTGTGTTCAATGTTCTGTGTGACTGCTGCACCACCATGCTGCTCTCAATTATTGGTAGCCCTTTACATGCACACATATTAATTAGGAGCTGGAGCAGTCCATTTAGCCTCTCAGCCTTCTGATATCATCATGGCTAACCTGATTATCACTGCAACTCCATAATCTATCTTATTTTGTTGATTCTTATCTTTGCGCGGCCTGTTGTACTTGTGTAAGCTTTGACTGTACACATATATATCAATAATATCCCAAAACCAGTACCTGCGGTAACCTTTCACCCCTTTGCTTGCCTTGAAGCAATCTACCTTTGTCTTAAAACATATTCATGGAGATTGCTTGTACTGCTCTAATGGGAAGAGAGCTTCAAAGACTCTGCAAGGGCTACCTGATCCAAAACCTAATGGGGTAAAGGGCTGGCAATCTATCCGCCCACTGTATAATGAATTGTAGGCTCAGCTACCCATTTAGAAGACCTTTCAAACTGTTTCAGATAAACTCATTCTGATGTGTGGCAGTTAAATTATTCAGATTTTTATTCTTTGAGAAATAAACGGTGGCGTCATCTCCATCTTAAATGGGTAGACGCTTAGTTTTAAACAGTCACTTCCAGTTCCATATTCTCACACAAGAGAGGTAACTTCCTCTCCACATCCACTTTGTCAAGGCCCCTCAGGGAGAAGGCAGGGGAATGGGGTTAGGAGGGAGAGATGGATCTGCCATAATTGAATGGCGGAATATTGATGGGCTGAATGGCCTAATTCTGCTCCCATCACTTATGAATCCCTGCTCGCTATTCTAAACTCCAGCATTTACAAGCTAGTCTGTTCAACCTTTCCTCATAAAGCCACTTGTCAAATTCCTATCAGCCTGATAAACTCTCGCTGAACTGCCTACAACATATGAATATCCTTAAACAGGAGATCAATTCTGTACACAGCCTCAGCAATATCCTACTAAATTGAGGCATGACCTCCTGATATTTGTATTCAATCGACAGAACAATAAAGAATAACATCTTGTTGGAAGGAACTGTAGATGCTGGTTTAAACTGAAGATATACACAAAAAGCTGGAGTAACTCAGCGGGACAAGCATCTGGAGAGGAATGGATGACGTTTCAGGTCGAGACCCTTCTTCAGACTACAATAACTGCAAAGAATAACATCGGTTAGCTTCTTTCCTCACTATGTGGTGCATTCTTTTCATAACAACCTTCTTTTGTGATGATTGCAATCAATCCGCTCCTTGCCTCACACTTTGAAAAAGTATAATGTTTCTCAAACTGAGATCAGAAAGAGGGGCTGAATAAGAAAGCTATATTGAGGCTTTTTAGATAAACCATCCATTATCAAAATAATTTGAAATATCATAACACCTAGTGGACCTAAAATAATTTCTCAATCAATGCCTGACTGTGTCTATAATAATAATCATGTGTAAACTTGTTTGCAGTAGATTTATTCAATGCCATCAGAAAGTTGAGGAATGTGTTGTTATTATATTGTGAGAGTTATCTTTTGTTCCGAATATTCCTTTCAGAAACCAAAACTAATCAACACCATTTTGGACACAAGGAATGCACTGATGTTGCACCTTATATGTACTCTGGGAAGAATTAAAAAAAAAGAGGATTAGCATTAAGAAAAAAATAAATACATTTAGCTGACTACCTAAAAATGACAGCAAAACAAACCAACTTTTCTACCTTAAATCAAATCGTCAAGTTTATTGTCTTATGCACAGCTAGTCAGGTACAGGTACAATAAAAATGCTGTTTGCAGCTGCTTCACAGGCATATAACACATAAGACATGCAAAAACACTTATTACACATAGATTCTACAAGACAGTGAAACAAAAATAACTGCAAAACCAAGAGTTTGTAGCAAAGCACAATGAGCAAAGAAATCCCTGGTAGTGCAAGGGGTGGTCTGTAGTGCTTCATTGTTGAGGTAGGATTCAAACACTTGGTAGTTTAGTTTAGTTTTGTGAAACAGCTCGAAAATGCCCTTCGGGCCACCTGGGCCACACCGACCAGCGATCCCCGCAGTGTTTGAAAGTAGCTATTAATAAACCTGGTGGTGTGGAACTTCAAGCTTCTGGACCTCCTGCCCGATGGTAACAGTGAGAAGTGAGCATGTCCTGGATGGTGGTGATGCTTGATGACACCCTTCTTGAGATAACACCTCATTTAGATGCTTTCGATGGTGTGGTATGCGAGATACACATACTGAATTTGCTTCCCTTTCAGTTAGAGATTGACAAAGTCTAGTCTGGCAAAAGATTACAAACATCACTTTTCATAGTCTCACTCTCTACAAAGGCAAGATTTGCAAATGAATTGACAACCTGCCTGATCACATTAAAGTTATAATCATCTCAGTTCTAGACAAGAGACACAAGGGACTGTAGCTGCTGAAACAGGAACAAAAGAAAACTGCTGGATGAACTCAGTGTTTCAGGCAGCATCCGTGAAGGCGTAGGGGTGGACAGTATTTGTGTTGAGACCTGCATTAGGTTATCAGTTCCAGACAGTCGGCACTTAGTCCTCCATGCTTGCTGTCATCGGACTATTGAGCAGACCACTCAAGTGCTCAGGATATGATCCTGGTCTTCCAACCTACATCTTTGCAGCTCCTGCACTTTTCTTATCCTACTTTCTCTTGAGCTGTAACTCTACATTCTATACTGTTTCTTTTCCATTTTACACTACCTGTTAGACTCATGGATGGCATGATGTGGCTAGATAGTTACACACCAATCTTTTGGAATGCATGACAATAATGATTCAATGCTAATACCAATACATAGCAGGAGTTCCGTAAATTAAATAATGACAGGGTGAGGGACAGGATATCTACACCAGTGGACACTGGATGTCAAATTGATACTCAGCGACCAAGCTTCAGCCTGCCTCCTTCTCACTGTCCTGAATTCCACATTGTTAACTCCAAAGTGCGGAATTCTATCAGTAAGTCGGAGACTGGTTGAACTCAACATTGAACGCACAGACCAAGTGATGTAAAGGAAAGAATTCTAAGAAGCTCCAATCACAATTTGGAATGTTTACATTATAGTATTACTGTCAGCGATATGAAAGGTTCACGTTTCCACAGGGTTCCCTTATCTTGCTAACACACAGCCCATCCACAAGAGCTCTCTTTACTTTCTTCCAGTTTGCATTGACACTCTATTTAGCTCATTGTTGAGACACTACTGCACATGGCACAGAACTTCCTGAATCCTGACATTCCATATTGAACACATTCCACAGCCAAATCTAAGGATGGTGGCAACCTAGAATATATTTTATGAAGCAAGATCTGGAAAATTGTCTGGAAATCGACATCAGGTGAGTTACATGTTGTTATATTCCGATGGCAGAATGAATGACAACTTACACGCAGGTTGCCTGGATCATGAGAGGCAGGTTTATTACCCAACATTCCCTGCTTACATATAACATCAACTCATTAACATATATGCATGGTACACAAAAATGCTGGATAAACTCAGCGGGTGCAGCAGCATCTATGGAGCGAAGGAAATAGGCAACGTTTCGGGCCAAAACCCTTCTTCAGACTGAAGAAGGGTTTCGGCCCAAAATGTTGCCTATTTCCTTGTATCCATAGATGCTGCTGCACCCGCTGAGTTTATCCAGCATTTTAGTGTACCTTCGCTTTTCCAGCATCTGCAGTTCCTTCTTAAACATATATGCATGAATACATTACACTGTTCTCCCTTTTTTAAAGTATTAAATTAAGTACACAGTTACAATTTTGTTTTTGTGATACTTGATTTAAACCAGTATTCATGAAATCTTAAATGATAAACATAATACATTTATTTTACATATCAAACATTTTCATTCTATTTATACAGTGAGTTACTTAATTTACAAACCTAATCTGACTTAAGATCTTTGCTGACTACTGGTTTACGAATCCTGCCTGATCGTCTAACAGTAACAGGTGTAACAGGTTTATGTGTTGATTCAACTGATGGCTTGTTAGGCTCTATTTTAGTACCCCGACTATGACCAGAGGAACCTGTTCCTTTGGCTGAACTGACTGAACTTCGTGTTTCAATCACAGTGGTCTCTTCCAACTCACTTTCAGATAAAAACTCAGGGATTAGGACTTCATGCTCAGTTTTTGGTTCATCTTTGGCTGAAATCATTTGATCAACGTGAATACTTTTGATCCTATCTCCAACTTCAACTAAGTATCTTTTTGTTCCACACACTTCCACTATTTTCCCAACATCCCATTTGTCTCGACTGGACTTGTTGAGAGGACTGAGAACACAAACCTGCTCATCTGGCTTGAAGTACCTCTCCTTTAGGTCGGTGGGAGCGCTGCGAGCTGGAAGCCCTGCCAGCAGCGTGTTAGTTTTTTCAACTTTTTATGTTTTTTAGTGTGTCTTTAATGTTTCTCTGTGTGTCTTGTGTGGGGGGTGGTGTGGGGGGGTGAGGGGGAAACCGCTTTGGTCGCGTCCTCCATGGAGAGGCAACTTTTTCCATGTCGCCTCCCCCGTGGCTTAACATCGAGGATCGGTGCGGCCTTTCCCGGAGAAGCGCCCGGGGCTTCAGCTGCGGGTGCAGTGAGGACTCTTTCATCGTGAAGCGGGCAAGCCCTCGCCGGGGGCCGCATGAAAGGAGCGCTCCGTTCGCTGGCCCGCGGCAGCCTGAAGCCGCGGTCAGCGGAGCTCCAGCTGGCGCTGCGTCCGGAGTCTGGGATCTCTCAATGGAGACCCCGGAGGAGAAGAGTTCCGACCGCCAGTCCGCGGCCAACTTCTACCGGGGAATTACCATCCGGAGCAGGGTCCCTCGCCGGGGATCCCTGGAGAGGAGCTCCGTCCGCCGGCCCAGCGGTCTGCGGTGCTTCTGGTTGCGGTGCGGCGGGGACTTTAGATCTTCGACCGCTGGCCTGCGGCCTACACCATCTTGAAGCCGCGGTCTCCGGTGGGGAAGCACCGTTTCAGGACTTACCTGGACTTACCTTGTCTGCACATCTGGACACCCGCAGCGGCGACTGCAGAGGGTTGTGGTCCTTGACCCCATATGCTTAACCTCAATCCATTTGGAATGACTATTCACTAGTACCAGAAAGTGATCATTACCCTATCAACAAAAATCTCCATGAACTCTCTGAAAAGGTCTATTTGGCCATGACCAGTGTTGCAGCGGTGTTTTTGGTGGTTTACTCTGGCAATTTTGACAGACACTACATTTGCTCCTCAGCATACATACTCGATGTCAATGTTAACACCAGGCCAATACACAAAACTTCTGGCAATTGACTTCATGCTTACTATGCCAGGATGTTCGGCATGAAGTTCATTCATAATTTTGTTTCTCAAAGACTCTGGTACAACCACTCTGTAACCCCACTTAGTGCATCCCTGCTCACATGATAATTCATGGTGTTGATTATGGAAATGCTTCAGAACTGAGTTTAATCCACTATCTATTTCAGTCCAAACATTCAATGTCTGTTCATAGACCCACTTTAGCACAGTGTCTTTCTCTGTTTCTGCTGCAATTTCTGTTGCAGTCACCGGAAAGTCTTCATCTACAACTTGCAGTGTGTAGTCTGAGTTCTCACTTCCCACGCCAGAGGTCTCATGGGGCAACCGGGACAACGTATCTGCAACAGCGTTGCACTTGAAGTTTCAGTACTCAACCTTGTAGTCATACTGGGACAGCAAAATTGCCCAGCGCTGCATCCTCGATGCCGCCATGAAAAGTATAGCTGACTTGGGACCAAGTATCACTAGTAGTGGCTTGTGATCAGTCACTAGGGTGAATGGTCTGCCGAGAAGAAACTGATAGAATTTCTTGATTCCGAATACGATGCTGAGTGCTTCCTTTTCTATCTGCGTTCACTCGGTGATAGGGTGCGGGATGCAAAAGCATTAGGCTTTTCCTGTCCATCATTCATTACATGGGAGATCACTGCACCTACACCATAGCTTGAAGCATCACAAGCAAGTTTCATCTCGTGTGTCGTATCGTAGTGAACAAGGAGATTGTCACTTGTCAAGTTTTCCTTGCAGATGTTATATGCACGTTGCTGTTCCTTTCCCCACGTCCACTTCACATCTTTTTTGTAGCAGATGATGTTGTGGCTTTAGCACAGTTGCTAAATCTGGAAGGAATCGTGCATAGAACTGCACCATCCGAAGGAATGATCGTAGCTCTGACACATTGTTGTGTTTTGGAGCATTCACTATTTCTTCAACTTTCGCCTTCACAGGGCGAAGTCTGTTGGCATCTACTTTGAGTCCAAGGTAGGCCACCTCTGACTGCGCAAATGCTCATTTACTTTGTCGCAGTTTGACATTGTGGCAGTTCAGTCGTGTGAGAACTTGCTCGAGGATTTCCAGATGTTCTACCATGTCCTCTGTGAATATCAGTAGGTCATCCTGGTTGCACACACAGCGGTAGAGTTGCTGCCTTACAGCGAATGCAATGCTGGAGACCCGCGTTCGATCCCGACTACGGGTTCTGTCTGTATAGAGTCTGTATAGAGTCTATAGAGTCCCCATGACATGCGTGGGTTTTCTCCGAGATCTTTGCTTTCCTCCAAAACCCCAAAGACTTACAGGTTTGTAGGTTGATTGGCTTGGTAAATGTAAAAATTATCCCTAGTGGGTATAGGATAGTCTTCCTAGCAAAAGGATTTGAGTCTAGGAGCAGGAAGGTTCTACTGCAGTTGTACAGGGTCTTGGTGAGACCACACCTGGAGTATTGCGTACATTTTGGTCTCCTAATCTGAGGAAAGACATTCTTGCCATAGAGGGAGTACAGAGAAGGTTCACCAGACTGATTCCTGGGATGTCAGGACTTTCATATGAAGAAAGACTGGATAGACTCGGCTTGTACTCACTAGAATTTAGAAGATTGAGGAGGGATCTTATAGAAACTTACAAAATTCTTAAGGGGTTGGACAGGCTAGATGCAGGAAGATTGTTCCCGATGTTGGGGAAGTCCAGAACAAGGGGTCACAGTTTAAGGATAAGGGGGAAATCTTTTAGGACCGAGATGAGAAAAACTTTTTTCACACAGAGAGTGGTGAATCTGTGGAATTCTCTGCCACAGAAGGTAGTTGAGGCCAGTTCATTGGCTATATTTAAGAGAGAGTTAGATGTGGCCATTGTGGCTAAAGGGATCAGGGGGTATGGAGAGAAGGCAGGTACAGGATACTGAGTTGGATGATCAGCCATGATCATATTGAAAGGCTCGAAGGGCTGAATGGTCTACTCCTGCACCTATTTTCTATGTTTCTATGTTTCTATTGGTGCTCAGAGAAAGGAGAGTGACAACTACCCAGGGCTAGATGGATTACATTGCAAAACATTCAGGTTTGTGGGTTAATTGGCTCCAGCAAAAATATAAATTGTCCCAAGTGCAAAGGTTAGTGTTAGTGTACGGGGATCGCTGGTTGGCACAGACACGGTGGGCCGAAGGGCCTGTTTCCGTGCTGTATCTCTAAACTAAACTAAAAATCTGAGGGGAGGGGGCACCAGGAAAAGTTACTCGTGCTGCAGGCTGGATCCTGTACAAATAGCCGGGCTGGGCCGGGCCTCCCAGGATGAAGGTGGGAACAGATGTAATGGAGTAGTGGGGAGAACATGGATCTCTTTGTGTTCCAGCCTGGTCTCAGTTGGCAATACATTCCCCTCAGTCAGAAGGCTTAACTCCAGAGGTCTGAGCTCAAGGTGTAGTTTGACCTCAGCACGCTATTGAACATTGTGTTTTTCCTGGTCACATTTATCAAGGACCCCACCTACCATTCATGTTGGGCAGGAAAGATGCAAGGCTGGTGAAGAATCTTGTAGTATTGTAGAATCTGGCAGTAGACAAAAATGCTGTAGAAACTCAGCGGGTGAGGTAGCATCTATGGAGCGAAGGAATAGGTGACGTTGCAGATCAAGACCCTTCTTCAGACTGATGTGGGAGTGGGGGCGGGAAGAAGAAAGGAAGAGGCAGAGACAGTAAGCTGTGGGAGAGCTGGGAAGGGGAGGGGAAGGAGGGAGAAAGCAAGGACTAACTGAAATTGAAGTTCAATGTTCATACCACTGGGATGTAAACTACCCGAGCGAAATATGGGGTGCTGCTCTTCCAATTTGCAGTGGGACTCACTCTGGCCATGGAAGAGGCCCAGGACAGAAAGGTCAGATTTGGAATGGGAAGGGGAGGTGAAGTGCTGAGCCACCGGGAGACCAGGTTGGTTAATGCGAACTGTGCGAAGGTGTTGGGATAAGCGATCGCCAAGCCTGCGCTGGTCTCACCGATGTACAGCAGTTGACACCTAGAGCAGCAGATGCAACAGATAGTAGTATTAACAGATTGACAGATAGTAGAATTGTAGTATTGGCAACCTCATTCAATTGGTGATTACCTTTAACAAAACACATTATTGACTGTGAAACATGTGGGGGCATTGAGCCTTTCTATCCTTTTCTTGCATGGAACAAGCATCACTGCTGCTGAGCACATTAACCAGCTGTACCTGGTGGCTAGGGAGATCATTAACTAGCCAGGTCAAGTGGTTGGCAGCTCATTAATCAGCTGGATCAAATGGTCTGACATTAAATGCCAGGTCTCAGTGCCAGATTCCACCTGGGATAATGGAGTGCTGGTATTAAGTCTTTCATGTGCTGGAATCAGATGCCAACACTATAAACAGAACCTCACGGCCTTTTGTCCCCGCTTGCATGTTTATTCTATTTGTTTGCAAATGTAAAATTTAGCCTTTACTAACAAATGGCCAAGCAACAAAAGGTTAAGAGAGCAGCCTGGTGTTAATGATGCTGGCCGATGCTGGGCAGTGCCTTGGTGCCACTGGGGTTGAGCCACCTCTGCCCTGGTTGCAGATGCCATTGGGTTGCAGTGGGCCAGACCCTGCAGTCAGCAACTATCTGCCCTCGGACACTGAGTCTGACCATTACGGGGAGAAGGCGTCTAATGATTTCAGCTTCTGAAAGTTTTTTTGATTTGTGCAGTGGACAAAAAGTGCCTCTCAGAGGAATTGGATGAAGACGATTGACAAAAACACTTTGACAAGGATATGATGGAGGAAAGGAGTTGGGCAATGAGGCAACTTAAACTCGTGACTATCCGTCTAACTTCAGTTTAGTTTATTGTCACGTGTACCAAGGTACAGTGAAAAGCTTTTGTTGCGTGCCAACCAGTCAGCGGAAAGACAATACATAATTACAATCGAGCTATTTACAGTGCGTCAATACGTGATGAGGGAATAACGTTCAGTGCAAGATAAAGTCTCTCTGCAAGGCATTAATTTCTAGTAAGCCTGAGGCAGGCTATCACGCAGCGAGCTGCAATCTTCAGGACTGCATTGCTATCGAAGGCAGTGAATACTTTTTTTAGTTTAGTTTAGAGATACAGCGCGGAAACAGTGACCCACTGGCTCCGCGCCGACCAGCGATCCCTGCATATTAACACTATCCTATACCCACTAGGGACAATTTTTACATTTACCAAGCCAATCAACCTACAAACCTGTACGTCTTTGCGGTATTGGAGGAAAGCGAAGATCTCGGAGAAAACCCACGCAGGTCATGGGGAGAATCTACAGACTCTGTACAGACCGTAGTTGGGATCGAACCCAGGTCTCCGGCGCTGCATTCACTGTAAGGCAGCAACTCTACCGCTGCGCCACCGTGATACTGATCCAATGGGAACCTGCAAAAGCAAATTGGATGAGCAAAACACTAAATGCTGGAGTAACGCTGCGGGTCAGGCAGCATATCTGGAGGACGTGGAGAGGTGATGTTTTGGATCAGGACTCTTCAGACTGATTGTACCCAGGGTAGAAAGCTGGGAAAAAAAGGTTGGGGCAGGAAACTCTTGCTTTTCAACCATTTTTATAGAATTTACAGCTTTCACTCCCCTGAAACAATCACTTCTGAATAAGGGTCCCAACCAAAAATATCAACTGTCCATGTCCTCTAGGGATGCTACCTGATCTGCTGAGTTACTCCAGTATTTTGTGTTTCTCTTAAGATCCTAGCATCTGCAGTTCATTGTGTCTCCAGATTTGATGACTATTGAGAAGGGAGAGGTTACTAGTCTGTGAGAATGGGACTGCCTGGCTAACTTTCCATAGACTCGCCCAGACATAAAGGCCCAATGCTATTTAACTCCATTGTTCCCTGGACCAATTTTAACATTTTTTACTTGGTTTCCAGCAGACTGGGCAAGGGTTAATATGTTCCCTCTGATTACTCCCACCCTGTCCCCTGCTGCTGTTAGCTTGCTCAGTCAGTCAGCAGTGAAGGTGAGTGGGATCTATCTATATGTGCAAATCTAGGTCTGGTTTGCAAGTTTAGGCAGAGGCCTCAGCAGTAGCTGGTGTGCCATCCAGCCCCACGTGCCTGGGTATATGACAGGGCAGAAGTAACCCAGGTGGGGAGCACAAATATAATGATGGGGTTTCCTGGTCAGGCCCCCATGGGCAGTCATAGGCCATACCCTGCAGTGTCAGACCTCACAAGGCCCCATAGACAATGCTGAGCCTCATTCTGCGCCTCTAGCCTCACACCAGCCCCACACAGGGTGCTGGGCCTCATCCTGCAGCATCCAACCTCCCCCAAGCCCCACAGACAACCTCCGACCTCACCGTGTGGCCTCCAGCCTCTTGGAGAAGCCTTGAGACTCCTGTGCTTTGGGCTTCCACACAGTCTGCTATCATCCCCCACACCAATGAGTCCAGGCCTTGTCCTCTTGTGGGTGAACTCCCAGCCCCTTCATCCTCCCTCCCAGCGCCTGCTAGTGGTGATAGATTTGGCTAGGAAGAGGCTTGTGTGTGGCAAAGAACACCAGTGTATGAGGTAGGCCTAGTCCCAGTCCAACCCAGACATACCCGCTACCCTACCTGCTTCAGCCTCTCCTGCTGCTATAACCTCCTGCCCTCAAGGAACTGGATTACCAACATTTACCAGTGACTTAAAGCTTGAAAGGGAGCCAGTCTAATATATTTCCCAGTTCTTCGCACATGCCAGCACTTCTCGTACTTGGAACATTTGCATCGCTATTCTTGTACTTGGTACAGCAGCAAAAGAGAAGGAAAAGAAATATAAAGAGAGAGCCAAAAATAGAAAGGTGCTGAAGGTACTCATGGGGCCAGGCAGCAGCTCTGGAGGGAAATAGACAGTCAACTCATTGGGTCGAGGCCAGATGAAGGCTTAACTATCCGTTCTCTCCCCTGCCTTACTCCCTAAATTCTTCCTAAACACCCCTCTCTTTTTCTATCGCACTCCCAGCATTTGCAGTCTCTTGTCTCTCCAATATAAAGAGACACTCAACTAAAGTCACAGAAAGAAAACAGATGATCTGAAGAGCCCAAGCTGAGATTTAACCATGTTGCTCTCCTCTGGCTGAGCAGAATGGGGACCTGCACTCTGCCTGCTTCTGAATGGTCTGAACACATTGGCACAATGTAGGTATGTTACAATACTTACCTTCACGGTGCTGCAGTTCTGCCACTGCCGTGTGCATGAATTTGGCGCCTTTGAACACATTTGGGGGTTGGGGGGGCTGGATTACAATGCCGTTTTCCCCCCTGCCTGTGTCTGAGATATATTTTCTCTGGGCTGCTAGCTGATGCTGAAAAATTGTTCCGACTTGCGTTCTCGGAAGTTTAAAAAAAAAAATCGCGGGACAAATTTACGCTGGAGTAAAGCCTTCTAACGGCGTCAACGCCGTAACTGCATAGTTCTGCCATCTGGCCGTGTGCATGACTTTGGCGCCTTTGATGGGTGGGGGGGGGGGGGGGGGGGGCTGGGATTAAAATGCCGTTTTCCCTCCTGCCTGTCTGAGATATATTTTCTTGGGCTGCTAGCTGATGCTGAAAAATTGTTCCGACTTGCGTTCTCGGAAGTTTAAAAAAAAAATCGCGGGACAGTTTAATCGCTGGAGTAAAATAAAAAAGCGACTTCTAACGGCGTCAACGCCGATAACGGGACGGATCTCACATAGGGGACAAAACATAAGGTAATTCGTTTATCAATCTAAATTACTAAATCTCTGTTCTTGACAGGTTTTGTCGATCTGTGCTGCGATTTCCGAGAGAACGCCGCCCCCTACTCCCGTCCCTCCCCCTCTCTCCCCCCTCTCCCCCGCCCCCCCCCCCCCCTCCCCCCCCCCCCCCCCCCCCCCCCCCCCCCCCCCCCCCCCCTCCCCGCCCCCCCCCCCCCCCATTCTGCAAGCGTTGTAGAACCCCCCCCCCCCCCCACCCCTCCCCCCCCCCCCCCCTCCACTCCCCCCCCTTCCCCCTCCCCCCCCCCCCTCTCCTCCCCCTCCCTCTGCTCCTTCTCCTCCCTCTCCCCCCCCTCTTCTCCCCCCTCTCCCCCCCTCTCCTCCCCCTCCTCTCCCCCCCCTCTCTCCTCCCCTCTCCCCCCCTCTCCCCCCCCCCCCCCCCCCCCCCCTCCCCCCCCCCCCCCCCCCCCCCCCCCCCCCCCCCCCCCCTCCCCCCCCCTCCTCTCCCCCCCTCTCCCTCCCCCCCCCCCCTCTCCTCCCCCTCTCCTCTGCCCCCCATTTAGTGCCACACCCCTGACACCAATAACTTGCAGAATGTGTCCCATCCCTACATTCCCTGCATATTCACACGCCTATCCAAAACCCTCTTAAATACCACTATCCAATCTGTCTCCACCACCACCCTGGGCATGTTCCAAGCACCCACTACTTGCCCCTCCTTTTGTCATTTCATTCTATTTCTTTACCCCATCCCTGGTTAACTGCCAGTTCTGTACAGTAATTCCCACTTTGACAACTTTGGAACTATTTAATCACAGATAATCCATCTGTTCTTTTCACTCCACCCTGCAAACAAGACAAGCTTGTTTTTTCACATTCTAATGAATGGGTTATTCACCAAATTGCCAACTCTCCTTCTCTCCCCTTGGCTGCTGTCTGACCAGCAGAGTGTTTGCAGGATTTTCAGTTTTTTTTGTGTTGGATTTTCATTTTCTATTATGCTATATGTTATAATCCATACTTTCCCCTCACCTGAGTCCTCCCCTCTAATCCACACAAATTAATTTAGTGCCACATCCCTGACACCAATAACTCATCTGACTCACTTCACTTGGCTTCAGCCCGATTTATGTCAAGCCCATCACTTTTGGAAACTTTCCCAATTCGGGTGCCAACTCCTCATGAATTCCTTCACTCCATAGATGCTGCTGCACCCGCTGAGTTTCTCCAGCAATTTTGTGTACCCTCATGAATTGAAGCCCATTTCTCCAAATGTGCGCTGTTTCAGTGAATTGATAAGCAAACTCCCCGCGGACAAGGGGTCACAGCTTAAGGATAAGGGGGAAATCCTTTAAAACCGAGATGAGAAGAACTTTTTTTCACACAGAGAGGTGGCTTTAATGGCCGCGGGACATCCCATCGCCAGGTGAATCTCTGGAACTCTCTGCCACAGAGGGTAGTTTTAGGCCAGTTCATTGGCTATATTAAAGAGGGAGTTAGATGTGGCCCTTGTGGCTAAGGGGATCAGGGGGTATGGAGAGAAGGCAGGTACGGGATACTGAGTTGGATGATCAGCCATGATCATATTGAATGGCGGTGCAGGCTCGAAGGGCCGAAGATGCCGCTGCCTACTCCTGCACCCTAATTTCTATGTTGTTTCAGTGTTTCTAAAAAAAGTTCATTAATTTTGAGCGCTTTATCATGGACGTGCTTATGAAATTTACATCCTCATTCTGGCACTATTTGCTTGATAATCTGATATCTCGGTTAGGAGAAATACAGATTTGATAAGAATTGTAAGCAGTTGGCGCAAAGATGCGTTTGACGTTTTATCACTGTAAAATTAAAAAGACAATGTTAGGTATGTGATAATTAGCATATGTAATTAGTATGTGTGATGTCTTGTGATGTCTTGTGCAAGTACGCATGTGTGGGGAGACTCAAGGTGGCGTCCTGGAATAAAGTAGTTTGTTATGCCCCTGTCCCACTTAGGAACCCTGAACGGAAACCTCTGGAGACTTTGCGCCCCACTCAAGGTTTCCGTGCGGTTCCCGGAGGTTGCAGGTAGTGGGAGCAGATAGGGAGACTGACAAAAACCTCCGGGAACCTCCGGGAACCGCACGGAAACCTTGGGTGGGGCGCAAAGTCTCCAGAGGTTTCTGTTCAGATTTCCTAAGTGGGACAGGGGCATAAGATTACTCCCGTGTTTGAGCCTTATTGAAGTATGTTCTAAGCATCCAAATACACAACAGACAAGTTCATAGAAATTTACATTTCATTTGGTTTGATCGACCTGGCCTCAAATTAGCATATAAGTGCTTATGCATCATGCTGCTAATAAACATCAATCTAATACATTATTCATAGCGAGGATGCCTTACTGCTTGTAAAAAAATGTGGTGATGCAATTATCTCTTGGGCAAACTAATATGGGCATTGTCTAAATGTCTTACAAAGAATGTACCGAGGATTGGTCAAGGCAGTGGAGCTGTGTGCGTCCTCGTTCAGAAGAATCAGCTGTGATCTCACTGCAAGCCATAAAATCCTAGTTGGGCTTTAGTAGAGTAGATTGACTGATGATATTTCCTTTGGCTGGGGTGGCTAGAACCTTTGGTCACAGTCTCAGATTAAAGCACTGGGCATCCAGGAGAGAGAGATGAAAAGTTATTTCTGCACCTAAAATGTACTCAAGACAGGGGTTAACATGATTTTGGATATGAAGAGAAGTAGGATTCATGCATGAAAGTGGTGCTGAGGTGAAAGATCAGCCATGATCTTGTTGAATGGCAGAATAGTCCATGGCTGTTTCCATTTAATATGGCACTATGTTTGTGATTGGCTTTGGCAATTGCCCAGGGTAACCTAGAAAATCATCCTAGTGCATGCAAATGAGATTGCTGTAGATGGTCAAGAGGGTTAACATAGACATGATGGACTGAAGGGCCTGTTTCTGTACTGGACAATTCTAGGATTCTACAATTCTGAAATTGCTGTGACAACTCTGTGATACTTTTAACTGAAAATGTAACTGTCCAGCATTGACTTTGTCACCAAACCACAACAGGTTTGAGGTCTGAAAGGACATGCTAGCACTTATTACCTATCCCTAATTACCCTTGAGATGGTTGTGGTGAAGCAGTCTTGTCGAGTTGCTGCTGTCCTGCCAGTGAAGATACTCCCATGGTGCTGTTGGGGTGGTGTTATAGGAATTAAACCCGACCACACAAAAGGAAGAGTGAGGTTCACAAAGGGGAAATTGTTGGTCCCACTCCAGAGTTCCACCGTGCTCAGACTATGGAAGCAGCATCTCCCAGTTACATGCAGCAACTTGTTCCGCCACATAGACCAAACATGAGCCCAGTCACCTATTTCTGAACTGCTACTGTTCTGTGATTCGATGGTAATTACAGAATGTTCTGTTATGATAAGATGTAAATCCTACTGAATAAATTCTACTGAAGCGTAAACAATCGCACAAACCAGTTGAGCTGTGCCTTGGCTGCAAAATACTGTGTGATGCTTTGGAATTCTGTAAGAATCCTCCTGCGCATGAATTTGAAAGTGAACATTCACATACTGCAAAGGAAATAATATCTACTGCTGTCTGGCTTTAGTCAGTGCGCAGGGTGATGGATTTGACCACTGCCTCAGTGCCAAACTTCAAGGCACCAACATGGCGAAGGTATGTGTACATGTTAATAAAAATAAATCCATGCTGCTTGACAGAGGCCAACGAGCAGAGAGCGAGTTTCTGCCTGGGCTTATTTTTGTGCTGCTGTTTGCCATTAACATGAATTGACGTAATGTAAGGCTGCAGGCTGCTCAAAGAATGAAGGAATATAGTGGTCACAGATTCTGACCGAGCCCATCTATCCGTGTGAATGTCTGTGTGTGTGTGAGAAAGAGAGAGAGAGAGTGCAACAGAGAGAGAGAGAGAATGGCAGTGTAGGATTCCTTCTGCTGCCATTCAGAGGAGGCGTTAGATTGAACAAGACTCCACTCCTGTAGTAAGGACCAACCCCCGTACAGCAGAAGCAATTGCGCTTGCAGATGTGAAGATATTTGGGTTTTGACAGCTAATGACTGAGGGAGGAGCCCTTGACAGGGAGTGTTGTACAACACTAATTAAGGAAGGCTTTTATTATTTTGAACAGTCCGAACGGGAACAGCTCTCAGTTAATGTTTTATCAGCAATACGAGATTGGGAAGACTGGGCTGGACATAATTGTATTTATAGAGGCTGGTGCAGGAAGAAGTGCCGGCAGGCATCACAACATGCTCACCACCATGCCGCTGCTCCTTGGATTGTTCAGCCTCCTTGGCAGCACTTGTGCCCTGGATAATGCTTTCATGCCTGCCAACTACTCTATAGATGAAACCGGGGCAGGTAGGTTTGTGGAAGATCATAACAACACTGCAGAAGACATCTTCTTCGTGAGTGTTTCGGCCAGCTGGAACTACAACACCAACCTAACCAAGTACAACCAGCAGAAACAGGTACTATTTTTCAGCTCTTCCTATTGCTATCCTGCAGCTGCTTCGTGTTCACAGATGGGGGTGCGGGGGCTTGTAGCCTGGTCGGGACCCTCAAACGCAGCGGTAGAGCTGCTGCCTTACAGCGCCAGAGACCTGGGTTCGTTCCTCACTGTGGGTGCTGTCTGTATGGAGTTTGTATATCCTCCTTGTAACCACATGGGTTTTCTCCGAGTGCTCCAGTTTCCTCCCTCATCCCAAAGACATACAGGTTTGTAGGTTGTTAGGCTTGGAATAATTGAAAATTTGTCCCTAGTGCATGTAGGATAGTATTAGTGTTGCGAGGATCGCTGGTCGGCACGGACTCGGTGGGCCGAAGGGCCTGTTTCCACACTGTATCTCCAAACTAAACTCACTCTTCACACAGCAGCAATGCATGAAGTAAAGGCTACACACTCTGTACCTCACAACAGATTACAGAGCCACAGAACTTGGTCATTGCAATTGCAGCTTTCATTTTAAATAAGCAGAACCCTCGACTGCATCTGATTTAGGATTGAAATTCGGGCAGGTCATATTTCCGGCTATTAAAAGCACTGCCACATATTAAGCAATCCACAGGCATAAGTAGTTTCCTACTCTGTGCAGTTCCCCGTGAGCAGCAGGCAGGGTGTGGGTCCAGGAGATACACACAGCAAACATAGTTGGTGATGTCTTAATATCGAGAAAGATGCTTTGGAAATATTTGTGGCAGATTGGGGCAGCAGATGGTGATGCTGCCTCACAGCACCAGTTACCCTGAATCAATCTAGACCTCCGGTGCTATCTGTGTGGAGTTTGTATGTTCTCCCTGTGACCGCCTGGTGCCCAGAGACATTAGCCAAGGTGTCAGCGCGTGCTGAAGCAATAGAAAATAAGTCAGTGCGGTGGGTTAAAGTGAGCAGAGATCAGTTCTGGGGGGCAGGTTAGAAAATGGGTGACCAGCTGGATCATGGTGCAGGTTATAAATTGGGCTGTGAACATCAGTGGGAAGGCGAGAGGACGTTAGTAAATGGGCTCGGGGATAGTCACATCACGAGTCAGAAAGCAGGGCGGACGGTGGAACAGTGGGCAGAGAAACAGTAGCTCAGAACCATGTCACTGGGAGGATCAGAGTTCATAAATTCACAAGTTATAAGGGCAGAATCAGTCCATTCAGCCCATCAAGTCTACCCCGCCATTCAATCATGGCTGATCTATCGTTCCCTCTTAACCCCATTCTGCTGCCTTCTCCCCATAACCACTGGCACCCGTACTAATCAAGAATCTGTCAACCTCTTGAGAGACAATCAGAGCATAGATGAGGGCACTGGTGAGAGAGTTGGCGAGGGAGAGCGTGTGTCGGGGAGCAGAAGGTGAGGTCAAAATCTACTCTTGAAACAACCAGCACACAAACGCACGAGTGAAGATTGAACTACACATTTGATTAGCACTCCAACATACTCATCTTGTTGTGGAGCACTTTAGGATATCCCAGCATGTGGCATGGAAACAGGTCGCTGAAAGTCTGTCCCAGGCCCCAACACTGCCATGGAGTCATAGAGTCAGATTGTGATACAGTGTGGAAACAGGCCCTTCGGCCCAACTTGCCCATATTGGCCAACATGTCCCAGCTACACTAGTTCCACCTGCCTGTGCTCGGTACATATCCCTCCAAACCTGTCCTATCCATGTACCTGTGCAACTGATTGTTAAACATAGAAATAGAAATTAGGTGCGGGAGTAGGCCATTCGGCCCTTCGAGCCTGCACCGCCATTCAATATGATCATGGCTGATGCGATAGTCTCAGCCTCAACTACCTCCTCTGGCAGCTTGTTCCATACACCCACCAAACTTTGTGTGAAAAAGTTACCCCTCAGTTTCCTATTAAACCTTTTCCTCTTAATCTTGAACGCAAGTCCTATGCCCTCTCACCAGGGTTTGTGCACAGCTTCACATGCACATATTTCCTTATAACACAAGAGACAATTCATCTATTGAGTCTTTACACCCATATCAGTCCTCTTCCCGACTTATTTCCCTACAATATATTCCTTGTCGCACACCCATGAACCCTATTGGGATTCTTCTGCCACCCATCTAGTGCGGAAGTAATTTGCATTGCCGATATCGCACCAACCAGCATGTCCTTGAAACAGGCTCACCACGTGGTCACATGGAGGACATGCAAACTCCACACAGAGACAATTGGAGGTCGGGTTCGAATCAGGGTCACCTGAGTTGTGAGAATGCAGCACCACGTACTATACCATTGTGCCACACGTAATTCCAAAGTATCTTTCACAATCCCAAGACATTTCCAATGCTATTAAAACGCAACTACAAACCACAGGCACTGTTGCTGGGTACAAATCAGGGCCCACTACTGAACTCATAATAAAAAAGAAAGAAGATGCAAATGTTGAAAATCGAAATAAAGAAAGAAAAGGGTAGAAATGCGCCTCAGCCTTTCACAGAGACTGCCTGAGCTGCTGAGTATTTCCAGCATTTTCTGTTTTTACTTCCAATCCTAGTCTTTGGCAAGGCTGAGACTGTATATTTTGAGACGAGGTATGCTATGTTACTTATTAGCCTCAGGTTAGATATAAAAGAACTAGTAATATATGGGGATTTGCAAGTTGTTTTTTTTATACCCAAGAGGTAATCAACTTGTAAAATAGGTTACCAAGGCCATGTGAAAGTCCAAGGGACAATCTAATGTGTTCAAACTCTGACAGGGTTTAACGTAAATGCAGGAGCTACATTACAACTTTTCTGCGGAGTCTGCATTTCGCCGATTTCCAGCCCCTTGCACGTCTTGCATTTCCTTTACTCGATGCTCACAGCCCTGCTGGCAAACATCCAGGCCATGACTCTGGAATTCCATCTCTAAAGCTCCCCATTCCACTCCTCCCCTCCCTGAAGCTTCCGAGAAGTGAGCAGTGAGAACCAGGAATGCACAATCACTTGTCACAACGTCGACACTTCGACAACTTTCGGAACTCAGCCTGGGATGCTGGAAAACAATGAACCGAGGCCAAATGAACTGACTCAGATAAAATGTTGGCTTTGCTGGTCACACCATTCAACGTTCAACCTAAGAATATGGGCTCAATCAGTCCATTCTGAAAGCTTTGGGTTCCCTCTGCCCCTGTTCCCATTTTAATGAACCTAATGGACCTGTCCCACTTAGGCGATTTTTTAGGCAACTACTAGTTTGTCGCCACATGTTCGCTGGTGGTCACCGGGAGTAGTCTCCTCAGTCGTGCAAAAAGTCGATGCGTCTTTGTGGTCACTGCTAAATTTTCAACGTGTTGAAAAATTTTCACCGACAGTGGGTTTGACGCCAATGAGCGTAGCTTGACTTCTGCCGATGTAGGTGCTGTCGTAGGTTGACGTCGGTTTTTCTGCGACCTGCTACAACAATGACAGTCGCTGGCAGCATCAAGACAGTTGCCTAAAAACACGTCAAGTGGGACAGGCCCATTAAAGTTGACCCACTTGGTGACCTGCCTGTGGATCTCCTCTCACATCTCCCTGCCACTTGTGTCATTTGGTCACCTTCCCATCCCCAAACACCTTGAGACCTTTGTGTTGTCCACTTCGTCAGAAGATTGTACACCTTCACACTTTTGTTCTTTAACTAACAGTTTGATCGAACGTGCCTTTAAATGTTGCTTGCAACTGTCTGTCTTGATTTAGTAGGAAAGAACTGCAGATGCTGGTTTAAATCGAAGGTATTCACAAACTGCTGGAGAAACTCAGCAGGACAGGCAGCATCTCTGGAGAGAAAGAATGGGTGACGTTTCGGGTCGAGACCTTTCTTCAGACTTCTGCCTTTCCTCCCACACTTCAGTCTGACGAAGGGTCTCGACCCGAAACATCACCCATGCCTTCTATCCAGAGATGCTGCCTGTCCTGCTAAGTTACTCCAGCAGTTTGTGTCTTTTGATTTAGCTCATTGTATGCAAGTGTTTGACAGTAGAGGGCCTTGTGTGCTTTCGGTTGCCTCCTCCGCGGAGAGGCGACTTTTTCCATGTCGCCTCCCTCACGGCCTAACACCATGGATTGGAGCGGCCTTTCCCGGAGTCGGGCCCGGAGCTACAACTGCGGGCGCAGTGTGGACTTTTCCATCGCGGGGTGGACGAACCCTTGCCGGGTCCACCAGAGAGGACTGCTCCGATCGCTGGCCCGCGGACTGTTACATCCTGAAGCCGCGGTCTGTGGTGCTTCTAGACGCGGGCACGGCGTGGACTTGCCATCCGGAGCCTGGGATCCCTCGCCGGGGATCGCCAGAGAAGAGCTCCGACCGCCAGCCTGTGGCCTATAACATCCTGAAGCCGCAGTCTCCAGTAAGAAAGCGCTGATTCGGGACCTCCAAGCCATGGAGTGTGTTTGACCGTCCCGACGTCGGAGTTTGAATCATCCCGACGAGAGGGCCCGTACATCGGGCCGTCCATAGCGGCGACTACGGAGGGTTTATGGCCCCGACCATGGATGAACAAAGGAGGAGGACTGGCTGAACTTTGTGCCTGCCACCACAGTGAAGAATGCTATGGTGGATGCTTGTGTTAAATCTTATTGTGTATTGTGTGTTATTTTTAATTGTATCGCTGCAGGTATGCCTTCCGGTGCATGTGACAAATAAAATTGACTTTGACTTTGTTCATGTTGTTGCATCTACTCACAGCTATTCGGGTTTAACTCGCTGGGGCTGCTTAAATATGACAGACTGGAAAACATACATGGTGACCGGGTGTGTAGTGCTCACAAGATTCACCACCTACGTCTTTATCATGATACCAGCATCCAAGCAACACCAACCACATCTTCAGTGCTCGTTCATGGGATGTAATCCCATGGGGTTGGCACCAGCAGAACCCAAACCGTTACCTCTTAAAGATTCAGATTCAGATTCAGATTCAATTTTAATTGTCATTGTCAGTGTACAGTACAGAGACAACGAAATGCATTTAGCATCTCCTTTGAAGAGCGACATAGCAAACGATTTTGAATAAACAAAATAAATAATAAGTGTCCGGGGGGGGGGGGGGGGTGATTGGCAGTCACCGAGGTACGTTGTTCGGCAAAGGAGGGGTGCTCATAGGCTTCGGCAAAGGAGGGGTGCTCATTGCTTGCTACTGTTTATGGAAGCCATTGTAAATCTCATGGGAGGGTTGAGAAAGTGAGGGCACTCCTTCCTTGTGAGGGACTTGCGGACGTGGGGGTTTGTTTGACAGTAGAGGGTGTGGACGGAATGGGAGTGTGGGAGATGGTGTGCGAGGTATTGGAAGTGTGGTGGGACAGCTGTGAGCAGGGTTACAAGCCGCTGACTATACCCTCTTCCATGCATGTGATCTGGGGCTGGCACGATGAAGTCCTCCCACCCAATTCTGCTCCACTGGTTAGTGATCTGCAGCAGTGTGTAATCTCTAGACTAATTCAGGTTTCAGTGAGGGAGCTGCAGTCTGTGTGAAGCCTCAGGAACTAACGCCAGTTCTGGGGAGGGCAAACTTTCACTGTTTCTGGAGTCAATGGCAACCTTTGGTACCCATTTTCCTTATTCCTCTTCACGAAGATGCCCAGCAGAAGCTTTTTCATAGCATCTAAGACTGGACATTAAGTCCTATAGATAGGTGGCACCGCGGTAAAGTTGCTGCCTTACAGTTCCAGAGACCCAGGTTCGATCCTGACTACGGGTGCTGTTAAGCCCCTGTCCCACGATGCAAGTTTACCCAAGCGCTCTCCCGAGTTAAAAAAAAAAATCTAACTCGTGGTACTTCATCGCAAGTATTTTTTTACTCTTGGATATTTTTCATAGTGTTGAAAAACCTTCACAAGTTACCGCGTTTCCCGAGTACCTGCCGTTAGCATTACGAGCCACTACGAGACATCCACTATGTACATTCTCCGTACTTACGAGCTTGATTTTTTTTTTAAACTCGGGAGAGCTCTTGGGTAAATTTGCATCGTGGGACAGAGGCTATGGAGTTTGTATGTTGTCCCCATGACTGTGTGGGTTTTCTCCTGGTGCCCATGTTTCCTCCCACACTCCATTGACCTAGAGGTTTGCAGGATAATAGGCTTCGGCAAAGATGGTAAATTGTCCCTAGTGCGTAGGATAGTGCTAGTGTACAGGAATCACTGGTTAGTGCCAACTTGGTGGGCCAAAGGGTCTATTTCCGCACAGTATCTCCAGACTAAACAAAAACTAAAAGCACCAAACTCCCAGAATTACATCGGCCATGTTGCTCTTAATGTTTGTAAATGAGAGCACAATATCTTCAAGCTTTCATTTCTATGATGGGAGTAAGACGTCTTTACTTAAGATGGAAGCTGGATTTTGTTCGAGGCGCTCCTCAGCGCTGAATGTTTGTGCTGAAGGCTGTTTGTTTGATCTGGTTTTTACATCCCAGGAGGTGAGAACGTGATAAACACACATGGAGCTGTCAGAGGCCACTGGCCTGTGGAGAACATGCTGGCAATGTGACGAAGATCCAATTAGCCTCCCTCTGTCAGCTCTTTCCTCAAGTGCCCTCAACCTTCGCAGCATAAATTATGCCGATGTACAATACTAGAAATTCTCAGCCTAGAAATTGGAGTTAACCTTTATTTGGTGCGCTGAACAGGTGGCTACTTCATTGCCAGTTATTGGACAATTCAAAATTTGCGAAATTGGGAAGGTTTACCTTTAAGGAGATGTGTGGGACAAGATTTATACCCAAAGGCGGGTGGGCGCCTAGAACTGGCTGGAGGCAAATATAATAGGTGTGCCTAAGACTTATACTGACTATCTTCCCTCTATTCTTTCAATCTGAAGGAAAGGTCCCGACCCAAAACGTCAACTGTGCACTTCCCGCCGCAGATGCTTCTCCACCTTTAGACTTTAGACAGGCATGTGGATATGCATGGAATGAAGGGTTAGGGATCATGTGCAGACAGATTAGATTAGTTTATCATGTTCGACACTGCCATTATGGGTCAAAAGGGCCCTGTGCTGTTCTGTACTTTTCTACATTTCATGATCTATGTTTAAGAATTCTCAGAGTGTTTTTCACCCTGGCCTGCTGCATGGGACCGCAACCCACACTGTTCTGACTGCATCTGCCTGCAGAGATTACAACTGCTGTTGGTGATAATGGGGAGTAGGCTGCAACCTTAAAATGGAGGATTAAAGAGACTGTAGATGCTGGAGTCAGGAGCAGCAAACTAATTGCTGGAGGAATTCGGCAGGTTGAGCAGCACCTGTGGAGGGAGTTGCACGGTTGAAGATTTGGGTCTGGTCCCTTCCTCAGTATAAGGAAGCGGGGGGGGGGGGGCATGGGTGACAAGTGAAGGGTGGATGCGGGGGAGGAGGTATTGATTGGCAGATGGAGTGGAGTGGGAAGGGTGGAAATAGCGACAGAGGCTGGCAAGTGAGGCAACAGAGGGCTTCTTCCACTTATCGAGTCCACACACAAGATTAGATGTTGTTCAGCAAGAGATTGCAACCTTAACGTGGTCCGCCCTGTTTCGACGAATGCAATCAACCTGGCGTGCACAACCAAATAGAACAAGTTGTCCTACAACTTTAGGCTGTGCATGCCATACGCAAGAAGAATACATTTCTCGGCATCTGCATGCAATGGTGTCTGTCTTGTCGCTTCTTGTACTTCATGCGCATGGTGGTGGAAAGATTGGTGGAAACAGGGTCGCGACGTGAACGCCCTTTCCTTGACCCCAACAGAAGGCTGCCGATAATAGAATCTGATAGCAGGTAAAAGTGAAGCACAGGAAAGAAATGGAGGTGATGTGAGCAGAACAATGGGGAGGGGGACAGGGGGGACTGGTCGAGAGGAATGTGTGGGTGATAAACAGATTGAATGAGTTGGGGAAGGAAAAAAAAACATTAATAGTAGCTTGGGGGGAGCTTAAAAAGAAGCATGTGTACGTGAGGTCCTGGATACATTAGACAGAGAGAAAAGGGGGTAAAAAGGTAAGCCTGTTACCTGAAATTGGAGCATTCAATGTTCAGGCATTGGGCAATAGATTACAGGCTGAATGAGGTGCTGTTCCTCAAAGCCTAAAGACTTTTCTCCATGGTAGCTACAGTGTAGCTGTATCCACTCCACTGTCTCTCACCATCATCATCGTGGACCAGGTCCAAAGTCAACAATGGACTCAAGAAGCTGGGCGGTATCAGTCCTTGATTCCGCAGAGATCTTATTCCTTGGCTCAGCTGACGACTAATGAAACACATAATGATTCTCTGCACTGTGAAGAAAAGTATACAGGGCATTAAAGATTCATCGAAGCAAAAGCAGAGAGCAATACATTATTGTCCCGATGGGGAACTTTTTAATTCACATCTGCATGCTGACAATTTGAGGGGCTTGTGCCTTGCTTTGCTTGGAGCTGTAAAGGAAAGTCAGAGGTTGCACTTTAATTTCTGTTGGCACAGCAGAGTTAGCACAAAGCCATAATCATACAGCATGGAGACAGGCTCTTCGGCCCAACTTGCCCAGGTTGACCAACATGCCCCATCTACACTAGTCGCACCAGCCCATATTCCTCTAAACCTATGCTATCCATGTACCGGTCTAAATGTTTCTTAAACGCTGATGTTAACGATAACGAGGCAAGAGGGACATTATGTTAAAGCATAAGTAAACGCTGGAATTCTGGATGGGGAACAAGGCCTGAATGTTTCCCGATTCTAGGTGTCGACTGACGCAATGGTCCTGTCACCACCCTTGTCTACAGTTGTACAAGGACTTGGATTCATGAATACTAACACGATACAACCCAAGAAGCATTCAGTAATTAAACTGTACGAACAACTCAGCTGGTCACATGCTTTCAGCCAACCGTAAACATTTGCAAATTGAAAACAGGAATCGACTTTGAAAAAGCAATGTTCTTGAACAAAACAGAATGTTTTATTCCATAGCATTTTTATTAGAAATGCTATTTGAATCCAATTACAAACTCAGCACCCTGTAATAGATAATTAATACTGTGTCTGGGCTACAGGGCTGTGCTGTTGAAAACCACATGAATGTGCAGTAAAGTAATTACATTTAGTTTAGTTTATACAGTAGTTCAGAATACAGAAACACAGTGTGGAACCAGGCCCTTCGGCCCACCGAAATTCTGCTGATTCACCCATACACTAATTCCATCCTACACACCATGGGCAATTTACAGAAGCCAATTAACCTACAAACCCGCACGTCTTTGGAATGTGGGGGGAAACCGGAGCACCCGGAGAAAACCCGCACGGTCACAGGGAGAACGTGTAAACTCCATACAGACAGCACCCGTAATCAGGATCAAACCCAGGTCTCTGGTGCTGTTAGGCGGCAGTTCGACCACTGCACCATTGTGCCGGCCGGCCACATTTCATGGTAATTTGGTAGAAATAAAACTATCCCTACATTATTTAGCAGGATGTTTGTGTTTGCTGGCATATCTTTTTCAATGTCGGGCAGTCTTTACTGCCATATTTGAGCTCAGAAACTTCAAGAACATGTCCACACACAAGCAGCCATTATTCTCATGGTCCCATAGTCAGGGCTGCCAACATTGGGTGAGAGTTGGGAGTGAGAAATTGTGAGAGACAAGCCCGAGGGAGCATCGCGACCTGGGGGGAATAGGGGGGGGGGGGGGGGGGGGGGGGGGGGGGGGGGGGGGGGGGGGGGACTCCAAAACACGAAGCGCTGAGCATCAGGATCCAGACATCCTAGCCAACTAGCCTCAACTCCCGGCTCACATCTGGCGGTGCTCTCTGTCTGAACCAGGGGCTGCGGCAGCATTTTTGAAAGTGTGGGGGGGGGGGGGGGGGGGGGGGGGCTGAGCGATCACTGATCACTGGCCTTGGGGCTACCCGGCGAGGCAGTGAAGTGACCGAGTGGGGGGGGAGGGTGTGGGAGGGGAGTGCTATTTGAAATTTGATGTATTAAGATCATGTTTTAGTGCATTGTAGAAGTATGATTTCAATGTTTTTTGCTTTTCGCCTTTAATCTTATTTGTGTTTGTTGTTTCATGTGGGTCTCCTGCAAAAACATTATGTCGCTTTTCAACGATTTTAGTTGGGCAAAAATTTTACCCCTCTTAATTGGTTCGTTGGCACCCCTTATATTCCAACTACAAAATGTAATTCCTCCATTCTTTATTTGTCTATCATCTTGCATTGTAATCAGGGTAATATTCCTGAATCATATGGTGCAACCAAATACCTCAGAATTTTAGGACTTGGGTGGTCATCCCGGTTTATTAGATTTATATTGCATCTCCTTCTTGTAAAGTGCCTTAGAAAAAGAAAAAAAGAATGTGATATACAATTACTTTCAAAAAAATTAAACAGATAAAAATCTTGATTGTGCTTTTAAAAAAAAGGTGCTATTAAGGTATCTAAGGGAAGATACCTTAAGGACGAATAGCCATCAATGATGGCAAAAAATGTATCGACCTCCTTGATGTTGTTATACATTGAGCTCCTCCCCTTGGTGAATCCTCATAAAAAGTTACATACCGTTTCATATTTTGTCTTTTCTTATATGAGTTTATCAAACCAGTGCATGACAGCCGAGAGAAAAAATAAAAAATAAAAAAAAAAGTTACCAGGAAGAGACATAAGGAGTAAAAAAAAACCCAAAACAAATATAGAACATAACATATACACGATTATATAAGTATATATGTCCTTCCAATTATCCAATCTTAATCTAATCTAAACTTTCCAATATATATCCCCCCAGGATTCTTACATAATATCCCATTCTATAACTACCATACATCATACAGGCCGGTACCAAAGGGTTAACTACCGTACAGGCAGGTGCCAAGGGGTTAAACTTTGAGCTTTTCATCCAAGGTTGAATATAACCAAGCTCTCTGAATAACACATTCCAACGAGATAAGCTTTTTAATTGCCTGGTTAGCTTGGCCATTTTAATCAGTTCAAAGCTCTGTAAAAAGTTCAATCTTCTTCTTTGTCGGCAGCTTGCCCCGATGTTTTCTTAACGATGTCCTCTGCATACTTTAAAGCTTTTCCGGGCTCTGCAAATGAGCGTTCAACGCCGTTATAAGATACCTTCATTTTTCCGGGGAAGTAAATTCCATATCTTACTCCTGGGACATCCCCCAAAGTGTGTCTTGCCGGTGTAAACAATCTCATTTTCTGGACTACCTCAGGAGAGTAATCGTGAAATATTCGCACATTATCCCCACGGTATGTTAGCTTCTTGCCATGAATGATCTTTTTCAATATAAATTCCACTGAAGAGATGTCACGGAATTTCACGATTATCTGTCTTGAATAATTTTTTCCTCTTGCAACATACCCAACTCGGTTAGCGACGTCTATTCTTGGTTCTTCTGACAGTTCAAAGACATCTTTGAGCAAATCAGTAACGAAAGTACATGCTTGAGATTCATGTCCCTCGCGTCCTTCCTTTACTCCAAGAATCTTCAAGTTATATCTCCGAGTTCTTGATTCCAGGTCCAGACATTTATCAGTCATTCTTCCAAGTTTTTCCTCTTCAGTTTTCTGTGATTGTTTCAAACTCTTTATTTCCGAGACAATCTCTTTTATCTCATTCTCCATCTCTTCCATTATCTCATCCAGCTTTCCGAAATCATCCTTTACACCTTTAAATTTCTTGTTGTAATCATTTTCAATTCTGACACACTCTGATTTTAATCTCTTATCAAATTCCTTATTCTGCTTTTTCAGTTCTTTTAACTCACTGCAAGTATTATCAATTTTTTGAGAAAGTTTCTCCATGCTAGCCTCCATACTCTGCTTGTTACTTTCCATGTGAGACTCCATACTTTGCATCTTCTCCAGTGTAATGTTAATTGTAGCATTCATATCTAAAAGCAATTGCTTCACTTCTTTCTCCTTCTTGTCTCCTTTTGTTGCCATTTCAAACAGAGACCCTTGTCTGTAAGAATCTTCTTCTTCTGAACCTTCTTCTGTCGTTTGCAGAGTATCCAATACTTTCTCGAGCTGAAGGCTGATAGTGTTTTTCTCTGGCG
Organism: Leucoraja erinaceus; assembly: GCF_028641065.1. Classification (NCBI taxonomy): domain Eukaryota; kingdom Metazoa; phylum Chordata; class Chondrichthyes; order Rajiformes; family Rajidae; genus Leucoraja; species Leucoraja erinaceus. The sequence goes on from NC_073403.1 coordinate 13,289,834, forward strand.
CCCTTGAACGATTATCTCTGCTCATTTAAACTCATTTAAACACCCGATTTCACCATTAATCTCCCCGATTTTCACGTCTTCTTCTGATGATATCACCCTTACACAACACCAGGCAACTTCGGTGAGTTTTTTAAAAAATCGGTGCTGACTTAAAACGGCTTTTACAATTTTTTACGGGGGAGAAGCTCAATGCCGCGCCTTAATTCTCCATGACGCCGCCGGAAGTCCTACTGTTGGCAGGTGTGGGCAAGTTGCGCCGAAGGGCCTGTTTTCACACTATGACTACATTATACCTCCACCATGCATGGATGCTTCAAAATCAAGTGGTTGAGTTTTATTACCATTTACTCAAGCATAGAAACATAGAAAATAGGTGCAGGAATAGGCCATTTGGCCCTTCGAGCCAGCACTGCCATTCAATATGATCATGGTTGTTCATCTAAAATCATCTTTCCTGTTTTTACTGAGATGTGTTCAATTTATTCCCATCTTCCATTAAACCAAATATAATCATTTCAGTATTAGATAACATTCTAAAACTGTTGCAAAATAATATTAATCGGCCCCGGACATTTTTTATGATTGGTTTACTGTATTTTAACATTGTGTTTTTTACCTGCTTTTAACTATTTATACTGTTCCATCAGGGACTGGATTGGTTTTTTTTTAGTGTTATTATGTGTGAAGTGTTTTTAAATTTCATGTGCGATGCTCCGCTATTCACTGGGAAACGTCTTTTCATTTTGCACTGTACAACTGTTGCTTGCAAGATGACAATAAAGGTTGATTGATTGATTGATTGATTGCAAATAATATTAATATTGATTAATCAAGGTCTCTTTCATTTTGGTTTAACAGAGAGATAAACAGGAAATGTAACCACAAACAATATGGTCTCTTACCTAATCACTCAATTTTGAAGATAAACACAAAATGCTGGAGTAACAGCGGGGTCAGGCAGCATTTCTGGAGAAAAGGAAAAGTGACATTTTGGGTCAAGACCCTTCTTCAGGCTTTTGACTCAAAATGTCACTTGTAAACCAGCATCAGCAGTTCCTTCCTGCACATCTTATCTGCTCCACTACATTTTGCGTTGTTTATAGTATAGTTGCTTCAAAATTCAATTTTGAATCAACCTACTATAAACAGTTTGAAAAGATCAGAGAGAACATGGGACCACACTGTATACAGGGTGCAGATGTACAGTTTATACATCAAGGGCGCCGAACGATTGGCAGCCCACCAACAATCTGTTTGTTTTCTCGTCTCTTTTAAAAAATTTTAAGTTTTATAAGTCTGCGTAAATGTTCTCTGGTTTGTTTTATGTGGTGTGATGGGGGAGGGTGGGGGAACTTTTTTGTCAGTTTCTTACCTTGCCAGAGTCTGCGGCCTACCATCGATGGAGGCCTCCTCAGACTAATCCGGTGCGGGGGAGCTGACATCCACCCGATGCAGGAGATGGATTGCCCCGACGCGGAGGGCCCAAAACACCGCCGTCTACGGGAGTCAAGATCGCCCCAAATAGGTCCTTCTGCAGGTCCTTCTGTAGGAGCAAAGAGGCCCTTCTGCAGTTGTACAGAGCCACACCTGGAGTATTGTGTGCAGTTTTGGTCCCCTAATTTGAGGAAGGACATTCTTGCTATTGAGGGAGTGCAGCGTAGTTTTTCAATGTTAATTCCCGGGATGGTGGGACTGTCATATGCTGAGAGAATGGAGCATCTGGGCTTGTACTCTCTGGAGGCAGGTTCTCTGGATACTTTCAAGAGAGAGCTAGATAAGGCTCTTAACAATAGCGGAGTCAGGGGATATGGGGAGAAGGCAGGAACGGGGTACTGATTGGGGATGATCAGCCATGATCACATTGAGTGGCGGTGCTGGCTGGAAGGGCTGAATGGCCTACTCCTGCACCTATTGTCTATTGTCTATTGTCGCGTCAATGGAGGGCTCAAGGCCCCCGACCGCGGAAGAGCAAAGGGAAGAGTGAACTTTTTTTCACCTTCCATCAGTGAGGAATGTGGAGGAGTCACTGTGGTGGATGTTTATCTTTAAATGTGTTCTGTTGCTTTTTATCTGTATGACTGACTTGGCAAATTAAATTCCTCATATGTTGCAACACATACTAGGCTAAAAAAGTATTATTGGGATTGTGATTGTGTTCTCATTGTTTTCAGCATTGTGCTATACAACTTCCACATAAGCTCCAAATTCAAATTTCACCAGTCAAAGCATTTTTCACAAAACATGTTCCTTATGGGCCTGTCCCACTTAGGCGACTTTTTAGGCAACTGCAGGAGACTCTATGGTCACAACATGTTCGCAGGTGGTTGCCGGGGAGTCGCCTTCATGGTCGTGAGGAGTTCCCGCATTCTGGGAACTCGTCGCGGACTCATTATGGTCGCCGTGGCTTTTTCAACATGTTGAAAATTTAGCGGCGACCAGAATGAAGCCGTTGGTTCATTGCAATTGATTTGCGGCCCCCTCGAGTGAACGAGATGCACGAAGATCTATATTATCCTGCCCTCGCGCAAACCGTGGGCAGAGCAAAGCTCACCAGAAGACTAAGCAGCAACGTGGCAGAGTCAACTAGAGCATTCACACAGCCGGGTCTGCTAGGCTCCGGAAACTTGAGCACAAACTGCAGGGATGGTTTTCCAGTCGAGCACTGGAGAAGACTGCTGCCCTTTGGACCTAGCTGGGTGTAAGTGTGCTAGTTGAAGGCTAGGTGTTTGGAAGTTCTATCCAATATTGATTCCTTATCCAACTTGCCCAAGAGAATCCCTATAACATGCCCAAAACACATTACCCCTGACAAAGTTTACCTTATCCGAGATTTTCATTCTGTGCTCCCCATCCCTCCTGAGCCTTTTCTCTCTTTTCCGGTTTTGAAGACAGGTCTTTGATCTGAAGCATTAAATCCATTTCTTTCCTTACAGATGCTGCCCGTCTTGCTGAGAGTTTTTAAAAACTTTCCGTACAGCCACAGTTAAAAGGAGTTGTGGATTAACATTACTAACTAAACTAAAGTGGATGTTCTCTGTGTTCCACAGATCAATGCCTCCCTGGAGGAGCAGGAGTTTGTGGAAGCCTGGGCTAAGAAAGCAAAGGAGTTTGATGCCGTCAAAGTCAATTTCACGGATAAGAACCTGATACATCTTCTCGACAATATTCGCATCCTTGGCCCTGCTAACCTCCCGCAGACTGAAAGAGAGCAGGTATGAATTTAATTCTGGCAAAGCCGTTCTCTCACGTAGTGAGGCACATTGGCACAGCGGTAGAGTTGCTGCCTTACAGCGCTTGCAGTGCCGGAGACCCGGGTTCGATTTTGACTACAGGTGCTGTCTGTACGGAGTTTGCACGTTCCCCCCGTGACCATGTGGGTTTTCTCTGAGATCTTCAGTTTCCTCCCACACTCCAAAGGCGTACAGGTTTGTAGGTTAATTGGCTTGATGTAAGTGTACAAATTCCCCTAGTGTGTGTAGGATGATGTTAGTGTGCGGGGATTGCTGGTCGATGCGGACTCGGTGGGCCGAAGGACCTGTACCGTTCTATATCTGTAAACTAAAACTAAACTAAACTAGTGACACCGGAATCCTTGTTGGGAAATCTCTGTTCCCCCTCAACTTAGCCATTAACCTCCCAACATCAGTCAAACTGGAGCCCAAGAATGACTCGTTCAGATGTTGTGACCAGCCAGGGTTTAGCCAGGCATTCAATCAGACCTTGGTTGATCTGTGCCAGAACTCTACTCAGCTCAGACTTGGCACCACTGGCCCCCAACACTCACACGCCAGTCAAGCTCAGCCCTGCAGTCTTGGACACCTCCAGCCTTTCCAAATAATCCCTGCACTTCATTAAAAATGTGCATCCTGATTTTATTACTGAATCTCCCAAATTTAATATTAACATGATGTTGTTCTGGCCTAGATTTCCCAGTCAGAATAAGCATTGTGTTTCAGCTACCCTGACCATTTACTTTAAGCATACAACTCACTCCAACCCAAGTTTCAGCATCATTTCCATTTCTTCAACTCATTCTCATAATAAATATCCCCAAAAGATCTATCCCCAGCACACCTCACTGAATGATCCCAACTTTCAATGATATAATCTTCTCCATATCCACCCATCTCCATGCTCTTTCACTTTTTGCTCTCTCATCCTCCCTACCCACTGTGCCTCCATTCTTTCCCCACCCTCTGGTGTCTACACTGGAGGATCTGCATCCTGCAGCACTCATTGTTTTCATTACTCTCCTTTTCAATCCATCTTGCATGATCCTTCACTTTCCCTCTGTACTATCTCACGCCAAATTGAGAATTCCCACCTCAGAGAAGGCACTCTTCCCAGTCCATAATGAGCCGTGACCCATCCCATTCTCTTCACACATCTCCTACCTGTTGCACATACTCAGAGTTAATTTTGTCAAGCTGTACTTATCATTCTGGATTTAGAAGTGGACCAAATATCATCACCTTCTCCGCAGTTCACTTCGGATGCTGGTTCACCTCTGCAGAAGGCCCTTGCAATCCAAAATCATATCAACAATCACATTGGTACATTGACCTGGTGGAAGGGTGACATCATGAAGATGCCCCTTACTGTATTCCCATCTCGTGACCCACTCCAGGTATTATGGCAGTGATCTAGCTCTTACCCCTAAGTCAGAAACGACACCCTCCAACCTGACCTTAGATGTTGTGGCATAAAACCAGAGGCAACCCTGCTAAATTCTCAAACCTTGCCGGCCCCATTGATATGCGTGGAGGATCACCTGACCAGCTATGGCATGACATTATCTTAAGAGGCATTCCTTTCCCCGACCCGGAACAATGGTTTTCCCCGTCATTCCAGCTTATCTGATTGGAAAAAAATGAGAGAGTCAGGCAGGTGTTTGGGGCAGGAAAGTACCAACACTTGCCATTAATCTTTCACAAACAAGATGCTATCTTAGTCTAAGGAGAAATCCATGTACTTTCATTGGCATTTGGTGCTAGCTTAATTTTTCTGGAGCTAACATGTACCATTAGTTTCTGCCATTCATGGGTCAGGTATATTTTATAGTAGTTTTTTTTTTCCATTTTCAAGATTGTGGAGAATTGAATATTTTTACATTCATTCCACTGGGTTTCACCTTTTTGTCAAATGTGCAAGCTCAATGTTTGGTGTTGTATTGTGCCAGGTAGCCGGCAAGGCATGTTCCTGACCTATGGCCATTTTATCTTGGCCTTAGTCATGGTAAATCTCAGCTCCAGTTGTGATCCCTCCTCTGGGTGAATTGCCCTATTTTCCTCCTTTCCCCCAAATCTGAACCAAAGAGCTGAATTCTAGAGGTGCGGTGAGAGTGACTGTCCTGAATATCAAGGCAGTATTTGATTAAGTGTGGCATTCAGGTATGGACTAGACTGTGGCAAGTAATACTTGTGCCATTAAACCGCCAGGCAATGATAATCTCCAACAAGAAAGAATCCAACTAACCACCCTTAAATTCAATAGCATTACGTTTCTGAGATCCCACCATCAACATCCAAGGAAAATGAAGAAGACCAACTGGATAAATGGTACAGCACGGGGACAAGCCCTTTTCCCACCATGTCTGCAACAACCATGTTGCCAATATAAATTAATCAATTTTCCTGCACAAGGTCCATATTCCTCCATTGTTTATTAGAACCTATGCTGTCTAATAGCCTCTTAAACATTGCTGCTATATCTGTTTCTACCTCCTCCATCGACAGCACGTTCCAGGCACCCCGGTCTGAAAAAACTTGCCCCCCCCCACATTAAAGCTCTGCCCACTAATAGTTGACATTTCCACCATGGGGATAAATACTTTGATTGAATACCTTGTCTGTGCCTCTCATAATGTTATAAACGTCCATCAGGTCATCTCTCAGCCTCAAACACGCCAGAGAAAACAATCCAGGTTTGTCTAACCTATCATAGTTATTACACTCCAATCCAGGCAACATCCTAGTGAACCTCTTCAGCAACTTCTCCAAAGCCTCAACCTCCATTTAGTACGGAAACCTAAACTGCACACAATACGCCAAACGCGGCCAACTAAAGTTTTATACCGATTCTCATAAACGTTTCGGTATTATACCTACAGGTAGAAAAGAGATTTAAAAGAGAAGAGCGATTGTAAGAAAGGTGGTAGGTCTTTCTCCAGGAAGGGAACACAAAGAGGCGCCATGCTCTGGCAACTTTCTACAGGGGAAATATTCAAATGTCCAATCTTTCTCTAGAATGTTGTCCGTATTCCAATGAAAACTTAGTTGTCCCAGGAAATGTACTCTGCTACAATACAATGGGCATCCATATTATAGACCTCCGATCTATTTCTTGACTACAATGGAATGGGACTTAATGTAGATGTGATATTACCAGAAACAAAACTATGATCTTTGCTTTTATTCTCTTCTGATATTGCAGACTCTTGGTTTATGCTGCAGGGTGCTAACCTACTTCCTTTTGTTTCAGTACAACACCATCCTGAGTGAAATGGACAATATATATTCCACAGCTAAGGTGTGTCCATATGGTGAAAAAGACCAGAGCAAATGTTGGTCTCTCGAGCCAGGTAAGTCAGATGGGGGAATTAGCAATGTTACTTAAGAGGCCGCAATGCAGCAGAGGGAACATCAATATTTAGTCTTTCCAGACCAGGAAGAACATTAACTTGAGCAATTTAGACCAAGGTCAGGATCCACCCCCACACACTGTATATAAGGTACATTGAGAAATCACAATATGTCCATGCTTGTTCATGCTGGTGGCTGATCAACATGTCATAGTTTCATTTAGTTCAGATATAATAAACAGTATGAAAACATGCTCTTCAACCCACCGGGTCTACACTGACCATTAATCAACTGCTCACACTAGTTCTGTTATTCCACTTTCTCATCCATTCACACATTAGAGGCATTTTTGCAGAGGCCAGTTATTCTACGCATATTCTGAGGATCTGGGAGGAAACCGGAGAACCCGGCCGAAACCCACATGATCACAGAGAGAACATGCAAACTCCACACATGCAGCACCGAACCGTGGTCTCTAGTAGTCTACGAGTTACCTGCTCACTGACTCTATATATTATAGTCTAGTTTATTATTTCACATTTATCTAGATACAGTAAAAATAACTTTGGTTTGCATACTATTCAGGCAGGTCTTGCCATACAGGAGGACTGCAGATAATGCAAAAGAGAAAGAAAACAGTACATGATGTAGTATTACAGCTACTGAGAAAATGCTGATAAAAACATGTGGGTGTTTCAATGGGGTAGATTAAAAGGACAAGAAAACATATTTGGCTTATGTCAAAACCTGGCTACTTGCCTGCGATCTTAGTGGACTATTTCCATACACTTTGTATGATCAGATATAGTGCTTATGTATGGCAATACTTTACTGAACTACATGCAAAACAAAAATTTCACTGTATGTCTGTACGTGTGACAATAAAGAGCCATTGAACCATTGTCTGTTCAAGAGTCCGTTGACAGCAGGAAAGAACCTGTTCTTGAAACTGAAGATACGTGTTTTCAAACTTTAGTGTCTTCTGCCTGATGGGAGAATAAAGAGGGGAGAATCCCCTCTAAAGCTGGTCATCTGCTGAGCCCTCACTTCACCAGTTCAATCACTACTGTTATGTTTAGCCCTTCAAATCCTAAATCCTAGCTTTTCAGCTGTCTGATATCCCCACACTAAACCCTTTCACCAGACTGCCCCAGGCTCATCCTTCTCCCCTCCAGCTCATTGTAATCTGAACCACAAAGACAATCGTAGAAACTTCTGTTGCGATTGTAATTGGCCAGATAACAAAGTCTGCAGAATGACTGATACATACTGTAAACTGGAAAAGGACCTCCTCCGGGTGTGGATTAAGATACGTTTCTGGAGCTGATTTCAGAAAGTTCTCCATTTGAGTCTACGTATCCTGGCTTAAATGAACAAAACAGCAGACTTTCCTCTGTCCTTCTCCTCATACTGTAGACATACCCATCATGTTTGACATGACAGTGAAGAGGGTGCATTATCCTGGTATACCATGCTAACCAGCATGGTACCTGTCACTGGAATAATGACAAGCCACACAGTGAGAGACCACTACTCTGTAGGTACACAAAAAAGCTGGAGAAACTCAACGGGTGCAGCAGCATCTATGGAGCGAAGAAATAGGTAAAGTTTTGGGCCGAAACGTTGCCTATTTCCTTCGCTCCATAGATGCTGCTGCACCCGCTGAGTTTCTCCAGCTATTTTGTGTACCTTTGATTTTCCAGCATCTGCAGTTCCTTCTTTGACCACTGCTCTGTGTTCTGTGGCACGGTTTTGAACTAAAATATCAACAAATCTTTTATTCCTCACATAGTTCATCCAGCATATTGTTTGTTGCTTCATATTCCTGTATTTGCCAACTCTGGTGTCTCTATTCTTTGTCTACACCATGTTACATCTGGCATTCGAGTGTTTGGCCCTGCATGAACAGACCTTTGTTCCCTTTAGCCCGTGGAACACTTGCAAAAATATGGGATGGATTTGGCCGTGAGGAGAGAACTTTGCTTTTGTCCAGCTCAAATCCCTGCCTTGAATTTCCTCGAGGGAACAGTGATTATGTGAACAATCAAATGGTTTGTTATTCACTGGAAGCCTTGCTCATGTTGACATGCTAGTCTCCATCTTCCAGCCGTTTATGCTGTTCTTCTGTACACAGTCGGGTAGACGCACAGAGTCTCTTGCCCAGAGTTGGGGAATCGAGAACCAGAGGACATAGGCTTAAGGCAATGGGGGAGTGATTTATCAGGAACCTGAGGGGTAACATTTTCACGCAAAGGGGGGTAGATGTATGGAATGAGCTGCCAGAGGAGGTAGTTGATGCAGGTACTATTGCAAAGTTTAAAAAATATTTAGACAGATACATGGATAAGACAGGTTTACAGGGACATGGGCCAAATGCAGGCAGATGGGGCTAGTGTAGATGGGGCAAATTGGAGTGTGTGGGCAATTTGGGCCAAAGGGCCTGTTTCCACACTGTAAGACCCTATGACTTTATGCCACTGCCTGCCTTGATTATGGCACAACTTTTAAATTACTGAATTAGTAGTCCATGGGACTGAAGTTCTGATCTGGCAATGTGATTTAAGTATCGGTTCTGTAGAATTTAAATGCAACAATGTAAATAATCTGGAGTAAAAGAGTGACCCTCAGTTGGGGTAGCCATAAAGCCATGGGGTTGGCATAGTTTACTTAAGTTCTATCTGGAAAGGATTCTGCCATCCATATTCCGTCTGGTCTTACCAGCTGATCAAACCCACAGAAATACAATTGACTATTAACTGCTTTTTCAACTGGCCAAGCAATCCAATCATCTGAACCAGATGGACACATTAAAACACAGTGAGGGTATAATTAGGCAGATGACCTAGTGCCGAATTAGGCAAGGGCAGACCTGGATCTAGCAACTACACACCCACCTTGGTCAACACTGCTAGTCTTCCTCACAAATGTAGAATGTGTTCAATTTGGGAGAAGTGTCCCACATACTGGTCAAGGAACACAGGACTCCTGTAATGCTGGCCCATTCCTTGTCTCTCTCCTACCATCTGGGAGAAGATGCCGGAGCTTGAAAGCTCAAAGGCCGAGACTTAAGAACACTTATTTTCCAACAGCTATCAGAATCCTGAACCTATCACATCTTTCATTCCCCTTTTTGGAGGTGCTGCCACATACTCTTATTCATAACTCTCTCAATGAATACTTTTTGTCACTAGTTCAGACTGCACTGCAATCTTGCACCATTCCACTGTTTTGCACATTGTATTTATCAAAGGTTTCAAAGGTCCTTTATTGTCACGCGTACCAATTAAGGTACAGTGATATGGAAATTACCATACACCTACACGGAAAAAAAAGCAACAAGACACACAACTACATAAAAGTTAACATAAACATCCACCACAGCGGATTCGCCATATTCCTCACTGTGATGGAAGGCAGAAGATTGCCGAAGCTCCCGCAGCCGGCGGTCGAAGCCCCCATGTCAGGGCGATCGAAACTCCCGTGTCGGGGCGGTCTAAACACCCGCGTCGGGGCAATCAAAACTCCCGTGTCAGGGCGATCAAAACTCCTGTGTCAGTGCGGTCGAAACTCCCGCTGCTTTGTGTTCCCGAAGTCGGTCTCTGACCAGAGAACGCGGGCTCCATGATGTTAAAGTCCGCAAGCATCCACGGTTGGAGCGCCGAGGTTAACCCCTGGCAAAGGGATCGCGGGCTCCGTGATGGTAAGTCAGCAGGCTCCCGCGGTGGAACTCAAAATAGGACTCCAGCAAAGGCTGCCAATGTTAGGCCGCAGTGCGGACAGAGATACAACACGGAAAAAATACTAGGAAAATGGACAAGGGAGAGTCAATGGATGTAGTGTACCTGGACTTTCAGAAAGCATTTGATAAGGTCTCACATAGGAGATTAGTGGGCAAAATTAGGGCACATGGTATTGGGGGTAGAGTGCTGACATGGATAGAAAATTGGTTGGCAGACAGGAAACAAAGAGTAGGGATTAACGGGTACCTTTCAGTGTGGCAGGCAGTGACTAGCGGGGTACCGCAAGGCTCGGTGCTGGTACCGCAACTATTTACAATATACATTAATGATTTAGATGAAGATATTAAAAGTAACATTAGCAAAATTGCAGATGACACAAAGCTGGGTGGCAGTGTGAACTGTGAGGAGGATGCTATGAGAATGCAGGGTGACTTGAACAGGTTGGGTGAGTGGGAAGATGCATGGCAGATGCAGTTTAATGTGGATAAATGTGAGGTTATCCACTTTGGTGGCAAAAACAGAAAGGCAGATTATTATCTAAATGATGTCAAGTTGGGAAAAGGGGAAGTACAACAGGATCTGGGGGTCCTTGTTCATCAGTCAATGAAAGTAAGCATGCAGGTACAGCAGGCAGTGAAGAAAACGAATGGCATGTTGGTCTTCATAACAAGAGAAGTTGAGTATAGGAGCAAAGAGGTCCTTCTGCAGTTGTTCAGGGCCCTAGTGAGACCACACCTGGAGTATTGTGTGCTGTTTTGGTCCCCTAATTTGAGAAAGGACATTGTTGCTATTGAGGGAGTGCAGCGTAGGTTCACAAGGTTAATTCCCGGGATGGCGGGACTGTTATATGCTGAGAGAATGGAGCGGCTGGGCTTGTATACTCTGGAATTTAGGATGAGAGGCTATCTTATTGAAACATAGAAGATTGTTAAGGGTTTGGACACGCTAGAGGCAGGATACATGTTCCCGGACTCCAGAATCAGGGACCACTGTTTAAAAATAAGGGATAAGCCATTTAGAACGGAGACGAGGAAATACTTTTTCACACAGAGATTGGTGTGTCTGTGGAATTCTCTGCCTCAGAGAAGGTGGAGGCTGGTTCTCTGGATACTTTCAAGATAGAGCTTGATATGTCTTTAAAGATAGCGCAGTCAGGGGATATGGGGAGAAGGCAGGAACGGGGTACTGATTGTAGATGATCAGCCATGATCACATTGAATGGCGGTGCTGGCACGAAGGGCCGAATGGCCTACTCCTGCACCTATTGTCTCTTGTCTATTCACCATTGTCCGTCATTGTCTGCATATTATAAACTGTCTATTGCAACATGATGAAGAGACTATGACTGTCTAAATCATTTTTTTATGATTGGTTTATTGTATTTTAACATTGTGTTTTTACCTGCTTTTAACTATTTATACTGTTCCATCAGGGACTGGATTGTTTTTAGTGTTATTATGTGTGAAATGTTTTAAATTTCATGTGCGATGCTCCGCTATTCACTGGGAAACGTCTTTTCATTTTGCACTGTACAACTGTTGCTTGCAAGATGACAATAAAGGTTGATTGATTGATTGATTGATTGATTGTCTGATAGTTGTTTGTCTGTGAGTATGTCTGTGTTATAACTGTGCCTGTGTCTGTCCAATAACTCAATAACTTTCTCCTTCTCCCTCTCACTCTGGTGTTATAGAGCTGACAGATAAGATGGCAACATCCCGGGGTTACAAAGAGCTGCTCTATGCATGGGAAGGCTGGCACAACTCTGCAGGAATCCCACAGAAAGCCAACTACAAAACGTTTGTTGAAATGAGCAACAAAGCCTCACAAATGGACGGTTAGTACATTAACCCTCTCCAGGGGTCCAGAGCTGGGTGGCCAGCATTGATTCCCAGGAGCTGATCAGTGTCACCAGTAAAGACCCTTTGTGATATCAGATTCAGATTCAGATTCAGATTCAAACTTTATTGTCATTGTGCAGTGTACAGTACAGAGACAACGAAATGTAGTTAGCATCTCCCTAGAAGAGCGACAAAGAATATGAGCAATAAATAAATATATTTACGTGCATACAGTCACAGTAGTGCAATTATTTTTTCCTGCCGTCCGGGGGGAGGGGGGTGATTGGCAATCACCGAGGTACAGTGTTGAGTAATGTAACAGCCGCAGGGAAGAAGCTGTTCCTGGACCTGCTGGACCGGCAACGGAGAGACCTGTAGCGCCTCCCGGATGGTAGGAGGGTAAACAGTCTGTGGTTGGGGTGAGAGCAGTCCTTGACGATGCTGAGCGCCCTTCGCAGACAACGCTTGCTTTGGACAGACTCAATGGAGGGGAGTGAGGAACCGGTGATGCGTTGGGCAATTTTCACCACCCTCTGCAGTGCTTTCCGGTCGGAGACAGAGCAGTTGCCATACCATACTGTGATACAGTTGGTAAGGATGGTCTCGATGGTGCAGCGGTAGAAGTTCACCAGAATCTGAGGAGACAGATGGACCTTCTTTAGTCTCCTCAGGAAGAAGAGACGCTGGTGAGCATTCTTGACCAGAGTTGAGGTATTGTGGGTCCAAGAGAGGTCATCGGAGAGGTTCCACCTCCGTCCCGTTAATGTGGATGGGGGTGTGCGTGCCGCCCCTAGACTTTCTGAAGTCTACAATGAGCTCCTTGGTCTCATTGTAGACTCACTGCCCCACATATGAGTTAATGTGGGGCAGTCGGTCATGGTCTCTTCCTCAATGAATGCTCTGCACTAAATGTATCAGCATTTCTCTCGAATAGTGTCAACCTTCTCATTTGAATGTCCCGGTCTTCCTCTGGATATCTCCCATGGTCAAGAAGCCAGGGGATCACAATGGGAACGCTCCTAGCTCTGGTCTGGCCTTGTCCATCTGACCTCATTTTCAGGGAATCATGCACCTATACTCCCAAGTCTGAGAGTGTCTGCAACACTGTCCAGGGCTCCGCCATTTACTGCCCTGGTTTGACATACCGAAGTGTAACAGCTCACACATGTTAGATTTAAATTCCATTTGCCATTCCTTGGCCAACCTTCCCAACTGATTTAGATCTTGTTGTTAACTCAGATGCCATTCTTCACTGTCCACTATACCACCAATTTTGGCGTCATCTACAAATTTACTAACAATGTTAACTACTTTGGCTTCGGAATCATTGACATTGACAACAAAGAACAATGGACCTAGTACCGAACCCTGTAGTTCACCACTGGTCACATGTTGCCAACCAGACAAGCAACCCTCGCCAACCCCCTTTGATTCCTTTCTCCAAGCTAATTTTGATTCAATTTCACTAGGTCACCTTGGATTCCATGTGAACAAACCTTCAACACTAGCCTAGCATGCAGCACCTTGTCAAAGTCCACCGCTCTTTCCATTCCCTTTGCTATGCACCTGTCTGTCCTATTTACTAATTTGGCTCTGTTTAACAACAGTATTTGCCCCCATTTTGTCAACTGCCTCTTTTCTGCTCTGGGACCATCTCCCATGCCAATCTAGTTTAAAACATCCCAAGTAGCACTGGCAAATCTCCTTCCCAGGATACAGGTCCCCTCTAGTTCAGGTGCAATCCGTCTATTTCCCCATTTCAACTGCCCAGCCATTGACTTCCTTGTCATTTCCCCAACCATTAATCACATGATCTACAGCTTCCCTTTTACTTTCAATGGCCTGGTTTTAGGGAAGTGTTACTCTCTCGCAGCCAGGTCACAGTTCCACTCTGTCCATGGGCTTGTCTCCTTTAAATCTGATGGTCAGAATGTTGGATAAATGGTCCAGATATTCACCAACACATCTTCCTCTTAAAGTGCTGCCGAGGTAATTGTCCTGAATTCCATTCTTACACTTTCTTGTATGTCCTCCTTTAAGATCACATTATCCCCTATCTCTCAGTGCAAGCATTTGGTTGCCCACCCTAATATCAAATGATTTGGGTCAATGCCAGGTTTTGTCTGATTACACTCCTGTGAAACTCCTTGGGACTTTGAATCATGTTACACTTTCTCAATGAATGTAAGACGGTGTTATTAAATGCTATGAGCCTTTAGTTTGTTGTAATAGACCGACACTTGGCTGTGTTTGCAGGTTTTGCAGACACTGGAGAGTACTGGAGATCTTGGTACGGCTCGCCAACATTCGCCGAGGATCTTGAAAAGATCTACAATGATCTCAAGCCACTCTACCTTAATCTTCATGCTTTTGTGAGGAGGAAATTGTATAATAGATATGGATCCAAATATATCAATCTGAAAGGACCTATTCCTGCTCATCTATTGGGTAATTACTCTCTTTTAATAATGGCTTTTTCTTACATTTAAAACTATCATAATTAATTGGTGTTGGTCCTCGATATTCATCCAGCTTGTGCATTGGTTGCAAGATGATGACTGATCCCCTTGATTGCATATTTGGACAACTCTGCCAGACTTTCCAAGTCATGAGGGATTACGTATTCAAACAACCAGAGGGGAAACCATTAGCAATGGAAACAAATTCAGAGATTTATTTATAAAAAGCAAACACATAATATATTATATAACTCAGGATACCAATTGTGAGAGAGTTAGGGCCAAGAATTTGGAGGCTGGAGGTCCCAGAATGTGTTCAAGTTTGCTAACTGCAGCCTGTTGAGATTGCTAATCAACTGATTGAGTTTAGAGTGTTCAAGAAGGAACTGCAGATGCTGGAAGATCGAAGGTACACTGGAGAAACTCAGCGGGTGCAGCAGCATCTATGGAGCGAAGGAAATAGGCGACGTTTCGGGCCGAAACCCAGTTTAGAGTGTGGTTGTTACATGATCATTTTGTTATCTGGAAGCCTCTGGCTCTGCCTGACTGCATGCTGAATACACATTTGTTACCTTCAAACGTGGCTATTCCTAATTCACACTATCTATTCATCCTCAATTCCATGAAAGTAGCTGATACTAAAAGCCAATTTACCTGCACAGATTCCTTCGTGGCCTAAATTTCCTCCAGCCCTATAATCCTCCAGAAATCTAACGTACTCCATTTCAGTTATCTTTTGCTTCCTTTCGACTTCAAGATACTAAAACCTCAACGTGCTGGCTGTGGCTCAGAAGGCACTTGACCCTGAGACTGAAGGCTCTGAGTCCAACACAGGGACTTGAGTCTGACCCTCAGCAGTACTAATATTGTACTGCATTGCCTGAGCTACCACTATTTAATGAAACAGGTGCAGATGGATTTGAAAAATCACAGGGCATTATTCGGCAGAAGGGCAGAGGAATTAAGGGAACGTTAATGACAGTTTTACTGGACATCGTCCAATTGCGAACATGGAATGCTGCTGTACAAGAATTTACCTTTCTAAGTTATGTCAATGACGACACTTCTAAAATATTTAGAGATATCCTGAAAGGCACTGGCTAACTCCATACCTTCCTTTAAATAGCTCCACCTCACTGCATCTCTTCCTTTGAGATCCTTTGACAAGCTTACCTCTGTCTCAATGACTCCTTATCTTGAGGTTAACGTTTGTCTGACTCTGCTCCTACGTACTGTAGGTGTTTGGAACGTTTTACCTCAGTCAAGGTGCTCTATAAATACATATCTTTGCTCCTGCAGAGAGAGAATTCCATACCTAACATGAGATTTCTCCTTCATACAGGTAACATGTGGGCCCAACAATGGAACAACATCTATGACATGATGATCCCATTCCCCAGCAAGCCCAATATTGATGTTACCGATATGATGAAAAAAAAGGTGAGTTGTTGTATGTGCATTATCACACGTTGGCATTTCCATTAGATGTTCAGAAAGGAAACAATTTGGATTTTCTACAAAGATAGTGTCAAACGAACGTAATCTCTGATGCAATAGGTGGTGATAATGACAAATGTTCCCAGATTATCCTGTAGGGCACAAAAGATCTACGAGTGGAAGTAGTTAAGAATTTTAAATATCAAAGTATGGGTCTTGCTATACAATTAGATGAACTCAATCAATTGATAAATTCACAATTAACTCAGGAGATTAATTCTCATTAAAGAGAATTAATAATTTAAAACATCAACAAATGCAGAGGGGAATTAAAAATAAGTAAATGAAGCGCGAGGCTTGCGCTGAATTGGTACGTGGTGGATCAGCAGGGACAATTGTGGGCCCGACAATTAATGAGAGCCAGGCACGGAGGGAATGCCAAACATATGGAGCAAGGAGCACATCAAATATATATTCACGAACACAGCAGTGGGAGACGGTGGATTCATATTTCCAGGAATCTTCTGCTTGTACAATAATAAATAAATTAGTGCAGCGGCAGAGTGAATTTGAAAGCTCAACCTCACAAATTGGCGAGCAGCCAGATATTTGATCTAGTCAGGATGTGCCAGGAACAAGCGAGAAAAAAAATCCAGGCAGTGAGAAAGTAACAGCTTGATAATGTCTTCAACCTTCTCCAATTCCCCAACCCCGATTCCTACTCATTTTGTAAAATATAAAGTTTAACTTGTTATGATTCTCAGTTTAAACAAAACAGTTATGTCCTCCAAAGATGTGACTTGTGTGGAGGTCAGAGGAGATGAGGGTCTTGATTAAAGATAAAGGAACAGAGTCACAGTGTGGGGCCAAAGGCTTAAGGAGTCATGACACATGGAACTGCAGATGCTGGTTTAGAAAAAAAAAGACAGAAAGTGCTGGAGTAACTCAGCAGTTCAAACAGTATGTCTGGAGAACATGGATAGGTGAAATTTTGGGTCAGCACCATTCTTCTGTCTGATCCATCAGACCTATCAGACTTAAAGAATGTTATGTGTTAGATGTTGAGTGCTACCGGTTTGCTTGTAACTGTTCTGAGTGCAGATGCCTCACTGGTAATGTGTGATATTTCACAGAACTGGAATGCCACCCACATGTTCAGAGTCTCTGAAGAATTCTTCACCTCCCTGGGCCTCATCGAGATGCCGCAGGAGTTTTGGGATCACTCAATGTTGGAGAAGCCTAATGATGGAAGAGAGGTTGTGTGCCACGCGTCTGCCTGGGACTTCTATAACCGGAAGGATTTCAGGTTGGTTCACTGCTTCACTGATGCAAGGATGTGCAGAAGAACCACGAATGTAGGGAATGCTCCATGAGAAAGGAAAATCTGCTATGTTATCAGGTGATAAACAATGGTAATGGAAGTCAGGCGTGACACAGTGCTGGTACTCTAAGGCCGTAGCTGAATTGTCTTCCCGAGAAGTGCTGCATTGTCCTTCCAAAGAGATATTGAAGCAAGTCTGTCCTTTCAGCTATAAAAGGTCTCACGGAGCTATAAGTGAAGGAGGGCAGTGGTCTCTGGGCCAACAATTATCTCTCAAGCAGAACCACCAAGACAGAATATGTGGTCATTCACTGATTGATTATTGCTGTACCACCACTATGACAGTGTCTACACTTGACTTTATAGATAGGAAAGGTTCAGAGGGATATGGACCAAATGTGGGCAGGTGGAATTCGTGTAGATTAAGCATCTTGGTTGGCATGGGTAAATTGGGCTAAAGGGTCTGTTTGCGTGCCATATGACTGTGACTTAATTGACTGTATAAGCCATTTTGGGAAATCCTAAGCTTTTGAAAAGCACTGTATTGAAAACATTTGTTTTAATTTATCTGGTTCATTCTTACCCTCTGCTTTATACTGGGTCAAAGGATAAGATCCACTTCAGTACGCCACAGTAATGTCACCTCTCTTCATTCTCCAGAATCAAACAGTGCACAACAGTCACCATGGAGCAACTGTTTACAGTGCACCATGAGATGGGCCACGTGGAGTACTACCTGCAGTACAAGGACCAACCAGTCACCTTTAGGAGCGGAGCTAATCCAGGCTTCCATGAAGCGGTCGGGGATGTTTTGGCTCTCTCAGTCTCTACACCCAAACACTTGAACGAAATTGGACTACTGGAAAATGTCACCACTGACAAAGGTAAGCAGATTCTTCATCGGAAACAGAAAGTTCAAGCTAATGAGCTGCCCGGGGGCCGATTCAATCGTTCATTCTCAAAAGCAAGTCTGGATATGGCCTTGTAAAGATGCATTCTGTGTGTTCACTTGTAAAGATGCATTCTGTGTGTTCACGTGGAAAGCAAAATTCACCTTTGGAGAATTTTGCTATTTTGAAAAATGGAGCAGAGATGAGGAAACAATGACAACAATGGCAAGCAAAGGATCAGAATAAGCAAATGAATCAGTGAGAAGGTGACGAAAATGTATTTATGCAACAAATTATTCCGATCTGGAATTATTTGAGAGAGGAGTGAATGTCGGCTCAACAGTTAAAATATAATTGGATAGGCACCTGACAGGAAAGGATTGACACTTTGTAGGATTCTAAGTAAGTTATGGGATCTAAGTAATTTGATTATACTTCTAAAGAGTATAAGATAGTCCAATGTTGTGGAATTCTTTGCTTCTGTAAACTGCATTTCATCGTACAATAAATACCAGGCTGCAGAAAACAAGTTTTCTTAATTAATTGAGGAAAAGTTAGAATTGTTAAATGAAGATCAGCCCCAACAATGGAAAAGGTAAGAGAGAGGACAATCTACAACAAGAGGTCAGTACCTGGCAATATAATATTGCCAATAATAGGCAATACCAGGTTTGGATCTGAAAGGCAAGACAAAGTATCCACAGCGACATAGCATTACTATCCTGCTGAAAATCAATGTATCCCCTGGAGCTTCACTACATTGCATTATTGGGACCTAGTAAAGATCCATTGGATCGACATACATTTATCTTCTTGTATCTGTAACACTATACCGTGCCTTACGTTTATTGTCCCTTTTACACTACCTGATGTGCTCATGTATAGTACGATTTGCCTGGATAACATGCAAAACAAAACTTTGCATTGTATCTCACTAAATGTGACAATAATAACCCATATACCAATATCAATGTTCTGGCAGAAGTTAGTCTGTTTCATGGATCGACCTGATTCTGCGTAATGCCACTGCATTCACCTTGAGCAGTTTTGCAGATGTTGAGGTTATTGCCTTTTTTAATTTTTAATTGATTATGTTAAATTAGCTTAGGGGAATCATTAACTTGCCTTTTATCAGACAGCAGGATAAAATCTCATGTTGCCTCATCATCAAGTTCAAAGGCCATGAGAACTTGAATGTCAATGGAGGATTTTTTAGATAGAGAACAGGAAAATTGTGCCCATTCAGCTGATCCATTGCAATGCTCTTCACCAACAACCTGCACATGTTATCTCTGAATGTGGGATCCCAGTCAGTCACCACAAAGATGGCCTTCACCCACATCTGCTCTAACATCCTGGCCACACACTCATCTCCCTGCTACCTTCAGGTAGAAGGTACAGGAGCCTGAAGACTGCAACAACTAGGTTCAGGAATAGCTACTTCCCCACAGCCATCAGGCTATTAAACCTGGCTCGGACAAAACTTTGTTTATTAATAACCAATTATCTGTTATTTGCACGTTATCATTTTATTTATTCATGTGTGTATATATTTATATTATAGTATATGGACACATTGATCTGTTTTGTAGTAAATGCCTACTATGTTCTGTGTGCTGAAGCAATGCAGGAATTTCATTGTCCTATCAGGGACACATGACAATAAACTCACTTGAAGTTGAACATCAACACAGAGGACTGTGTTCCAAATAAGACAATATGTGTATTCCCCATCCGGAAACCATGGATGAGCGGCAAGGTCTACTTGTAGGCGAAGTCCAAGTCTGCAGCATACAAATCAAATGATCACAAGCGGTACAAGAAATCTATCTAAGATCACCGCAGAACCATTGGGAATGCCAAGAGGGAATTCCAGTCTAAGCTGGAGTCTCAAAAAAATAGCGAGGATACCGATTGATTGTGGCAAGGCTTGCACACTGATGGACTAAGTAAGCCGGCAGTATTGCTGGCAACAGAGAGTCACTCCCCAAAGTACTCATTGCATTCTACACCCGCTTTGAACAGAAGGTCTGTGGTGGAATGCCACCCGCCCTGTCAGTCTCTGTTTACCTGCACCAGTGGTTACTGAGGCAGGCATAAGAGTGGCTATCCTGCGAATTAATCCACAGAAAGCAACTGGTCTGGACAGAGTCCCTGGCCACGGCCTCGGGAACTGTGCGGATCAGCTGACAGATATATTTACAGACATCTTTAACCTCTCACACTCCATTCTGAGGACCCCACCTGCTTTAAGAGGCCCACTATCGCCCCGGTGCCGAAGAAAAGTAAGGTAGCATGCCCGCATGACCGCTGCCCAGTGACTCTGACATCCACCATCATGTAATGGTTTGAGAGACTGATGATGCCGCACATTAACTCCAGTCTGCCAGCCAATTTGCTTACCGTCACAACAAGTCCACAGCAGACACCATTTCCCTGGCCCTTAACTCATCTCTGAAACACTTAGACAACAAGAACTCTTATGTTAGAATTCTATTTATCAACTCTAACTCTACCTTTAACACCATAATCCCATCCAAAGTCATCTCCAAACTCAGGAACCTAGAAATCGGCTATCCCCTTTCTTCTCGTCTGTTGTCAGGCTTCTGAACAATCTATCCATAATCTAGGGTACGGTTCAACTAATCTCTACACAATCGAGGACATTGGATTTTAAAACACAATTTTACAGAGGCCTTTTATGTGGACCCCAGTGTAGCCATTTAGGTGAGGTACTGGAAAGTCAGGAAGGAAACTTTGGTGTGGGGTTTGGAATTTAAACCTTAAAGCAGAAAATAAAAATACTTAGCTTGTACTTCGCTTAATGGAATCATTTTATTTCTTGACAGAAACCGACATTAACTACCTCCTGAAAATGGCCTTGGAAAAAATTGCCTTCCTCCCGTTTGGATACCTGATTGATCAGTGGCGTTGGGGGGTGTTTAGTGGGAGGATTTCCCCAGATCACTACAACTCTGAATGGTGGTACCTGAGGTAAAGCATAGAGTGGTCCGTGGTGTGAGATTAAAGTCAGATCAGCCTCATCTTTGGTTTGCATCAAGATTTAGTTTGTGTCTCCACTTGTGCCTTCCAGGACCAAGTACCAAGGCATCTGCCCTCCTCTTCCAAGGAACGAAACAAACTTTGACCCTGGTGCCAAATACCACATCCCTGGAAATACTCCTTACATCAGGTAAACCTGTCCAAAATAAACGTTTCACCTTCATAGGCAGAGGTATTGAATATAAGAACTGGATCATCATGTTGCACTGTATAAGATATTAGTTAGGTCACATTTGGAATATTGGGTGCATTTCTGTTCATCACACTATAGAAAGGATGTGTGGCATTAGAAAGAGGGCAGAAAAGATTCACCAGGATGTTGCCAAGAAATGAGGGACTTTAGATACATGGAGTAAATGGATATGCTGGGACCATTCTCACTCTTTGCAGGAACTCAAACTGAGAGGTAATCTTATGGGGAATTATTAAAGTATGAGGGTCATTGATAGAATAGTCACAGCCATTTTTCCATGGGCAGGGTAGTTTAAAACTAAGACGAGAGAGGAACAATTTAATGAAGATCTGAGGGGCAAGGTTATAGAAACATAGAAACATAGAAATTAGGTGCAGAAGTAGGCCATTCGGCCCTTCGAGCCTGCACCGCCATTCAATATGATCATGGCTGATCATATCGCACATAGGGTGGAAGATATATGGAAAAAGTTGCTCGAAGAATTGGTGCAACATTTAAAAAACGTATTTCGCAAGGTGCATGGATAGGAAACAGGTGGTTGTGGAGGCCAAGTCATTGGGTAATTTTAAAGCGGAGATTGACAGATTAGTTATGGAGAGAAGGCAGGAGAATGGGGTTGAGAGAGAAAGATAGATCAGGCATGATTGAATGGTGGAGGAAACCTGATGGGCCGGATGGCTAATTCGGCTCCTATGATTTATGAACTTATGAAAGGTTTAGAAGGTGCAGGCAAGTACAACTATCTTGGTTAGACAACTTTGGTCACCTTGGACAATTTGGGACAAAGGTCCTGTTCCCATTCTGTATAGCTCTATGCTTCTATGACTATCCTTCTAATGGTTTTCAAACCAAAACAAATATTTCTGTTTCTATTTCTACAGATGCTGCCTGAATTACTGATTGATTCTAGCATTTTCAATTTTTATTTCCGATTTCCAGCATCTGCAGTGTTTTGATCTTCATAAAAAATGAACAGAGATATCCTCAACAAATAAATAGTTCACAGCCCATTCAATCTAGGCCAATAGGGAATAGTTATCCATAATGCAGGGCAATAGAGTGTACAACCGTCTGGGTTTATGAATGATTAGAGAGGGAGTGCAGAGCATCATTCAATATTGTGCTTCCTTCAGTCAGTCAGGTAGCATAAATTAACCCTTGGTGGAGGCACAGCATAGATTCATTGAATCATAGACTCAAAGAAACATACAGCAAAGAATCCCCGGAAAAAAAATCCAGGAGCTGGAACCAGAGTGTTTCAAAAACTTTTCAAGGGTAATTTAGGCATGGGAAATAAATGCTAACTTTTCCACCTGTACTTGCAAATGAGTAAATAACGGCAATTGACTTGCATTGCCTTGAATTGCATGGTCTATGCAACTGAAGTACCAGTAGAATGTGTTGGGCTGGTGGGGAGTCCAATAGTAGAAAACAATCAGGAACATTTATTGAAAAGCTTTGCACTGTACCTCGGTACACGTGGCAACACACTGAACTGAACTGACACAAAGATGAAACATGGAACTCTCTGCACTTAAATTGATTTGTTAAGACTGATTTTTATTGCGTGAGAGCATCAATGAAAATGAAACAGAGTAGGTCAGTTGCGAGCTAAGTGGATGGAAAAAGGTCTCAAAGCAGTTCCTCCATTTCCCATTCTACAAAATTCCCAACTTCCTCTTATGTTACAGGTACTTTGTGAGTTTTATTCTGCAGTTCCAGTTCCACAAAGCCTTGTGCAACGTTAGTGGACATACCGGACCTCTGCATCAATGTGACATCTACAAATCACTTGCCGCTGGCAAAAAGCTCAGGTGGGTTCTTCATCTTTCATCCAGTCCGAAATAAATAACGGGAAAATAATGGTTCCCAAATTCTCATGCAATGTGCAGTTTTAACGCATTATATGATTGAAATGTATCTAAAACACAATCACTAGGGCGCTAAGGGACATTAAGGGCAGGGTGGTGGCGCAGCGGTAGAGTTGCTGCCTTACAGCGCTTGCAGCGCACGTGACCCGGGCTCGATTCCGACTATGGGTGCTGTCTCTGTGGAGTTTGTTCATACTTCCCGTGGGTTTTCTCCGGGATTTTTCGGTTCCCTCCCACACTCCAAAGACGTCCAGGTTTTTAGGTGAATTGGCTTGGTGTATGTGTAAATTGTCCCTAGTGTGTGTAGGATAGTGTTAATGTGCGGGGGTCGGTGGTCGGCGTGGGCTCGGTGGGCTGAAGGGCCTGTTTCCACGCTGTATCTCTAAACTAAACAAAGACACGGGACCTTTTCCTTCTGTATACCACGCACTCAGAGAATCAGTCTGAGACCTCCGCACCCAGTGAGTATTTCCAATTCCATCAGTCCTGATTCAACACACTACTAACACTACTGAGATAAAATTGCTCTACACATGCGGCAAATCTTAAATATCAATGGAAATGTAGATAGGCCTGCTCCAAAGTGAGGCCGGCACCAAAGATGTATTACATCAAGAAGATCAAGAGATCAATCGATAATACTAGGTTGCATTTATCTCTTCTCATCCCATAATTTGTCCCACCTACCCCATTTTGTGGCTCTGAAATTGCTCCCCATTCTACCTCGCATCTTCTCATCAATATCATGATCTGCAATCTCATCAAATCCAACGCTGACCCTCACCATCTCCTTCCCTGTGATCATCTTGCTGAACTGCTCTAAGAATCACATCAAACCACAGCCCAATCATCTCCCCAATTATCTTCTCATTCATCTACCCCAACTCATCTCTGCTGCAGTAATCTCTCCTTCCTGATCACTTGCCCCAAGTTCCCACTTTCATCTTCCAAACAACTTCCCTGGCCACGTCTCATTCACCATCTCCATAATTCTAAATCATCAACACCCCACTCCTGAAGATCTTCTCGAGTGCCATCCCTGATGGCCTTCACACTGGGCACTGTGTGTGTTACTTGCCAGGCATCCCACCTCTTTCCCAGCTTTCCGTCCCTACTCAATCAGATTGAAGAAGGATCCTGACCCAAACATGTCCTCCTCCAGCGGTGTTGACTGGCACGCTGAGTTACTCCAGCACTTGGTGTTTCGCACCACCCTTTTAGTGGCATCTGAGCAATGAACAGGGAAGATTTGGGAGAAACAATGAAGTATTGTAAATCAAACTGGAAAACACAAGCACTGGAACCTACATAGGCTCAAACCAGGCAGCAGTTTCTGTTTCCAGGTACCAAGCCATAACTCAAAGCACAGAACTAGCGGAACCATAATTGTGTGCACACTCAATGGTAATTCGTAACTCCATCCTATGGTCTCTGTTTTAGTGACGCATTGAAGGTTGGCTCCTCAGTTCGTTGGCAGGACGTTCTTCAGGATTTCACGGGCACTGATAAAATGGATGCTTCCGCCTTACTTGAGTATTTCAAACCCATCACCGACTGGTTAAAGGAGCAAAACACCAAAAATAAGGATGAGCTGGGGTGGTCGGACTTTGAGTGGCGGCCCCCAGTTCCTGAAGGATACCCAAATGGCACTGGTAGGTACCAGGTGAAGTGGTGATGGTCATCAGAATTGGCGTATGCAGTGGCGTTTAGTTCCAACTCGGTAACGGTAGCCAGCCATCTTGTTTCAATCAGATTGATCAATCTTATTAGTCAGGGTATATTTTGCTAATTTATTCCGTTTTATTTATCCCTACTCCAAAGAAACATCTTGAACAATGTCCCCACCAGTGATGTCAAACCCATTGGCTTGTAGTTCCCTGGCCATCTTTTGGAACTTCACCTGTGGTTAAAGTTTAGATTTTAGTTTAGAGAGATACAGCGTGGAAACAGGCCCTTTGGCCCACCGGGTTTGCGCCGGTCATGGGGAGAACGTACAGACGGCGCCCATAGTCAGGATCGAACCTGACTCCCTGGCGCTGTAAAGCAGCATCTTAACCTCTGCTCCACTGTGCCACCCTTGAAAGTTGATGCAACCAGGTGAAAGATTATGCAAGTATCCCTGCACGGAACTCTGCATTTTTGGAGGTTACACAAAAAAGCTGGAGAAACTCAGCGGGTGCAGCAGCATCTATGGAGCGAAGGAGATAGGCAACGTTTCGGGCCGAAACCCTTCTTCAGACGTCTGAAGAAGGGTTTCGGCCCGAAACGTTGCCTATTTCCTTCGCTCCATAGATGCTGCTGCACCCGCTGAGTTTCTCCAGCTTTTTTGTGTAACCTTCGATTCTCCAGCATCTGCAGTTCCCTCTTAAACTCTGCATTTTTGGAGGTGCCTTTGGTTTGCTCCCATATCGCAAAAGCATACTGGGTGGCCCAGTTAATTGTCCGCTGTAAATTGCTGCAAGTGTAGGTGAGAGACAGAATCTGGGGAGAGGACATGGGGACATGGGGAGAATGGGTTATAAGAAAATGAGTGATGGAATGGGATTCTCACTGAGCCAGAATTGACTCAGTGGGCTGAAATGCCGTCCCTCTAAATCATAGGGAAATATGGAATATGAAATCTGCATATTAGTGATGTGGGCCAGGACGAGAGTCAAGAGTGTTTTATTGTCACATGTCCCAGATAGGACAATGAAATTCTTCTTGCTGCAGCACAACAGAATATGTAAACATAGTACATAATGGGAGATGAAAAAATGTTCAGTTTGTGTGTGTATATACACATGCACACATACATAATAATCAAACAATTATAGTGCAATAATAATAATAATAGTCTTGTTGCAGTTCAGAGCTTATTTCTTGTAGTGTTTAATAGCCTGATGGCTGTAGGGAAGAAGCTGTTCCTGAACCTGGACGTTCCAGTTTTAAGGCTCCTGGAACTTCTTCCCGATGGCAATGGTGAATAAATCTCCCTGCTCTTCATCATATGACTACTGTTGCTGTGACTCTGGGCCATTCCTTACAGTCACCCGTTTGCCATACAGCAGTACAATTTGGAATTACCTCGCTGGTGTAGATACCACTTTCATTGCTCTCCCTGTATGACCATCCAGCTGCAAACTCTTGTTGTTCTCTGATGCATTCCCTGTGTCCCTCATCCGGCTCGATGGCCATGCCCTTAACTTCTGATGCCCTAAGCTTTCTAATTCCCTCACATGATCCTTTCACCACCCTACCCCCTCCCCCTCCCCCTCCCTCCCCCACCCTCCTCTGTTAGAACACCACAAAATCTACCTCCTTGACCAGCCTTTTAGTTCCCAGGTGGCAGATGTATTCAAAAGAGAGTGAGATATAGCTCTTGGGGCTAACGGAATCAAGGGATATGGGGAAAAAGCAGGAACAGGGTACTGATTCTGGGTGATCAGCCATGATCATATTGAATGGGGGTGCTGGCTTGAAGAGGCGAATGGCCTACTCCTGCACCTACTTTCTATGTTTCTATGTTTCTATTTTATCTGCATGGGCTCCCATAAGGCGCCCTGGACTTTTATTAAGCTGGCTGGCTGCATAAATGCAAGTTGTTGTTGCTATGGCTGTCCCATGACTTACTTCATTTTTGGTTTATTGCAGATAAAATCACTGATGAAAATCAAGCGATTAACTTTGTAAAGGAGTACAACACAGCGACAGAGAAAGTGTGGTATGACTACATAGAGTCCTCATGGACATATAATACCAACATCACGGTACATAATAACCTGATCATGGTACGTTTATCTTCTGTGCCTGCAGACATACATTTGGCTAAACCGAAGGAAGTGAGTGCCAGTTGTTTTGCTGAAAGGTCTGACCCTTTCATTCCCCAATGAACAGTGCCCATAATTCGATGCAGCTATTTTGTTTTACCCCTCGAGTCCACGAGGTGTGGGGTAGTAAGCAGAACTTCAGTTCTTTGTAGCTCTGGTGAGTCGTGGCAAATGGATGTTTGGCTTCACCGATAATTAGCCACCATTAGCATGGGCTACCAATTCCTAAGTTTATAGATGGTTTAGAGTTACGCCATGGAAATGGGCCTCTTCTACGCTGACTTGTTCACATTAGTTCCATGTTATCCCACGTTCGTATCAACTCCCTACATACCAGAGGCACTTTACAGAGAGTCTACCTTCATACTAGGGGCAACCTACATGTCTTTGAAATATGGGAGGAGACTGGAGAACCCGGAGGAAGAACTTAAAACTCCACACAGACACGGTGTCGTCCATCACGTATAGCGCACCGTGGATATATCTCTGCCATTGTCCAATAGTTCAGCTCGCCAATGGAGTTGGGACATCCACTGAACAGCCCACATAATCATACAATAGACTACTGCTGTGATCCTGGAACTAGATTGTAGCTACTTCCAGCCACATTGATCATGCCATAAGATCACGTAACTTGCACAGGAATTAATTGCAATTTTATCTCTGCAAATTTGCAAACCTTTTTAACGTAGCCCAAGAATTGGAAGCTAACAAAAATTTTAATGAGTAAGCAGAAACTGCAGACGCTGGTTTACACCGAAGATAGACACAAAATTCTGGAGTAACTCAACTGGACAGGCAGCATCTCTGGAGAGAGGAATGGGCGATGTTTCGGGTTGCGAGTCTACAGAAGGGTCTCGTCAACCTTTCCTTCTCTCCAGAGATGCTGCCTGCCCCGCTGAGTTACTCCAGCATTTTGTGTCTATCTTTGAAAATTTTAATGAAACATTGGCTATACACACTGCATGATCTTACATTGACGTGCATTAAGATGCCCCCTGATGAACTGGAGTGAGGGCTGGGGCACTGTCACCCGGTTGCATATGTACATGAGGAAGTGTTCATATGTCTGCATGTACACATGTATTCCTGCCTGAATGGGTATCACTGCATGCGACCATGTGTGTGTGTGTGTCTCCATGGAGACTGTGTATACTTGCAAACGTGCATGTTCATGCTGAAGGAAGCACATCTACTGACAACGGCATACGAGTTTGAATGAGCATGTGTGCGTGTACAAGTGTGTGCGTGCGTGCCATGTCACACTACAAAACATATAATCACTTCTTCTTTTCCATCAGTTAGAGAAAAGCCTAAAGATGTCTAATCATGCACTAAAATATGGATTGCAAGCTCGTCAGTTCGATTACACAGACTTCCAAAACGCAGACACCAAACGCATTCTGATGAAACTGGGCAACATTGAACGTGCGGCACTTCCCGTGCAGGAAGTGAAGGAGGTCAGTGTGTTACTGTTTCCTACTGGAACCTTTGCTAATGTGATAAGTTGCCCAACCTGTTAAAAACCGCGAAAACGGCCCGTATTCTGATGAAAAATGGGAGCAACATTGAATTTTCGTGCGGCACAACTTCCCTGTGGAGGACCTTTGTGAAGGACCCCGTCACGTGTGTTTACTGTTTTCCTACTGGAACCTTTGCTAATAACATGTGAAGTAACGTTACCCAACTGTATGTGGGTGATTTATATGTGTATGAAGGAACTGCAGATGCTGGTTTAAACCGAAGATAAACACTTCTCTGTAGAGAAGGGATGGGTGACATTTCGGGTCAAGACCCTTCTTCAGACTGAGGTCTATCTTGTGTGATTTGTATGGATGGATGCTGAAAGCAACATAGCATAACACAGGGTCTTCAGCCTGAAGAAGGGTCTCGACCTGAAACGTCACCTATTCCTTCGCTCCATAGATGCTGCCTCACCCGCTAAGTTTCTCCAGCATTTTATGTCTACCTTTGATTTTTCCAGCATCTGCAGCTCTTTCTTAAACAAGACTGAGTTGATGGCATTGCTTGAAATGACAAGGGGGTTGATGTCCTACTAATCACATGAAAGGAAGGAAAGATGAACTCACTAATGATGCAATGTTGCAGAGAGGCTGGTAATCAGGGCACACTGATTACAGTGTAGTTTAGTACATATGAACAATACACAATGGTGGAAGTGGAGTAAAATCCGGTCTCACAAATTCTCCTGAGTTATTCATGAATTCCCCCGAGTTTTCAAACTCGCAGAATGTTCGTAATGAGTACGTAGGAGGCTGTAGGAGTCAGTGGATATATCGTAGCAGCTCGTTATGCCAGCCGTAGGTACTCGGGGCTTCAGGTAAGTTGGGACGTTTTTTCAGCATGATGAAAAATGTCCACGAGTAAAAAAAATAGCCCCAAGTATCTACGGCTGGCATAACGAGCCGCTACGATATATCCACGGGCGCCTACGGCCTCCTATGGACTCGTTACGAACATTCTGCAAGTTTGAAAACTCAGAATAATTCATGAATAACTCGGAAAAGTGGGACAGGCCCGAAAGGAAGCAACCCTAAAATCAATGGGTTGAAAAAATGTTCATTAGACTTTGAAGACTTTTCTTTGTATTTGGTTATTGATTGAGCTGTGTAGCAATGAGATAAATGACTGATTCTGTCATATCATTTTTGACATGAATTGCTGATTGTACATTGAGTAATTATGGTGCTCTTTACCCTTTGATGTCAAGTTCTAATTCTATTACACAACATTTTATGACGAATATTAATTTTTTCCTTTTAGTGTACTGGGAACTACCCATTGTTTTACAGCATTATGGCCTAAGTTATTGATTATGGTTAATAGCACCGTATTTTAATTTAGCAATTATGTTGCAATTGTTTTTGATATTTTCAGCAGTATTGTTGTATATTCAACCAAGGTTACTGATTATGTGCATATCTGATATATTATTTATCAAGTATTTGATGCAAATTGCAGCCTTTGTAATGCAGTTATTGAAATAAAGCTAACCTATAGGGAGAGGGAGAGATTGAGTAGACTGGGACCCTATTCCTTGGAGCGCCGGAGGATGAGGGATGATCTTATTAAGGTGTATAAATTCATGAAAGGAATTGATTGGGTAGATGCACAGAGTCTTTTGCCCAGAGATGGTGAATCAAGGACCAGAGGACATAAGTTAAAGTGAAGGGGAAAAGATTTAATAGGAATCTGAGGGGTAACTTTTTCACACAAAGGGTAGTGGGTGCATGGAACAAGCTGCTAGAGGAGGTAGTTGTGGCAGGGACTATCCAACATATAAGAAATAGTTAGACAGGTAAATGGATAGGACAGGTTTGGAGGGATATGGACCAAGTTGGACTTGTAGCTGGGACATGTTGGCCACTGTGGGCAAGTTGGGCCAAAGGGCCTGTTTCCACACTATATCACTCTATGACACTATTTGCACAATGGAACTTTTGATTTAGTTATTACAGGTATGTCTGTAACATTTAACATTTAGTAGAGAGCTAGACTCTTCATAGCACATGAGGAATTTACATTGTGGCGAATAATTGGGATCCTTACAAAACCCTTGTACTGCTTATAGTAAACACCATAATTAGTTGTCTCATTGCAATATTGTGCAACAAAATCAGTAATAATTCACGTCAAAAATTACATGGCGTAACAGGCAATTCATAATGTCAAAAAGATGTAAGTCACCACATTGTGACAAGGTCAGACAATTACATTAAATATTCCTTAATATTATCATATTTCACATAATTTTTGAAGATGCAACCAGGGACTACCACAAATTACATATAATACAATCTGTAATTCATCTCAACTACTACATAACAAACTATTAATTCTCACCCCTTACATGAGATACATCTTGGCACCAGCAATAATTCACACCAAAAGGTAAACAACAAGCCCACAATAATTGACATCACATATTACACAAGAAATATGATCCACAAAATTAATAATTCAGACCATCATGCAGCAACTCGTTCAGTACACTGACTCCATGCCAGCCACTTCCATTTACAGTAATCCTACATTAGCTTTATTCTCCTGTCATTCTCATCAACTCTGTCAAGATTCTACCACCCACTGACACACCAGCTAACCTCCTAACTCAAACATCTTTGGGACGTGGGGGAGAACCGGAGCAGCCAGGGGAAATGCACATAATCACAGGGAGTACGTGCAAACTTCACACAGGCAGCATCTGAGATCAGATTGGAACCCAGGTCACTGAAGCAGTGAAGTGGTGAATCGACCAGCTGCACCACTCTGGCGCCCAAACTTAAATTCAGTACTTTGTGACAAATAGTAAACTACACAGTAAATTGCCAATGATACTTGATCCAAACAGCAACGCCCATCAAGTAATACAAAAACGTTCACAACAAACGCCAATGACAATCTGCAAGTGCTACACATTGATATTAATAATTCACAAATTCACACCAATAACTGTCAAGAGCCAAGAGAGTGTTTAATTGCCATACGCACCAAGAGCAGAAGAATTAAATGTTTTGCTTGCTGCAATTTGAAAGGCCCATTTACGCAAAAAACTAAAAAATATATATATAATACTCAATGAAGTAATATCAGGTAACCACAATAATGCACAACTGAAGTCTGTAGTCTAACCAAAAACATATTGTTTGAACATCATATTTGCTGAGATAGTGGTTATTGGTGTGCAGTGTTCAAGAGCCTGATGTTTGCTGGGGAGATGCTGTTCTTGAACTTGGTGGTCTCAATTTATAGGCTCCTAAAACGTCTTCCCAACGTTAGTGGCAAAATGAGAGCATGGCCACGGTGGTGTGGGTCGTCGATGACATTAGCTGCCTTTTTGAGCCAGCGTTGGGATGGGAACCGAGCTAGCAATGGATGGGAATTCAGTACCTACGATGGATCAGGCAATGACCACAACTCTCTGCAGTCTCCATGGTTTGATATCAGCACATGGAGCAATAAGTTCAAAAGTTCATAAGAGCAGAATTCAGCCAATTGGCCCATCAAGTCTTCTCTACCATTCAATCACGGCTGATCTATCTTTCCCTCTCAACCCTGTTCTCCTATCTCCCCATAATCCATGACACCCTTACCAATCAATATTCTGTCAATCTCTGCCTGAAAAATATCCATTGACTTGGCCTCCATAGCCATAGTCTGTGGCAATGAATTCCACAAATTCACCATCCTCTGAATAGAGAAATTTCTCCTGCTGTCTTTTCTAAAGTCATGTCCTTTTATTCTGGGGCTATGGCCTCTGATCCTAGACTCTCCCACTAGTGGAAACATCCTCTCCACATTCACTCTATCCAGGCCTTTCACTATTTGGTAAGTTTCAATAAGGTCCCCCCCTCATCCTCCTAAACTCTAGCGTCAACAGGCCCAGTGCCATCAAATGCTCATCACATGTTAACCCAATTATTCCTGGGATCATTTTTGTAAACTTCCCCTGGACCCTCTCCAACATCCTTCCTCAGATATGGGCTCCAAACCTGCTCACAATGCTCCAAATGCGGTCTGGCCAGTTCCTTATAAAGCCTTAGCGTTACATCTCTGTTTTTATGTCCTCTCCAAGTACATTCTAGTGATATTGGGGTCATTGTATCTAGTCCCAGCAGCAAACATGATGGACCTGAGATGCCCATCAATGTACTGTGGAAGGGGTCAGGGAAACAGAAGGATTTAAGGAGGACAATTCCCACTTGTGCCAGCATGAATGACAAATTTTTCCCTTGTAAGGTTCGATTAAATTACTAATGGCACCATAAATTATCTAACTATTATGTCAAATCCTTATTGCAGTCACTGAAAATAACTAAAAGTCACTTGCAATATGGATTGAGAGTTGATGACTGCACTCGACTGTGTTCATTTTAAATTGTCCATTATATTGTGCAGTATTCAATCTAAATTGCCCATTGTGCTGAGTCTAGCACAGAGTACTGATTCTACTATATGACACAGTATGAATTATCAATGTCTTAGGATGTTTTTTCTATATAAATGGTCTGCAGTTGTGCTGGCAGTGCCCTGCATTATCCCGGGAAAGATGTTGTGAATGCTGAATGCAATTCACTGTCTCTGTCAATGACTGAAGTTTTCAGCGAATAGATTTCAATACCCTCACTGATCACTGACTTTACCTTTTGATTTTCTGGCACTGAACTTTCTGTATAACTTCGCTTCTTAATTAACATTAATCTGCTGGGATTTGAAAATGTCACCAAAGCAAATACATTTCTCAGGATGGGTTAAATAGTTTAGAGAATAGTCATAATGTTGTTGTTGAATTAGTGGATTTGTAAACAGGAAAGGAAGTTTAAATCTCATCATCTCAGCTGTGGAATTAAGATTCAGTTTAAAGATAAATCATAGTAACAGTGAAAAAAATTAACAAATTATCGTAAAGATCTCTCTCCTGTTTCATTAATGTCCTTATCAAGTCTAGTCTCAATGAGACCCCAGATCACAGTTACTCTTTACTATCCTCATGAAGAAAACCACAAGCCAATTGACTGGGGGGGGGGGACACAGGTGGGACACGTCGCCCCCTGTTTTGAGAGGTGGGGGGACAGTTCTCCCCTCATTTTTTGTAATCCGGATTTTAAAACCTGGTGAAATCTCCGCTTTCCGCGAGAGAGTGGGGGTGGGACTGCTGATCGAGGGCGCCGATTGGACAAGAGGGACGTCGGTCAGCAGGCAATGGGAGCGGCACAGACCTGCACAGATCAATCCCGGCTCTCCGGCGCTGTCCCGTCCCCACCCGAGTGCCCCCCGCCCGGGGGTGGCCAGAGACGTCAAGAGTCAGACGGGCGCTGTGCCCCCAGGCCCACAGGCAGCGCAGAGTAGCAGCGCTAAACCCAGCCCAACTCTGCCTGTCCCGCCAGGTTAACCTACAGCCCTGCCTGGACTTGCGGGAAATATGGCTCAGGTTTACAGCCTGCGCGGAGAAGCAGCGCTGGTGTCCCGTCAGTCCTGGCAGGGCTGTAGGTTAACCCGGTGAGACATGCAGAATTGAGCTGCATTTAGCGCTGGATTGAGCCTCCGAAGCCTCGCGTGTGAATGTGAGTGTGCGCATGCACGCGCAGCCGTCAAGAAATTGTGTCTCCCCTGTCCCCCGGTCCATCTCCACGCAAACTGGTGCTGAAATATTAGGGGGGGGGGGGGGGGGGTTCCACTAATTACTCAAGCAATGGCCTGACATAGTTGACACAGAATCCCACCTACAGGCAGAGCCACACTCATTCATCATTGTCTCTGACATGTCTTGTCTCACCACAGGCCAGATCCACCAGAGGCGTACAGTCAGACAGGAGAAGCGGCGCAGTGGTGCAGTGGTAGAGTTGCTGCATTACAGCGCCAGAAATCTGGGTTCGATCCTCACTACGGGTGCTGTCTGTAGAGAGTTTGCACGTTCTCCCTGTGACATTGTGGGTTTCGTCTGAGTGCTCTAGTTTCCTCCCACATTCTAAAGATGCATGGGTTTGGAGGTTAATTGACATCTGTAGATTGCCCCTTCAGTGTAGAATAGAACTCGTGTATGGGTGATCGATGGTCGGCGTGGGTGTGTTGGGGCCAAAGTGACTGTTTCCACACTGCATCTCTAAACTAAACTGAACTAGTCTAAGCTTGGCAGTCCCACTGCTGACTGGGCTGGCCGGGTGTAGAAGGTTAGTGTTGCCACACTGGGACTATGGCATGTAGTGAGTGAACCAACACCAGGGACAAACTGACTTGTGTTCATCCTCACCAGGCCACCTGCAGTAGATATATCTGTCCGTGAGAGGAATGGGGTAAAAGTGACCATTGTCACTTGTGGAAATAAGGTGCTGTTTTTACACCATCCAGCATGTTGTGTGGTGCTACAAATGTGTTCAATGGGAAAGACTAAGATCAAAAATTGGGACTTCAAAACCAGGAATCCATCAGCAGAAGAAATGTGCACCAGCTATAATCTGCAACCTTATGGCCTGGCATATCCCTCAGTCTATCATTACTGCCAAGCCCAGGTTTAATGAGTAGTGTAGAAAGGAATGCTGGAGCAGCAATGTGGATAGTTGAACTATAAAATGAAGCTGTAATTATAGGACCACAGCTAACTAATGAATACAGTGAGCAGTAAACAGAGTCTTGAGCAATCCAAAACAAACATATCAGGTTGAAACTCTGCAGTTGTACCTTACTTAGTCATGAACATTGATTGATATCAAACAGTAAATGGGATGCGTTGGGGGGGGGGGGGGGGGGGGGGGGGGGGTGGTTTGGGGGGGGACAGGTGGATTAATTAAATATTTCATTGATTGCTTTCTTCTGGAGATTTTGTACCTAATTTTCTATAAACGGATCCAAAGTATTCTATTTAATACTCAGCACCTTCTCTTTCCAGTACGACAGTGTCGTGTCTGAGATGGAGACCACCTACAGTGTTGCTAAAGTATGCCGGGATAATGGGACCTGCCACCCTCTGGACCCTGGTGAGTTACAGTCTGCAGTGCAACTGTTTCACCGACGTAATCACAAGTTAACAAAGGTTATTCGTGTATTGAAGACGTTTCATCCTCACAGTCTGAGACTGGGACACCATTTCTGCCGATGTAGGCATCTTCAATAAAACACAAAGTCAGGCAGCATCTCTGGAGGACACGGATGGGCGACATTTGGGTCGAGATCATTATTCAGACTGGTTGTAGTATGCGGTGGGGGTGTGGGGGGGAGCAAGATGGAAGAAAAGTGGAACAAGGCCAGGCAAGTGACAAAGACTAGAGATGAAAGGGAGGCAAATGAGTGTCAGATGAGAAAAGGAGTGAAATGTAAAGATAGAGGGAGGAATATACGGGGAAGGGGGGAGGGGGAAGGGGGTAGAGAGCTGGGAGAAATGGGTGTGCACTGGAGTTGGTGGGGAGGGGGGAAGGGGAAATCACTGTGTTCATCTTTACAGTAGAAGCCAAACCAAAACCAACTGGAGAACCAAAGGTCCAGTGCAAAATGAGAACCCCCATCCCCCCCGTTCCACCCCCCCCCCCACCAGAAAAATTATTAGCAATAAAGAAATTAAACTTGAATTTGAGCTTCCATAGTATGTGATGTGGAGAACTGCTCATGATGTGGTGAGCTGTCCCTGTGGGGAACTCTGCCCCTGGTGTAGATGTATGGCCCTGTGTGGTCTTCCCAGGTGCGTAGACCTGCCCCAGGTTATCGAGACCTGCACCTATCTGAAGATTTATCCCTGGTGTGGGTATCTGTAGCTGTGTGGAGATTTGCCCTGGTGTGAAGAACTGCCCCCAGGTGAGGTGTTCTGCCCTGTGCGGTTAGGTGCTGAGGGCTTGCCGATTGGTACAACAACCAGTACACTGCTCTTCCAAGTGTCACATTCTTTTTTCATCCACAGATCTGACACACATCTTGGCCACCTCAAATGATTATGACGAGCTACTATTTGCCTGGGAAGGATGGAGAAATGTTTCAGGAAAGAAAATGAGGACCAACTTCAAGAAATACGTGCAGCTAAGCAACAAGGCGGCAAGACTCAACGGTGAGGTTCTCGGCGTGAAGAGAGACTGGGCTTTTAGTTGCTAAAGCTCATTTTTCAAGACAGACTTTGAGGAGCAGTAATTGCATACTGTAACTTTTAAGTCGAATTACTGTTAATTTGTTTCTAATACTTTACATTCTGCCCATATAGTTAATGGTACTCAGATTGAATAAACTGGTCAAATCTGTTCGAACTCTTTATGAAAATGCTTGGAGTTATTTTGAATCTGGTCAATCAGAGAATCATAGAGTGATACACTGTGGAAACAGGCCCTTCAGCCCAAACATGCCATAGCTGCACTTGTTTGTTCCATATCCCTCCAAACCTGTCCGATCCACGTGCCTGTCCAAAGGGCCTGTCCGACTTTCACGACCTAATTCACGACCTTTATTACTCGTGGGCATTTTTTATCAGGCTAGAAAACACGCCCCAACTTACTACCTAAGACCTCCTCCGACCTCCTACGACCTCATGACGACGATGCTGGAAGTATGAGTCAAGGGCAAACTCAGCAGAGGTCGTGAATTAAGTCGTGAATTAAGTGGGACAGGCCCTTAACTGTTGCTTAAATGTTGGGATAGTCCTTGCCTCAACTACCTCCTCTGGCAGCTTGTTCCATACACCACCATCCTTTGTGTGAAAAGGTTACCCCCCAGATTCTTATTAAATCTTTTCCCCTTTACCTTAAACCTTTGTCCTCTGATACTCAAGGGACTAGTCATGGTTATATCAGAAGCTCCACAGGTAGGGATGACACAGATTTTATATGCAAGTTCTTCAGGAACTGGGTTGTATTCGAGACTAAGGATAATAGGTTAATTTGCAATATGCTAGTAAATTTGTTTTTAAATCAAAAAGTGGGGGTCTGGGGATAAGGGCCCAAAATGTCAGGTTTGACAGAGTAAAGCATGCTCCACACTGTCCTGTCACATACTCCCAGAACAAGGACAAGACTTGTTAGATAAGAACGAAGCTTCCCTCCACACTGCCTTGACACATACCCCCTGGCAGGGAGATATGGATTGGATGTAAAGTCCCTTCCATCTTTCCCACCCTATACTCGCTAGACAGAGATGGCATTGGTCACACATAATGTAAATGCTCCCTCTACGCTATTTTCTCACACACGCCCAGGGTAGGACAGCACACGTCAGCTGACTAAAAAAACATTCTACAATATTGCAACTTTACTTTGAGTGAGATCACGCACTAATGTAAATTGATGCCCTGAGTCCATATCAATTAAATTGGCCCCCAAATTGACTACTTACTACTTACTATAATGTCCAATCTATGTATCTTTCAGTGTGCTTGTTTCCGTCAGTTGATTTACTGGCCGATGTTACAGTCTCTATTATTTTATTTCCCATCCTGTTTCCCAGGCTTTCATGATACCGGAGCATTCTGGAGGTCTCTCTATGATTCCAAGACCTTTGAAGCAGACTTGGAGAATATTTACAATGAGCTGAAGCCTCTGTACCAGAACCTGCACGCTTATGTCAGAAGAGCGTTGTTTAAGAAATATGGAACCAAGTACATTAACCTGAAGGGCCCAATCCCAGCCCATCTCTTGGGTAAGTTGGATCTTTGTATCATGAAGTTATCCAAGAGGGCAGTTGCTTTGAATCCAGAGTTATCCTTGGGCAGTGATGGATTGGGTCTAAAAATATTGGTTGCCAGGAGCCAAAGGGGGCCCACTTCATCAGGGGCCCACTTGATATAGGTGGCCCACTTCATCAGGGGCCCACTTGCCACCGGGCAAGCTGACACCCTGGCCAGTCCGCCACTGTCCTTGGGTGTATAATGTGGGCAGTTTGAAGAAGGCTTCAGTGCTAATTCGTGTATACTTTCAACACACCCCCTCCAAACCTGTTGGTGTTGGCTTTTAAACAGCATTGTTGCTATGCTGTGGGTGGGTTGAACCTTATCAGAAGAACTGAGACTGAGACATGCACAATAAACAGGAAACACATTTAAGGACGCAGGAGAGGGCAGAGAATTAGCAAAAAACTCATTGAAGGTGCTAATTTGAGTTGAGAGGTGATTTTTTGGGGGGGATTTATTAGCAGAGAAGATAGATCGCTAATCAAAAACCCAACAATATCACCGGCCATTAATCCCCATTCCAATGGATCAGACACTCCACTCCCCAACTAAAATTCTGCTCTTCCAACCCCAACCAATCCCACTACCCCTGACTCCATCCCACAACCCTGATTGACCAAAGCGCCACTCCCAACTCTTGTCCCAGTGCAGGGCAGCGTGCCATAGATGGGGTTTTTTAAGTCTACTTCAGTTTCGTAAGTCTACTTTGAATGAGATTACGCACCAATGCCATCTGGTGTGTGATGTCACATCCACCATCTGAACACCGCCAGGCTCTGCTTCCCCCTCATTAATTATTAGAAATGTCCCTCTCCCCAACCTCAATCAACCAGAGCCACCAACTCCATCTCATAACACAACAAAGAAACTCCCCAGTTCCTTGCACAAATCTCTCCAGTCGCAGCACCTCTAACAGCACTCCCCATCTGCAAACAACGATCATAGAAACATAGAAAATAGGTGCAGGAGTAGGCCATTCGGCCCTTCGAGCCTGCACTGCCATTCAATATGATCATGGCTGATCATCCAACTCAGTATCCTGTACCTGCCTTCTCTCCATACCCCCTGATCCCTTTAGCCACAAGGGCCACATCTAACTCCCTCTTAAATATAGCCAATGAACTGGCCTCAACCACCTTCTGTGGCAGAGAATTCCAGAGATTCACCACTCTGTGTGAAAAATGTTTTCCCCATCTCGGTCCTAAAAGAATGTCTTTCCTCAGAGTAGGAGACCAAAACTGTACGCAATACTCCAGGTGTGGTCTCACCAAGACCCTGTACAACTGCATTAGAACCCCCCTGCTCCTATACTACAATCCTTTTGCTATGAATGCTAACATACCATTCGCTTTCTTCACTGCCTGCTGCACCTGCATGCCTACTTTCAATGACTGATGAACCATGACACCCAGGTCTCGTTGCATCTCCCCCTTTCCTAATCGGCCACCATTCAGTTAATAGTCTAATTTCCTGTTTTTGCCACCAAAGTGGATAACCTCACATTTATCCACATTATACTGCATCTGCCATGCATTTGCCCACTCACCCAGCCTATCCAAGTCACCTTGCAGCCTCCTAGCATCCTCCTCACAGCTAACACTGCCCTGCCCCCCTGCTTCGTGTCATCCGCAAACTTGAAGATGTGGCATTCAATTCCCTCGTCCAAATCATTAATATATATCATAATGCACTCACACCATCAACTAGCACATGCTCATCTCCTCATTAAATCCACAACCTCCCCACCTACCCTAAGCATTCTCCCC
This sequence comes from Leucoraja erinaceus, assembly GCF_028641065.1. Taxonomy (NCBI): domain Eukaryota; kingdom Metazoa; phylum Chordata; class Chondrichthyes; order Rajiformes; family Rajidae; genus Leucoraja; species Leucoraja erinaceus. The sequence continues at coordinate 13,329,963 of NC_073403.1, forward strand.
TTCACAGGCCTAGACGCACCTTGTTTCCTCTGTGATAATGAAGGCTTGCCTGGTGCATGTCTTGCTGGCAGCAAAAGATGAATTTCCGGCTGGTACACCCAAGAATTCAAAATCAGTCAATGCGCACTGCAAACACCAACCAAACTTTATATTGCAGGACGCAGGAGTAGTGGGGTCAGGGGGATGTCAAGGTCAGTTGACGCGTTTATTGTCAGCTGTACAAAGATGCTGAGGGCGGCACGATGGAGCAGCCGGTTGCTGCCTTACAGCGCTCACAGTGCCAGAGACCTGGGTTTCATCCCCACTACGGGTGCCGTCTGTCCGAAGTTTATACTTTCTCCCCGTGACCGCGTGGGTTTTCTATGAGATCGTTGGTTTCTCCCAGACTCCAAAGACGTACATGTTAATAGGTTAATTGGTATAAATGTAAATTGTCCCTATTGTGTATAGGATTGTGTTAGTGTGTGGGAATTGCTGGTCGGGATGGACTTGGTGGGCCAAAGGGCCCGTTTCCGTGCTGTACCTCGAAACTAAACTAACGGTACAGGCCCAATGAAAATCTAGCTTGCAGCAGCATCACAGACACATACATTTGGGCAATCGATACACAAAATCATAAATTATACAAAAATTACACATTCATTTTCTAAAGCGGTAAAAGCAAAAATACTGTAAAAACAAGAAAAAAAAGTGCAAAACATAATTTGAAAACAATTCAATGGTAGTGCAAGAGATGGTCTACATGGTTTTGTTGCTAAGGTAGGTTTCAGCTGGGGTCGGTCAGTTCAAGAACGTGATGGTTGCAGGCAACAGATCCTGAACATGGTGTTGTGGAATATCGGGGTTCTATACCTCTTGCCCGATGGTAACAACAAAAAATATTATTTCTGCTGAGAGAAATGGCACAGATTATTCAAGGACAAACAAAATGCATTTGTTAAATGAATTGGCGACTAAATAACATGTTTGAATCTTTTGAGAAGATAACAGAGGATGGACAAGGGCATGGATTTTCATGAAATCGACATGGACATAACAAGGCTTTCCACCAAGAAGCCAGCTTTCAGTTGGATTTCACAGGGCTCAGTAATAGTGGCCTCTTTGAAGCATGTTATGTGAACCAGGCTTAAATGTTGGTACCTTTACAAAGAAGTTTGTAAGTGATACAAAAAAACAACTGTGATAATGAGGGGGAAAACCTTTAGTTGCAGGAAGAATCAGATGGGCTGGTCAGTGGCAAATGAGGAAGTGTGATTTAATGCATTTGGGGAATGCATAGGGTAGATATTAGTAAAGTGGTTAAAAAGGCACACAGGGTGCTTTCCTTTATTAATCAAGGAATGCAGCAGGAATATTATCCTGGATCTGTGCACAACACTAGTTATGCCACTGCTTGAATACTACATATAGTTCTGGTCACCATATTGCAGGAAAGATGTGAATGGACTGGAGGGATAACAGAGGGGATTCACCATAATGTTGCCAGCACAGAGTTGTGAGGAACAACGGAGAGAGTGGGTTGGTTTCTTTGTGGAACAGAGGCTGAGGGGAGATCTATGAAGTTAATGAGGGACCTATTGCAGGCATACAAGATTTGTGTAGATGGGCAAAATGGTTGGGATGGATGAGGTGGGCCAAAGGGCCTGTTTTGTGCTGTGTTGATCTATGACCCGCTACAGAAGAAATACAAAGGACCAATTTCCCTTATAAGAGAGGAAAAAGGAAATTTTCTCTTTTAAGAGAAAGTATTAAAGACTTTCAAGTAATTGGTTAAAGGATTAGAGGGAAGAAAAGGATTCTTCGCCCCAGAGGGTGGTGGAACCAAAAGCCTCATCACAATTCACCAGTACTTGGTGTAATGCTGTGACATGCAGGGTTTACCGACCCAATGCTGGAAGTTGGCGGTTTGTTTTCAACCAACAAAGACACGGTGGGCTGAAAGGTCTCCCTCTACTTGTACATTTTGTGTTTCAATTGAAAGTAAAAAAGTGCTGAACAGTTCAGCAACACAGACAGGAGCTGAAACAGAATTGCTCTGTTGCTTGATCTGCTGAACATGTCCAGCAGTTGCTACTTTGGTTTCTGTTTTTCTAAATCCTGTGCACTCTTCACTGGTGACTTGCCAAAGCAGGAAGCCCCGGAGAGGCACAGTCAAGGTTGATTTAGCACAACAGAAAGTTTTAAATCTTTTTGTGGGTGAAAAGGCCCTGGAGTGTACGTGGAATGTTGCAGCACAATGCCCATGAAAACTCGAAGCAGCAAACTCCCAGCTCCTGGGTAAGAGTGCTCCCCTTCGTGTCACAGGGAATGGACAGACGGCAATACTTTGTTCCATGGCAGCTTCTGCCAGCGTTCTGAAATGATAAAGAGAAATGCAATCCAGGCACTGATTATGATGGTCATTTGTGGTTAATGTTATCTCTCTGTGCTGTCAGGTAACATGTGGGCTCAGTCATGGAATAACATCTACAAACTGCTGATGCCCTACCCGGATGCCAGTCATGTTGATGCTACCCCTGAAATGATCAAACAGGTTAGTTTTGTCCGCTGAAGGGAGTGAATCATAGAAACATAGAAAATAGGTGCAGGAGTAGGCCATTCGGCCCTTCGAGCCTGCACCGCCATTCAATATGATCATGGCTGATCATCCAACTCAGTATCCTGTACCTGCCTTCTCTCCATACCCCCTGATCCCTTTACCCACAAGGGCCACATCTAACTCACTCTTAAATATAGCCAATGAACTGGCCTCAACTACCTTCTGTGGCAGACAATTCCAGAGATTCACCACTTTCTGTGTGAAAAATGTTTTTCTCATCTCGGTCCTAAAAGATTTCCCCCTTATCCTTAAACTGTGACCACTTGTTCTGGACTTCCCCAACATCGGGAACAATTTTCCTGCATCTAGCCTGTCCAACCCCTTAAGAATTGTGTAAGTTTCTATAAGAGGTCTGGATGAGGTTTGGAGGTCTCATGGTCTGGAATATGCGACCTCACTAAACCTACAGCCACACAGAATGGTCGCATGGGTGCCGGAGATCACAATCCATTCCTACCCCATGAGACAGTAAGATCTAACCCCAGCAACTGTACTGTAAGATCCCAATGCAATAGTTGCTTTGTAAGAGTAACAACTGCACAAGCAGATCATGGTCTAATCACTACATAGTCAAACCCCTCGACACACTCTGAGGTCCCAGTCCACAGATGGATAGGACAGTTGTACACCATCCCATGCACAGGAAGACTCCAAAGCGGCCATTGCATATTGAATTCCTAACCCAACCAAACAATGTCATCTCAATCCCCTCACAGTCAGGTCACACTCCAACCATCACATCCCTGCACAGTGTGGGCCAAATCTATTTTTGCAGCTGGATCTAAATCACCCATCCAGTGATCTCCCAAACCAGGCCTTGGCACACCAACCACTGCATCGTTAGAACCAATCTAATCGCACAGCTAAATCCTATTGCCAACCCACCAAAATCTGTTCCCAATCCAATCGCACATTGAAACATTTACAGTGATATCCCGTCTCATGGTGCAATCTCCCAGTGCAACCGTAAATCAGGGAGAACCCAATCACGACTTGGACAACAGGATCCCATCTAATCACAACCAAAGAAAAGTCCTGAACAAACCTGCGCAGAGGGATCACAATCCGATCCATGCCTAATGAAACCCCACATCAATCTCCACATATCTGCCAATCACCCCTCTCCCACCTATCACATGCCCGTTATTGCCCCACTTACCCACCTCTCTTTCCTAGTTTACTTCCTCCTATTCAATCAGTCTGAAGAAGTGTCTCAGCCTGAAAGGTCGCCGGCCCATTTTGCTTTCCAAACTGCTGGCTGACCCATTCAGTTCCACCAGCAGTTTGTTTTTTTTGTAGCCTGATAGAAAGACAGCCTAAAGCTATTTGGTTTGGCTGATCCTTTTGCCTGTAACGCCTTATTCTCTCTTTAACAGAAATGGACTCCCGTAAAAATGTTTCTGGAATCAGACAAGTTCTTCCAGTCGCTTGGCCTCATAAAAATGCCAGAAGAGTTCTGGAATAAGTCAATGCTGGAGAAACCAGCGAACCGAGAAGTGGTGTGTCATGCCTCTGCCTGGGACTTCTTCAACCGCAAGGACTTCCGGTTAGTGTCAGGCCAGTGGAGTCATTATACTAGACTTCCACAAGTGAACGGATAATCTATTTACATATGAGGGTTAAAAGATAGATTTGGGTTAGATTAAGACTCAGAATATACTTTCTCTTCCCCTTTGTTGCGTGAAACATCTACTCTATTCGGGAAATAGGATGGGAGTTGGAAATTGCTGTTCAACTGGAGTAATAACAGGTTTTGGGGCTGGGTTTAGGTTTATCATTGAGGTGCAGTGAAAACCTTTGTTTTCATGCTATCCAAACTGATAAGATATACCATCCATAAATACAACCAAGGCAAACTCACGTAAAGTAGATAGAGCAAAGGGGAGGATACAGAGTACAGATTATAGTTCTCAGCATTAGCTAGGGATTCCACAAGGAGGAGAAGGATGAGACATTTCTCCATCCACAAAGTACCTGGTGAGATCAGCAGAAATGCCAGCAGGTCTCTGACCTTTGTTCCAAAGGACAATTGTGCTTCTCTGACTGTGCATGCCAGCTATTACAGAGCAAACTGGTTGGCGACTGGTGTGTAATCAATAGCTGGCAGAATTCTTGGCACATTGGTCTCACACTTCCCTGCAAGAATACACCTACGAATACGACTGCCTTCTCATGCACAATATACACTGGGAACAAAGTAGTGGCCGGTGTTTCCATTACACCATGCGCCAGGGTGCAGACCACACCAAGGTAGAGAGTTGAAAAAGTTCAAGTTCAAGTGAGTTTATTGTCATGTGTCCCTGTATAGGACAATGAAATTCTTGCTTTGCTTCAGCACACAGAACATAGTAGGCATTTACTACAAAACAGATCAGTGTGTCCATATACCATAATATAAATATATACACACATGAATAAATAAACTGATCAAGTGCAAATAACAGAAAATGGGTTATTAATAATCAGAGTTTTGTCCGAGCCAGGTATAATAGCCTGATGGCTGTGGGGAAGTAGCTATTCCTGAACCTGGTTGTTGCAGTCTTCAGGCTCCTGTACCTTCTACCTGAAGGTAGCAGGGAGATGAGTGTGTGGCCAGGATGGTGTGGGTCTTTGATGATACTGCCAGCCTTTTTGAGGCAGCGAGTGCGATAAATCCCCTCGATGGAAGGTTACTTATATAACAATCAAACGGCTTCGCTTCTTAATAAACAGACAACTCACAATACGGTTGGTAGGCCAGTTCCAAAACTTTACTTATTATCGACCGATGGAAGTGGCAAGGAACCTCAGTCAAGTGACCAATACAGACACTTGCCTGTCCTCAATCCACTTTTCTGAACAACAGAATTACATCGTATTATATAGTGTTTATTCTCACCTTAGCACATTCCACAAACACTAGTCATGGTCAGAGTTACAGAGAATACACAGGATACTACAGGAGGCGTCACATCAAAGGCACATTGTCATATGGTACAAGGACTTTACATTTCAAAGGCAACCACGACATTAGGTACAAGAGAGGCAACATATTAAAGCCATTGACACTCTCTCCTACGCCTAGCGGAGCTGGTCCTTACCCTCAATAACTTCACGTTCGACTCCTCCCATTTCCTCCAAATACAAGGGTAGCTATGGGCACACGCATGGGCCCCAGCTATGCCTGCCTATTTGTAGGTTACGTCGAGCAATCCTTGTTCAATACATGGGCCCCATCCCCGACCTCTACCTCCGCTACATCGACGACTGCCACCTCCTGCACCCGCACACAACTGACTGACTTCATCCACTTCACCACTAACTTCCATCCGGCACTCAAATACACCTGGACCATTTCCGACACTTCCCTACCATTCCTTGACCTCACTATCTCCATTGCAGGTGATAGACTTCTGACCGACATACACTATAACCCACTGACTCCCATGGCTATCTGGACTACACTTCTTCCCACCCTGCTTCCTGTAAGGACTCCATCCCCTACTCCCAATTCCTCCGTCTACGCCGCATCTGCTCCACGGATGAGGCGTTCCACACCAGGACATCTGAAATGTCCTCATTATTCAGGGAACGGGGGTTCCCCTCCTCCACCATAAATGAGGCTCGCACCAGGGTCTCTTCCATACCCCGCAACACTGCTCTCTCTCCCCATCCCCCCACTCGCAACAAGGGCCGAGTCCCCCTAGTCCTCACCTTTCACCCCACCAGCCGTCACATACAAAAAGTAATCCTCCGTCAGTTTCGCCACCTCCAACGTGACCCCACCACTCGCCACATCTTCCCATCTCCCCCCATATCTGCCTTCCGCAAAGACCGCTCCCTCCATAACTCCCTTGTCAATTCTTCCCTTCCCTCTCGTACCACCCCCTCTCCGGGCACTTTCCCTTGCAACCGCAAGAGATGCAACACTTGTCCCTTTACCTCCCCCCTCGACTCCGTTCAAGGACCCAAGCAATCGTTCCAGGTGCGACAGAGGTTTACCTGCATCTCTTCCAACCTCATCTATTGCGTCCGCTGCTCTAGATGTCAGCAGATCTATATCGGTGAGACCAAGCGGAGGTTGGGCGATCGTTTCGCCGAACACCTCCGCTCGGTCCGTAATAACCAAGCTGACCTCCCGGTGGCTCAGCACTTCAACTCCCCCTCCCACTCCGTCTCCGACCTCTCTGTCCTGGGTGTCCTCCATGGCCACAGCGAGCAGCACCGGAAATTGGAGGAACAGCACCTCATATTCCGTTTGGGGAGTCTGCATCCCGGGGGCATGAACATCGAATTCTCCCAATTTTGTTAGTCCTTGCTGTCTCCTCCCCTTCCTCAGCCCCTCTGCTGTCTCCTCCCATCCCCCAGCCTTCGGGCTCCTCCTCCTTTTCCCTTTCTTGTCCCCGCCCACTCCCGCCCCCGATCAGTCTGAAGAAGGGTTTCGGCCCGAAACGTTGCCTATTTCCTTCGCTCCATAGATGCTGCTGCACCCGCTGAGTTTCTCCAGCTTTTTTGTGTGACCAATACAGACACTTGCCTGTCCACAGTCCACTTTTCTGAACAACAGAATTACATCGTATTATATAGTGTTTTTTTCTCACCTTAGCACATTCCACAAACATTAGTCATGGTCAGAGTTACAGAGAATACACAGGATACTACAGGAGGCGTCACATCAAAGGCATCTTGTCATATGGTACAAGGACTTTACATTTCAAAGGCATTGGACATTAGGTACAAGATATCTTACATATTAAAGGCATCGGCCATTTGTCAATACCCCTTAGTGGGATCAATCTGGGCTTTCTCTCTCGTCAAATGGTAGACAAATGTTATAGTCATTCATTATCTCAATAACCACCGGCAAGCCTAGACTTGCATTTCTGTATCAATCTACTGGAGAAAAGCCTGATTTGAGACTAAATATGTTGCAAGCTGGCCCAGGAATACATTTAATATTTTCTTATATTTTTAACATAATTCAGCCTTATCATTATCATTCCATCAAAAATTTGACAATTACTAGTACAACTAGTAATACAATCAATCCATAGTGGACAATAATTCCCCAAGTCCTTCCAAACACATTAATTACCACCAACCTCCCCTGGAGCTATAATAAGTTAAGATTAAACTAGAACTTACCAGTTTGAAGTTTGATCTTTATTTTATGAGTTACGATGAGCGATTACGTGAATAGAAGCCCGCCAGTGCGCATGCGCGTCAATCTTCAAAGCAGCGGTGTGAAATCACAGATCCCAGTGGTTGAAGTGACAGTAAGTTTTTAACATAATTCAGCCTCATCAGAGTGACCCCATCATTCTTGCCACACACTTCTGCATGTAGTTTCGAGGGGAAACGTTCTGTGCTGTATTATAATTTCCTCATAAAGTAATTGCTCAGAAGATACTCTGATGGCCTTTCAATTCTTCTGTGATCCTTTTCCTACAGAATTAAGCAGTGCACTGTGGTGAACATGGACGACCTGGTGACTGTGCACCATGAAATGGGTCACGTCCAATACTTCCTTCAGTACAAAGACCTTCCCATCTCATTCCGTGACGGGGCTAACCCTGGTTTCCACGAGGCCATTGGTGATGTAATGGCTCTGTCAGTCTCCACTCCGAAACACCTCAAAACCATTGGGCTGCTCAACGAGGTGATGGACAATAAAGGTAAATCCCACGGCGCTCACTACAGGATGTCTTTGAAATCGGAGGAATTAGTTGCTGGTTTGTTTGTGGCTGAGCTGTGAATCATGGAAAATGTACTATACGGAAGGAACCTCCTCAGCACATTGATCCTGCGTTGGCCGAGACAAAACGACAAAACGACCAACCTGAATCCAACCTTCCAGCACTCGGTTCTGGCCCTGCTGGTCTCAGCTGCCCCTCTACCCAAGGTTTGTGTAATAACTGCAATGCCAGCCTCCACATATCAGATCATCCACCTTTTTCACTGACCTCCTTTCATTTAGATAACTACCTGATTCCCTTTGTGTCTGTGTTCCTTCCATTGTTTGCTCTTGCTTCCTCAGCAACGTGGTGACCTCTATACCCAGCTCTGCAGTACATTGACTACGCCCACCCTTCTGAACAGCAGCAAACTTGCCCACTACCATATCTGCCCCAGCTCAGTGCAGGTGCCACACCCCCCCACCTGGCACGACCATACTTTCCCCCATTTTACTCAGAACCTGCCAGGATGGGCCAGGACTGCAAAGCTTCTGCTCCCCGCACATCTCTGTCATCATATCTCCAGCCACACAATCATCTGCACTCTTCTATTTCCGTATTCACTGACACGTGGCATCCAGTGGTATTCTGGACTTAACACTTTCCAGGTGCTGCTACTTAATTCCATTCTTAAGTCCAAAACTTTGCGCGCAGGATTTCATCTCTTTGTTGTTGGTGTTACCCAGGAACCTGATCTCTGGCCACTCCCGTCCCAGAATGTCCTGCAGCCACTCAGCATTATCCTTCACCCGCCACCAGAGAGGCAACAGATCGTCATGCAATCAGGTCTACGATGATCAGAAACCCTTGTCTGCTCCTCCAGCTCCAGAATTGCCTCTTGATCTTCCTCCTTCCTGTGCAGCTGAGACACCTCCAGTGCTGGGGTCCGAGATCCTGACTCTGGCTGAACCCTGACAGGAATCAGAGCAGGACTGATCAGACAGTCCTTGTGGATCACCTGAATAAGTACTAGGCAGACACCCAGCCCCTCCATGCCTGCACTCTCAGGTGACCACCTGCTGAAACGTGCGCTCCAAACTCACCATCACGGAACACATACAGCATCATGCCCTAATTAGCTCACAGACCAGAAAACAGAATAATTTAATTAATAATGGGTCTGTGCCAACCAATGCTCCCCACGCACTAACACTATCCTACACATACCAGGTGAATTTTACAATTTTACCAAGCCAATTAACCTACAAGCCTGTACATCTTGGAGTGTGGGAGGAAACCAGAGGTCCCTGAGAAAACCCATGCAGGTCACGGGGAGAACGTACAAACTCCACACGGACAGCACCCATCGTCAGGATTGAACCTGGGCCTATGGCGCTGTTTATTGTCTACTGTCTATTGTAAGGCAGTAACTCTACCTCTGCGCCACTGTGCCACATGAATTCTTCATTTGCAGATTAAATTGTTTAAAAGATATGTACAGCATGGAAACAGGCACTTTGGCTCAAAGAGTCTATGTTGACCATTAATATATCTCACTTCCGCATCTATTCCTTACGCACCAGAGGCCAATTAACCTACAAACCCGCACATTTTGGGATGTGGGATGGAGCCAGAGCACCTGGAGAAAACCCACGTGGTCACAGGGAGAAGATGCAAACTCCACAGACAGCACCCGAGGTCAGGTTTGAACCTGGGTCTCTGTCACTGTAATGCAGCATCTCTACAAGCTGTGCCTTCAAATAGAAAGCTGGGAGATGGCAGCTGCTTCCCATCACCATTTACTGTTAGCTTGCATATGAAAATGGTGATGACAAGATTAGGAAAGCCCAGCTGTAAAAGTCGACAAAGATCTGCTACTCACCAGGGTCCACACAGAGTGAGCACTGCACTCAATGAGTTTTTATTGCTAATGAAACTGCCATAAGTGGCATAATGACTGGAGGTTTATTTATGCAGAGAGTGATATCAACTACTTGATGAGCATTGCCCTGGACAAGATTGCTTTCCTCCCATTTGGCTACCTAATGGATCAATGGCGATGGAAGGTTTTCGATGGACGGATCCCTGAAAGTGATTACAACCGAGAGTGGTGGAATCTGAGGTAAAATACAGTGGCTGATGTTCTGTGATTGGGAAGGTCACATAGTTGCCTCTTCTGTGGCACATTATCAAAGGCCTTCTGAGAGACCAACTAGGCAGTGCCGTTTGAGTTTGAGTTTGGTTTATTGTCACGTGTAGCGAGGTACAATGCAAAGCTTTTGTTGCGTGCTAACCAGTCAGCGTAAAGACCTTAGTTCCCCCTTGTCATTGGAAAACACTAACACTGACAGGTACCCTTTCACACATCCATGTTAATGGTCCAGTTCTATTTCCTAATGGCAAGCACTTCCTCAATAATAGATTCCAATGATTTACTTCAGGCCCCATGATCTGAAATTCCCAGGCACTGGGAATTTATTGGTTTCAATCCCATTTATTTCTACAAAAGTGTTCACAAATCTAATTTCCTCAATCATCATATGTATAAAGGTTACGCGTTCTTCTATGATCCATCCGCACATAAATGCTTCATTGTGTCCACCTCAGGACCATCATCAATCACCGTGTGAACCGTCAACATCCCATACCTTTCTAACTGAAGTCATTCCTCCTCTATATCATGTTCACGATACATTTATCCTCATATATATCACATCCGGTAAAGAAAGAGAGAACATGATAGACCGTGAGCACATCAATAACCTTCTCATGGAGAGTATGGGTTGGATAATGTAGACTGGGCTTGCCACCAGTGCCCCATCCTGCGAATGGCTCTGGCAACTTTCTCAGTGGTTGCATTGTTTGCAGCTGACATATCACCTTACTCATTTGGTAAGATGGCCCTACATTACCAGAGACAGTGAGACTGCATGGATTTTAAGTATCAGAAATAGATGGCTTGTGACACAGATAACAGTATGAATGAAAGAGAGGGGAAGAGAAAACGGAACAGAGAGAAAGTAACTTTACTCAAGTAGTCTTTACATGGGGGAATCTCGCATCTGAGAGAAGATGGGAAGTGGTAGAGGAGATGTCATGAGATGTCATAGAGTCTGGAAGGATGTTGGTGTGGCTGGGGATATGACTTACATCTGAGTCTCCACTTCTGATGGTTTTGACCTATTGCAACAACGGGACACATTGAGGGATAACAATTGAGTTGCATGGAGTGCTGTCTAAGGGAAGTGGTTTTGTGTGTGTAACCTCAACGGAAACATCCGCAGTTCACCTTATCAACTATGTTGATGATTTTCTTCTTCAGCAGACTCAAGATATGACCCGCTTAAATTCCTGTGTTCTCAAGCAAGATTTAGCGAGGTTCCAGTATGTGTCAAGTGTATGATGTTTGTGACTACATCTTCTAAACACATGACCTCCACCCTCAAGAAAGACCAGGACAAAAACCTCCTGTGGGATACCATGATATCCAAGTCCTTCTGCATTTCATATACCCTTTACCACCATAAGGTCTGAATACCAGAACTCTCTATTTCACAACCTTCACCACAAAGACATCAGCAGTTCAGGAATCTCTAAGCATCTTCTTCAGAACAATTAGTGAAACTGATGAATGCTGGACCCACCATCTTGTGAATGGTTCCCAAGCAGTTCCTATCAAATGACTCTATTATTGTTGGCTGCATTTGGTATGCTGCCCCATCTCCCACCCACCAACCCCAGATCCAGGGTACAATGACTTTCTGAAGCCTACAGCAAGTAGAAGCTTCAGGGTAGATGTTAAACCTCACCTGCGCTGTGCTAGTGCCCAAATTACCTTGTATCTCTTGCCCACAGGTTAAAATATCAAGGACTGTGTCCTCCTGTACTTCGCTCAGAGGAAGATTTTGATCCTGGTGCGAAATTCCACATTCCTTCCAGTGTCCCCTATGTCAGGTATGTCCTGAACACAGATGTTTCTCCGGCTCTGGGATATTGTTAATGTATCTTATGGTAACTTTAACTCAAATATCTCAGGTTTCCAACCCTGCAGAGTTGTCCTGGAGGCACAATAACTTGAAGATTAAACTCTGCCATCAATCCTGGGAGAAAATTATAATTATAATGATTCAATGAAAACAATTATTTTCCTTCCTCATCAATAATTTGTAAAGTTTGTGGAAGTAGGAAATATTCTCTTTGGCAGATTGAGGGTGGGTTTGCAGGTGAAGTTATGGGTGGGGGAGGGCATGTGATGGAACTTCCAGAAATATGTCCAACCAAAGGCATTGACCATCTGTGATGTCATCAGAAAGAAGTGATCATTTTTTTAGCCATAAGGATGTTGAAATTTGACCAGAAGACATCAATGCTATTTTTGGTCTGACTGAGGAAGAGTAATTGAATGACTTAAATGACGATGGTGACACAATGGCGCAGTGGTAGAGTTGCTGCCTTTCAGCGCTTGCGGTGCCAGAGACCCGGGTTCAATCCCGACTACGGGTCTTGTCTGTACAAAGTTTGTACGTTTCTCCCTGTGACCGCGTGGGTTTTCTCCAAGATCTTCGGTTTCCTCCCACACTCCAAAGACGTACAGGCTTGTAGGTTAATTGGCTTGGTATAAATGTAAATTGTCCCTAATGTGTGTAGGATAGTGTTAATGTGCGGGGATTGCTGGTCGGCGCGGACTCGGTGGGCCGAAGGGCCTGGTTCCGCGCTGTATCTCTAAATTAAACTAAATCAGGAACTTCGACCTAGGGTCAGTTAAAATAAATTGGCCAGGTTAGCAAATGCTTTTCGAGAGGAAGGGGGTGCAGCTTGCTGTCGACGATGCTTGATACCACACGAAGGTTATTGTGGAAAATTAAAAGCTCACAGATTAGGATTTAACATATTAGCAAGGGAGGAAGATGAGCTGGCAACCAAGAACTGCAGCGCTGGCTTTTTCAGGTGGCAAGATGTAATAAGTGACATACCACAGGCAATGTTTGCTGGGGTTCAGTTTTTACAATTTCTATAATGACCTGGCTGCAGTAATTTGCTGATGATGGAAGGATAGTGTGGTAAATAATGAAAAGGACACATGAAGCTGTGGGAGAGGGAACTTGCTTGAAATGTATGAGATCATGAGGTACATGGGCGGAGTGATGTTGAATGGTTCCTCTTAAAAATAAAGAGCCATGGGTGGCAAATTTATTTTCTCTCAGGTAGTTCTGTCTTTGGAATCTCTTCCTCAAGAGCTTTGCAAGTGATGTCAAGATGAGTTTATTGGCATATGCATATATATTATGGCATGCTACAGGTATAATGAAATCTTGTCTGCAACAGAATCACAGTCACATAGATTCAGACCACACAACGAAAACATAAATTATATATAAATTCTGCATAAATTCTGCATAAATTCTGCACGACAGTAAATGGAAAAGAGTAAATAAACAATACATTATTGCAAGACACAATTTTTAAACAAGTTCATGGTAGTACAAGAGGTGGTTTGTAGTGTTTCATCGCCAAGATAGGATTAGGGCTGTACAGGTCGGTTGTAGGAAAATAGCTATTCTTGAACCTGGTGGTGTGGGACTTTGGGCTTCTATCCTTCCTGCTCAATGGTTGGTGTGAGAGAGGTCAAGTCCAGATAGAGAGGAGGACCCATAATGATAGATGCTGCCTCATTTTAATGTTATTGATAGTGTTCATGATGGACTGGGCTGAGATCACCACTCTCTGCTTCCTCTTGTGTTTCCCATATGTTGGAATTGCCATGATGCAACCAGTCAGGATACGTTCTAAGACACATCAGTGGAAGTTTATTAGAGTATTCGGTGTCATGCCAACTCTCTTTAAGAAAATAAAAACACTGGCACGCCTTCTTCTTCATTACATCTATTTACTAGGTCCAGGGCAGATCATCGTGAAGCTAATGCCCAGGAATTTGAAACTGCTGATGTTCTCCACTGTCAACCCAGCAATGGAAACTGGCAAAGATAGACTCAAAGTACAAGAGTAATTCAGCGGGTCAGATGGCATCTCTGGAGAAATTGGATAGGTGACCTTTTGGGTCAGGACCTTCTTCGAACTCTGGAAACCAGCACATGGTCTCCAGACTTCCCTTCTGAAGTCAATGATCAGTTGCTTGGTTTTGTTGACATTGAGTGAGAGGTTGTGGTTGTGGCACCACTTAACTAGGTGTTCTATTATTTCACTCCTGTAGGCTGATACATCACTCGCTGTGATTTAGCCAACAATAGTGGCATCATGGCCTTGGACTTATGCCTAGCCATAGATGGGTGTACAGAGTAGAGCAGGGGGGTAAGCACACAGGCCTCAGGTGCACCTGGTCAATGAGGAGAAGATCTTGCTATCAATCCGCACTGATTGAGGTCTCTCAATGAGGAAGTCAAGAATCCAATTGTAAAGGGAGTCTTTGAAGATTTTTAAGGCAGAGTTAGATAAATTCTTGATGAACAAGGATGTGAAATTACATTGCAGATATATGGGATTGCAAAATAGAGTTTACAGTAAGATAGGACATGATCTTATTGTGTAGCAGAGGAAGCGTGAGGGACCAAGCAATCTATTTGTGTTCCTAGTTTGTCCGTACTTAGGATGGTTAATGTTACCGCCAGGTTGTAAATGTTCCAGTTTTGTTTGCTGATAAGTACAGGATGATACACATGCACGTTTTCTTACAGCTTACAATCGAAAAGGTAAATATGTAAGAGGATTATTTTTACTGGGATTAGAATGATCAAAAATCAAATTGGTTATCAAATACAAATCACAACAGATTGACCACATAAAACAAAACAAAACGTTGGGCTGAGGCCACGTCATTGATCCCTATATTAGACACTCATTACATTGAGCAATCTTTCTTACAGTTGGCAAGGCAGGTAATGTATTGTAGCTGTAAAGTGCGTGTCAGAGGAACTAGTTCTCCTGTTCCAAGTACAATTTCCTGGAGCGCAGTGAGATGTCTAGAAACCAACTTAGCACGTTGGGGCATGTTGAGCTGCACTGAGTTTCAGGCATTAGTTTCATCAGATTATCATATTTCATCAGGAATTTGGATCATTGATCCCTGGTGCAGACTAATCTTGAAGTCAGGCAGTAACCTGGGTTTGGGAAATTCTCATGGACTGGACATGATAACAAGCCATGTTGTTCTGGGAACCAGAGACAGTGGGTCAGCTTAAGCTGTGACCAACGGGTTGACAGGCACTTACAGTGCATTCAAACGTGAACAATGAATATGAGGGAGATTGGACCATGGCATCATTATAGCCATACAGGGAAGGGACTGAGAGGGGGTGCCTTAGTGGCAGAGGACAGTATTGTTGTGAAGATAAACAGTATGCTCCGCAGCCACGAGTGTAAGTCCCAAAGGACTGGAATGAGACACAGTAGGAGGAGGAGGAACCAGATCTTGTGCTCCGTGTATAAACCTAAAACATAAGTGGAATTAGAAAAAACAGAATATATGGATTGAAACTCCAAAGTGAAAGGGAAGAACTATAAAGGTAATACTACCTTTGATTACTACCTGAGCCAAATGCAAGATTGGATAAAGTTAATAAGGTCTGAGTGTTGAGCCCATGGCTTAAAGAGTGTGGGATAAAGGAGATTGTATTCATTAACTACTAGCACCAGCACTGGGGAAAGAGAACATTAGTGTGAAATGATTAAATTGTTATGTTCAGAGTAATGTGAAAGAATTAGTATGCACGCACACACAGTAAGTGCAGTAAAGGTGCAGTCCTGCTCACCACGCTGATTACACTGCAGAGAGTGAGGAAGAGAGTTTACGGGAGTCAGGTATGAGAGGCAGGAAGATGGGTTTGACTAAGATGACCAAAACTAACTGATGTCATTGGAATTTGATTGAATCCTATAATGCTTTACAATACTCTACGGAAACGGTTTTGGCCAGTAGAACATTGATTTTCATCAATATGTCCGCCTATGCAATATGCATGAATTCTGCTTATCTTCCTAAACTTTTTCTCAGGTATTTTGTAAGCTTCATCATCCAGTTCCAGTTCCATGAGAGCCTTTGCAAAGCTGCAGAGCACGTTGGACCTCTGTACAAATGTGACATCTACAAGTCACGTGCAGCTGGAAAACTCATTGGGTAAGAGCAATGTAAAAGGGCTGCCGTGGTCTACATAAAGAATTACATTAAACTGTGAAACAAATCACTAGTGAAACAGGTCTATTGGTACAATGCTTGGGATACAAGGCTGGCAGCGCAGAGACTTGGACTAACAAACACAGGATCTGACCAAATCTCACCATGGCTGGTATGGAATTCAAAAGCCAATTGAGAATGGGTGATGATGATCAGAAGATGTGATGAATTCTTATAACATTTACGATAGCAACATTTAAAAGGTATTTAGGTAGACCACAAATAGGCTGGGAATGGGCAGATATAAACTACATGTAGGCAAGTGTACAGTTTAAACTGGCATCATGGTCAGAACAGACTTCATACGCGGAAGGGCCTGGTCGCGTGCCACACTATTCGATGTTCTATCTTCCATCTGGTTCACCGATGCTCTTCAGCAAGGACAGGTTGAGGGAAGGAATCTGTCCTTCCCTGCTTTGTCCTTTATATGACACTTTCACCACATCAATATGGTTAACTCAAAATGTCCTCTGAAATAGTCTAACAAGCCCATCTCCTGAAGGGAAATTAGGAATAGGCAGTAAAGTCCAGCCTTGCAAACGAGCCATCGATCTCAAAAAATGAATAAAGTCAAGCAAGTCACTCCATGATACGTTATAGGGTAGTGGATAAGTTAGCATTCCCAATAGCGGTACCACACAGCAGAAAATGGAATACCACTTTATTCCTATCCTAACTTGCTCCTCCGGTCTTTATATGCCTCGAATGGTATGTCTCAGGAAACATCCCAAGGTACCTCACATGGCTGTAATGTTGATGACTACATTCTGCTCAGATTGCACTCAGCAACATCATATATGACACAACGTCACGTGTTGTGGGTCGAAGGGCCTGTTCCTGTGCTGTACCTTTTTATGTAACCAATAGCCAGACCAGGGATGAGGTCAGATGGTCACACCACAGCTCCTGATCCCACACATTGCTGGATCCTGACATAATCTCTCTGGCCATTGGCTCATTGGTCCAATGAGAGGTGTCATGGGTCCCTAGAATTAGTGACTGAAACATAGAAACATAGAAAATAGGTGCAGGAGTAGGCCATTCGGCCCTTCGAGCCTGCACCGCCATTCAATATGATCATGGCTGATCATCCAACTCAGTATCCTGTACCTGCCTTCCCTCCATACCCCCTGATCCCTTTAGCCACAAGGGCCACATCTAACTCCCTCTTAAATATAGCCAATGAACTGGCCTCAACTACCTTCTGAGGCAGAGAATTCCAGAGATTCCCCACTCTCTGTGTGAAAAATGTTTTCCTCATCTCGGTCCTAAAAGATTTCCCCCTTATCCTTAAACTGTGACCCCTTGTTCTGGACTTCCCCAACATCAGGAACAATCTTCCTGCATCTAGCCTTAAGAATTTTGTACGTTTTTATAAGATCCCCTCTCAATCTTCTAAATTCTAGCGAGTACAAGCCGAGTCTATCCCGTCTTTCTTCATATGAAAGTCTTGACATCCCAGGAATCCGTCTGGTGAACCTTCTCTGTACTCCCTCTATGGCAAGAATGTCTTTCCTCAGATTAGGAGACCAAAGCTGAGGCAATACTCCAGGTGTGGTCTCACCAAGACCCTGTACAACTGCAGTAGAATCTCCCTGCTCCAATACTCAAATTAGCAGTTGTCACAATATTTTCCAAAGATAGACACAAAATGCTGGAGCAATTCAGCAGGTCAGGCAGCATCTCCAGAGAAAAGGAATAGGTGACGTTTCACGGCAGGATCCTCATCAGATGAGTCTGATGAAGAGCCTCGACCCAAAAGGTCACCTATTCCTTTTCTCCAAAGATGCTGCCTGATCCGCTGAGTTACTCCAGTATTTTGTGTCTATCTTTGGTGTAAACCAGCATTTGCAGTTCCTTCTTGCACAATATATTCCAACTCAGGATAACCCTAAAACCCAGATCCTCTGGTACATACGATGCATACGGTACCTTAACCCTACAATGCCTTGTCCAACAGTGATGGCAAACTCTCGTTATGTCAGGGAGCCCATGCATTTTGACTGGTTCACATACCCCCCCCTCCTGTCACCTGTGACTCAGAATCAAAGCCGACGTCTAACTCTTTCTGTGCCTTTCCCGCAGAGACGCCATGAAGCTGGGAAGCAGCAAGCCCTGGTACGAGGCCATGAGGATGATTACTGGGAACACAAGTATGTCGGCCGCGTCTCTGCTGACATATTTTGAGCCGCTGATCACATGGCTGGAAGTGGAAAACAAGAAGAATGGCGAGACACTGGGATGGCCCGAGTATGACTGGACACCAGGTCAGCAATGTTCACCAGTTAAAGAAAAACACGTCCCGACAGTAAGGCAGAAATGCAACACTCATCACATGCCCCTCGCATTCCCCACCCCCGCCAAACAAACAACCCTCACCTGCCCACCCTTGCCAACTCCACGCCCTCCCATCTCCACCAGCCCCACCCTTGCCCAGCCCTTTCAATCACTCGCCTCACGGTTGGTTGGCCCTGGTGTTTGATTATGTCAGTTGTGTGGTCTTCATATGTGAGCCTGAATGTGGCTGGCAAGACCAGCCCTGGAGGCATGCACTGAGGAACCGTGGCTGTAAGGGGAAGGCACTGAGGTGGGTGCAGATGCTGAGGCATTCCACATTCTCTGGCTCTGCCGATTCCATCCTGTCCGCAGTCTTCAGAGTTGATTTCAGGCCCTTTTGGTCAAAGCTCACAAGCTTGTTCCATCCGGGGCGAGGAACGAGTATCACTTCCTTGGATGTCCCTAGTTTCTGAGCAAGAATTCCATAAGGGAGCTTGCTCGGAGCTGTCCATAGAGATTCCTCGACCAGTCTACTGCAACTGTTCCCTCATGTTCATCATGGCCTTGATGCCAAATGGGCTGGCCCTGTCCAGATATTCCAAATTTGTCACTCTGCTCCACCATTTGATGCCCATGAATGATCACAGGGATCTCAGGTGGAAACACTTGCACTGTTTGATATGTTTCTTGTCAATTGTCCAAGTCACACAGCCATACAAAAGGGCTGGTGAGTACAACTGCATTGGTTAACAGTCTGACGTTTCTGTGGCTCATCGTACGCGAGAGTACGTGAAATAGCCGACTGACCTGCCTCGCTGATTGGAGCCGCTGTTTCCACGTCGAAAGAGCCGTCAGATGAAGCTTCTGTCATCTTTTATGCAACTCCACGCTCACCTGTCACCCTGCAAACACCAACCTGCCGCCCCACCAAACCCTCCCTGCCTGTCTCCGACATCCCCTCGATTGCCCACCTGGTCAACTCTTCAACCCACCCACCACCCACCCACCACCACCCACCACCACCCCACCACTCACCTGCTCACTCAGATGCTCCTGAGGCTGGTTCAGTTATACATGTGTAGACCAAGATTGATATATTTCTATCAGGCAAAGGTGTTAACAGTTATAAGTAATTAGCAAGTACATGGAGATCAAGTATAGCTGGAGATCAAAATGCTGGTGAAACTCAGCGGGTGAGGCAGCATCTATGAAGCGAAGGAAATAGGCGACGTTTCGGGTCGAGACCCTTCTTCGGACTGATGTGAGGATGTGGGGTGTGGGAAGAAGAAAGGAAGAGGCTGTGGGAGAGCTGGGAAGGGGAGGGGAAAGAAAAAGAAAGCAGGGACTACCTGAAATTGGAGAAGTCAATGTTCATACCGCTGGGGTGTAAACTACCCAAGCAAAATGTGAGGTGCTGCTCCTCCAATTTACGGTGGGCCTCACTCTGGCCATGGAGGAGGCCCAGGACAGAAAGGTCGGATTCGGAATGGGAGGGAGAGTTAAAGTGCTGAGCCACCGGGAGATCAGGTTGGTTATTGCGGACCAAGCGGAGATGTTCGGCGAAATGATCACCAAGCCTGCAGCTGACATCTAGAGCAGCAGATGCAATAGACGAGGTTGGAGGAGGTGCAGGTGAACCTCTGCCACACCTGGAAAGACTGCTTAGGCCCTTGAATAGAGTCAAGGGGGCAGGTAAAGCGACAAGTGTAGCATTTCCTGTGGTTGCAAGGGAAAGTGCCAGGAGAGAGGGTGGTTTGGGTGGGAAGGGATGAATTGACCAGGGAGTTACGGAGGGAGCGGTGTCTGCGGAAAGCCGAAAGGGAAGGAGATGGGAAGATGTGGCCAATGGTGGGATCCCGTTGGAGGTGGCGAAAATGTCGGAGGATTATTTGATGTATGTGACAGCTGGTAGGGTGGAAGGTGAGGGCAAGGGGGACTCTGCCCTTTTTATGAGTGGGGGGATGGGGAGTGAGAGCAAAGTTACAGGATATAGAAGAGACCCTGGTGAGAGCTTCAGGGTCCCTAAAGAGTGAGGACATCTCCAAAGCCCTGGTGTAGAAAACATCATCCTGGGTGCAGATGCGGCATAGACGGAGGAATTGAAAATAGGGGATGGAGTCCTTACAGGAAGCAGGGTTGGAAGAAGTGTGGTCCAGATAGCCACGGGAGTCAGTGGGTTTATGGTGGATGTCGGTCAGAAGTCTATCACCTGCGATGGAGATAGTAAGGTCTAGAAACGGTAGGGAGATTTCGGAAATGGTCCCATAGAGATCAAGTATAGGTCGGCTGTTGTCTTATGAATATGAAGTTGCTCCGAGCAACTTTTGGTCTTTTGACCTTACATTTTGATATTCATCTTGAAGAACACACAAGAAACCTACAAAGGAATCTTAACGGGGGAAATGATTGGGGGAAAAAAGTTTGATAAATTGATTATAACATGGGATTGCAGAGTTACCAGATTATCCACAATCTTATTAAATAGAGGATTGGCTTGAAAAACCAGTTCCTATTTGTAAGGTTGTACATTTGCATAATATATCACCAGTGGTCATTAACCCATCCAGTTCTAGGTGCGAGTGAACCACTAGTATCAAGATATCAAGTCTCAGCCTGGGAAGGAATCAGCCTGAGAATCAGAAACTGCAGTCGGAACTTCTTGAGTGCAGCTGTCAGTCTAAAACTCTGGTGTTTGAAAAGAAAAATGTATCATCTGCCATCACGGAGCAATATATTCCATGGGGACTTAGCCTGTGACCCGGAGAGTTTAGTTTAGTTTAGTTTAGGGATACAGTGCAAAACAGGCCCTTTGGCCCACTGAGTCCGCGCTGACCAACGTACACCCCGTACACTAGTGGCAATGTACAATTTTCACAGAAGCCAATTAACCTACAAACCTGTAGGTCTTTGAAGTGTAGGAGGAAACCGGAGCACCTGGGGAAAACTCGTGGTCCCAGGGAGAACATACAAACTCCATGCAGACAGCACCCGTAGTCAGGATCGATCCCTGGTCTCAGGCACTGTAAGGCAGCCAGATTCAGATTCAGATTCAATTTTAATTGTCATTGTCAGTGTTCAGTACAGAGACAACGAAATGTCACCCCCTAATGGAGAGGAAAGCTAAACAAAATTCATGTAAATTTACCAGAATATGTAGGCATGCAGAAACTGGGGCAGCAGGAGATCATGTGAAATTATATTTAGAATTATACTAATATTTGTTAGAGACTCTCAATGGGATCTGAAATATGGTGAAAACATAAATAGATAAGAAATAGAAGCTAAAGTGAATCACTCTGTCCTGAACAGCTCCGCTATTCAATATGATCATGGCTGATCTTTGATCCAAATGTCCATTTCCTGCATTCATATTGTCCAAAAACAATTGATCTCTGTTTTAACCATACATAGTGATGGAGTCTCCACAGTCCACACAGGTTAACAATGTCAAAGATTCACCCCAGACTGGCCATGGAAATCACTTCCGATCTCAGTCTTACATGGCCAACTCTGTATTTTGAGATATGTGATCCCTTGCACAAAGTCAACAGGCCGGGGAAAATATTGTTAACACCAAAAAAACTGCAGATTCTCTTCTCAATCCAGCAATTCCAGGAATCAATCTGGCCAAACTCTTTTGACCTCTAAGTTTTGTGTGTTTGAGTTCTTAGATAGGGAAACCAGATCTGAACACAGTTTCCTACTTGTGTGAGTAGGAACTGCAGATGCTGGTTTATATAACCATATAACCATATAACAATTACAGCACGGAAACAGGCCATCTCGACCCTTCTAGTCCGTGCCGAACACATAATCTCCCCTAGTCCCATATACCTGCGTTCAGACCATAACCCTCCATTCCCTTCCCATCCATATAACTATCAAACTGATAGTTTACACTGAAGAAAGAGACAAAATGCTGGAGTAACTAAACGGGTCAGGCAGCAACCAAGTCTCAAGCCAAACCGTCACCTATTCCTTTCCTCCAGAGATGCTGCCTGACCCGTTGAGTTACTCCAGCATTTTGTGTCTATCTACAATTTCCTACACTTAGGTTTCAGTCAGGGTTCAATGTAGTTGCAGAAATGATTGGAATCTTGTTATGACTACAACCAAGTTAAATTATTTGCTTCCATCATTAATAAGGACAAAGTATACTTTTTAAACATTACCTGACTTTGTTACTGGGTTCAGTGAAGCTACAGCCTGGCGATGGTACTGCTAGAAGTGCTACAATAATCTATGGACTGCCTCAGTACTGCCAGATAGTGACAACATTACTGCAACAGTGCACCTCAAATATCGCTGCAGTTCAGCAGCAGTGCAGCTGCACAGTGGCTACAGTCTGGTGAGAGTACAGCTGCAATATGGCAATAGAGAAGCTACGCTACTCCTGCAGAATGGTTTCAGTCGTGTTGCAATACAGCTTCAGGAATGCTTGCTGCATTATTTCCACAGAATGGCTAAACTACTGTTATGGTATGCCGAGAGTTCTATCACATTACAGCCGCAACGAACAGCAGAATCACGACAGCACTGTTCTATTGTAGGAATAGGAATCTATTGTATTTCTACACAACTGGTGTAGAATCTTACAACATTGCTGCTGATTGGTACAGTGCAGATAATCGCATGGCCGTATGTCAACATTGCTGCAACAGTATTCCTGCAGGATTGCTACAGTGCAGCTTCTGCTGCTAAAGTGTGCCTGCAACTCTGTGACTAGGGCTGCAGTTTGGTTGCATTCTGACGCGGTACGGCTAAAGTTCATGTACAGTACGGCTAACACCATCAACTACTATACATCTGCAGCTTTACCGCATGGCTATTGTTTATCTGCGGTACTGTTACAGTGATGGCAACAATGCTGCTGCAGCGTGCCCACGGTGCTGCAACATTACAACCACAGTGCAACAACCGTGCATCTGCAGTGCTACTGCTGAATAGCCTCCTTACTTCTACATTCAGGCTGCAGGACTGCTCCAGTATTTCTGCTATTGAGCTGCAACAGTACTGCTACTACATAGCTGCATGTCTGCCACATATTGTATTGTGAGCTTGTGTCTTGTCCTACACCTCAACAGCTACAGGACCGCCACAGTATTGCTACTTTGTTGCTGTAGTATTGCTCAGCATGACTATAGGATAACAATAGTACTATAAAAGCATGACTATAGAATGGCTGTGATACTGCTGTGGTACATCCACTGCACATCCGCTGTATGGCTGCAATACTGCTGCAGTTTGACTACCGCACATGGCTACAATACTGCTAAGGTATGTGCTGCACTGCTACCTTTAGCCACAGAATGCAACTGGCCTGGATGGAGTCCCCAGCCTTGTTCTCTGAGCCTGCACGAACCAGTTGGCAGAAGCACTTGCAGATATCTTTATCCTCTCCCCGTGCCAATCTGAGGTTCACACCTGCTTGAAGAATATCACAATTATCCAAGTGCCAAAGCAAAAATCAGTAGTGTGCCTTAATGACTAACGTCCTGAGTTCTGTCATCTACTGTCTAGAACTGCCAGTGCTTCAAGGGACTGGTCACATCACCCATCAACTCCAGCCTTCAAGACAGTCCAGACCCAATGCAGTACGCAAGTGTCACAACGGGTCCACAGCTGACGTCATCTCCCAGCCTCAAACTCATCCCTGAAACAAGGACGCCTACGTTAGACTTCCATTTATGGAATATAACTCCATCTTCAATACCCTAATTTCATCAAAATCATCTACAAACTCCTGGGCCTAGGCCTCAGCACCCCCTTCTGCTTCTCGATGCTTGATCTTCTGACCCATAGATCACATCAGTGAAAACAGGCAACAAAACAGTCTCCCGGATAATTCTCAAGACTAATGCTCAACAAGACTGCAGTCGCAGCCCCTACCTAAACTCCCTTCACACTCATGTCTAAGTGGCCTAATTCGGCTCCAACAGACCTCTCGAAGGCTAGGATATAGCCCCGATCTTACAATCTACCTTGAGTGAAACGCAAAGTGCTGGGTGTCAAGTTGTATCAAAAAAGGGAATGGATAGGCGATGTTTCAGGATGGAACTCTTCTTTGGACAACTTACACTCTACCTTTTTGCAGTATTCACACTTTTAAACTGCACATTATAGAAGAACTACTATACTCTGCACTCTGTTTGTTTTCTCTTTTGCACTCTCTGTTGTACTAATGCACTGTATGGTCTTCTACTACTGGATAGTATGCAAAACAAAGTTTTTGATTTTATCTTGGTACATATAACCATAATAAACCAATACCAATACTGCATCCTCACAGTACTGCTGCATTATGCCTGCAAAACTGCAGCAGAACCACTAGAGTTTAGCTGCTATTCTGTTATAATATGGTTGCTGCAAGCTGCCGGATGACTACGGTACAACAAAAATATGGGGCCATTGCCTTACAATAACAGTACATGCTGTAGCACAAATACTATCCCTTCCTAACATCAGCACTGTTGCAACTGCTGCTGCACTGCTAGAGTGGTGCTGGTGAATGTGAAATGTCCGTGTGTTATTCATGGTTATCCGGCCTTAATTCCACAATTTACAGTAGACACAGGTCTTTGGGAAGTGGGAGGAAACTAGTGCTCCAGGATAAAGCCCACATTGTCATGGGGAGAATGTCTACATTTCACAGAGACCCCAAGAAACCATCGACTCCACAGTCAACAAGGCCCAACAGAGGATGTACTTCCTGCGGCAACTGAGGAAACAAAATCTGCCACAGGCAATGATGGCCCAATTCTATACTTGTAGAGTGTGTCCTCACCTTCTCCATCATCGTCTGGTTTGGCTCAGCCACCAAGCACGACATTCAGAGGCTACAGCAAATCGTTCGATCAGCTGAGAAGGTTGTTGGATGCAACCTTCCCCCCATTGACGAACAGTACACTGCAAGGGCCTCAGGAAGCGAGCGGGTAATATCATCTCTGACCCCTCTCACCCTGGCCACAAACTCGTGGAATCACTTCCCTCTGGAAGGCGACTCCGGACTGTCAAAGCCGCCACAGCCAGACATAAAAACAGCTTTTTTCCACAAGCAGTAGCTCTACTCAATAACCAAAAGTCTGTAGCCTCCATTTGCTCTGGTATTTTATTTCATTCGCATGTTTAAACTATAATGTTTTATTCTTAATGTTTCAATGTTTTATGGTTTATTCTTAATTCTTTACCGTATGTCGTGTTGTTACTTGTGAGCGGAGCACCAAAGCAAATTCCTTGTATGTGTACATACTTGGCCAATAAACGTATTTATTCATTCATATCCTGGTCACTGGAGCTGTGAAACACCAATTCAATGAGCTGTGCCAATGTGCTAATTGTTAGAGATAATTATAATGAACTCATGGAAAGCCCTCAGGAATTGACCCATACCTTCAAAAAGTTGTGATAATAAAAGGTTGGAGTTTGGCTCCGACTGATATGTTTTAAAACAGTGTTCAATCTGAGCAACAACTCCGGAAGTTTATATTGGCATTGGAAGAGTAGACCGTGGATTTACCTGAATACTGGGATTTAAAGGGTTAGATCATATCACCAGAAAACAGGCTTGCCTTCCTTTCACAATAGAATATTAAGGATATAGCCAAATAAGGACCAGAACCAGGGGCCACAGTTTTAGAATAAAGGGGAGGTCATTTAAGACCGAGGTGAGAACAAACTTTTTCACCCAGAGAGTTGTGAATTTATGGAATTCCCTGCCACAGAGGCAGTGGAGGCCAAGTCACTGGATGGATTTAAGAAAGAGTCAGATAGAGCTCTAGGGACTAGTGGAGTCAAGGGATATGGGGAGAAGGCAGGCACGGGTTATTGATAGGGGACGAATAGCCATGTTCACAATGAATGGCGGTGCTGGCTCAAAGGGCCGAATGGCCTCCTCCTGCACCTATTTTCAATGTTTCTATGAGGTGGGTAATCTGACTAAATTAGAAATGGAATGTTTGGGATTGAAATCAAGAAACACACAATTAGAAAACCTCCTCTCCCCATAGGTTGTAGGTGTAGAGGGTGAGGGCAGAGAGGGAATGTTTTGCAGCCATTGTGATATTTTGAGCAAAGTAAGGGGATGTGCAGGAAGGCTGCTCAGATCACTCAGAGAAAAGCACAGGGCAGGCTGATCAGGGCAGCCAGTGCTCTGATCGTCAATGCGTCAGAACAGGGATTAACTTTCACTGCTTCCTTTCCAGCCTTCGCATCCACTGAACCTTCAGCTCCGACAACATCAGCTCCCGCAAACAGCAATGTGGCTTTCCTGGGATTGAGTTTAGCGCCAGACCAGGCAAAGGCAGGGCAGTGGATTTTGTTTGTACTGGCCCTTGTCCTGGCCATAGCCGTCATAATCATTTCAATAAAAATGTTCAAAAGAAAGTGATGAACTAACAAAACATCACCTGACTATCAAATGGATTTAAAATAAATCTTGTAAGGTCGGAACTCTTTCACTATGCAAACCAAACAATTCAGTGCTCAATTTGTAAATCTGGTGTAAGAATGTTTATTCAATCACGTATTTTCTCTAGCAATGATTAGGTATTTTGTGCAGGGATATGAAATAATATATCAAATGGCTCTCTAATGTTTGTAAATTGTTGTAATTTTTAATGTAAATTCAAGCAGTTTCAGGTTTCATTGTTGAGATTCCATGAAATAATGTTGGTCAGATCTTAAAAATATAGATACCAGAAAGGCAACTGTATTGAATTGCAGTAAAAATGAGGCCACATGTATATATAACTCCAGTGTGTACTTGACCAATACTGCCAGAAGCAAACATGCAACAATACACGACTGCATTGGAAATGCAACCACATGTAACTGCAGTGGAAATGCAATCATGTCTTCCAACATTAGAAATGCAGGCAAATCTAGCTGCCATGGAAAGGTTTGGTGATTAGGCTTTTATCTTTAAGCAGGATTGATATATTCTAATACTGGAGTAACGAAAGCTGCAATTGCCCACTCAAAGTCTCGCACCCCACACTTCACTAAATTCCCTAGGATGTCTCTCTTGGTCTTCAGCAATGGGCTGCACCATTATCTGCCAGCAGCATTGGTTCACACACATAATAAACAGACATTGCCCTCTCACACGGGACACCTGGACCTGCTTGAGTTTTTGGAGAGGGAGACGGTTCTCCAGTGCATCACGCCTGGTGTGATTTTGCTAAATAATTGGTTTATCAAATTTTTGAGCCGAATGTGAGATCTTTAAAACAATCAGGAGAATGCATTACGCGAGGGAGCCTGGTGCGGATGTGAATAGTGTGGGATGCCATCAAAGTTCATCGACATTATTAACAAAAGATTACTTCCGTTTCTGTCGATTACTTTAAAACGGGTAACATGGCCAGTTTATATTCTAGCTTCATAAGACTTTAAAAATGTTTCTTAATATTTTTAAACTCTATTTCTCTTCTAAAACAATGAACTGTTGAAGAGAGGCTAAATGTAATAACTTGCTGTTGCAATGGCTCGCCGAATGTCTCCTGTGTGTAGATGAGCTGCATAAACGTTACGCTGCCAGTTTTGGTTGGCAGCCTGTGTTGACTCGATTGAGTTCCACCAGGATGAAGGCTGGAGGGTTACAATTAGCCGGAATATCTCAATGCTAGACAGGTGATGTTCAGTCAGTGCTTGCCGCTCATTGCCATCCGATGGACATCCCGAGGAGATAGGCAGGTTGGATTGGGACATTTATATCTCTGAGAAGTCCATCAAGACTCACTGCCAAGCCTTGAGTGAACAATGACAAAGAATGCAACAAGAACTCATCGAGAAGCAAAGCCAGCACCTTCGGGAGAGTGCAATTGGTGAGGAAAACATATCAAGAATCCACCGAGGAAACCAAATCTAGTGGCAACTGCTGAACAAGCTGCTGTATTCTCGAAAGATCTACTTCATAACATTACATTGTTTCTCTCATGTACGTACGTACATTCGTTGCATGATTTGTGTGCAAGTTCCACTTCCTGGTATGCGGGGATCCACATACTAGAATCAGATGGCTTAAGCGACCGGTGTAACTAGCAGCATGAACAATATACTTGAGCTGTTTTAAACTGTATTTTGTTCTGTCTCCTTTATTCTCTACATGTCGTTATTACAATGTGTGGATATCTTTGCCTTCCCTTCATGCTCTGCATGCTAGGGTAGGAATGATGTCTCTGGAATCCAATTTAGATATGGTGATATCAGAACACACTGCAGGCAGGAGAGTCACAAAAAATCTTGGAGACTACCCTTAATATGTTTTGTACTCCTTCAACCAAAGACCGGGAAGTATAACTACGCATAATTTACCCGATTATATCTGTGAACGACATCACTGACTGAGTTGTCTGACAGGTACCATTAAACAACAACATCTCCAGTAATATTTGACAGGAATGTTGTCAGACAAGAGTCGACATTGAACAAAGAAGGCAATACCGAGATAAGTACTCAGATTAAAGAAAGTGAAAATGTTAGAGGTGAAGCGTTTAGGACTTAAGCAGCTTCAAACGTGTCTGCCAAGTGTGCTGTGATTTGAATTTGAAAGCAAAGGTCCACAGATACGATTCTGAAGGTACTCAGCCGGTCAGACAGCATCTGTGGATAGAGAAATGGAATAGATGTTGCAGGTCAAGGACCCTTCAATCGGAAATATTAAAATAATAATAATAATAATAATAATAATAATAAAACAAATGTAGTTTTAAGCTGCAAAGAAAGGTTTAGAGAACAAGGGAGGTGTGAGTAGGTGGAAAGCTATGTTGTCCTCACAACACACATGCCTTTGATGCCTTCCAGGTAGGGGGTTGACAAATGTTAGTTATCCGCAGCGGAGCTGTCTGCAGGAGTGTATCTAGGGGAGTTAGATGGAGTATAGAGGAACAAAAACAAACTGGTTGAAACTAAGAGTTACAGAACATGGCTAGTGCTGGATGGATGGCCTTAGACTTAATCTCCAATAAAACAACGGCCCTCTGTCAATCTCTATCAATCTGCACTTTACATCTAAAGCCCTCTCTCCTCGGTTTTTTCAAATAGTTTTCCGCCATTTAAGCTTTTCACGCAACCACTGAGCAGTGCACCATATTTCTCAGAATATCAGAGCGGTTTCAGCCTTCGGCATTTCCTACAGCACTGATAACAAGCATTGTCTGAAGAACGGTCTTGACCCGAAATGTCACCTTTTTCCTTCGCTCCATAGATGCTGCCTCACCCGCTGAGTTTCTCCAGCATTTTTGTCTACCTTCGATTTTCCAGCATCTGCAGTTCCTTCTTAAACAATCATTGTGAAGTTTCTTTGGCTGCAAAGTACTTGCATGTCCCAAGTTGGGGAGTAAACTTTCAAACTCCAGCCCTTTCCCTTCTTTTCAAGTGTAATCGGTATCATCCACACCAATGTTTGATCACTGAGATATGCAGCCAAATGAGATGTGCCCCAAATCCTCACCACTTAGGCAGTGTGCACTCCCTCAGATTCTTCATTCCACCAAAGAATATAAAGCACTGTGCAGTGGGTGAAAGACTGTTTTAATACAATAAACGCAATGACTATGAGTGAGTGGTGGAATAAAGCTCAATGAAGCAGAATGGCTGGGAATTTAGTCATAGAGTGAGAGTGTGGAAACAGGCCCTTCGGCCTAACTTGCCTACACTGGCCAACATGTCCCCTGCTCCAATAGTCCCACCTGCCCGTGTTTGGTCCAGATCCCTCCAAACCTGTCCTATCCATGTACCTGTCTAAAGCTATTTATCTGTCTTCTACCTATTCTGTCTATACACTAAAACTCTGATCTTGTGCTCTTCCGGTTTATGTGGATTTTCTATTTGTGTAAAAACGGTACACTATAGTGCTACGATATTTCGCCACCTTACTCACCATCTCCTGTGCTCAAGTGCAACACGTTTTATTCTGTGCTCATTTTAAAAGTTATTTAGGTTTACAAATCGTAAAAACCGCACAAGCGCAAAATTGGTCTCCTCTCCTGTCAGTCACCCGGGACGGCGACACCCAGGCCGGGATGGCGACGCCCCTTCCGGCGCAACATCGCCGCACTGATTGGCTGGGTTCTCTGTCTCTCACAGGCGGGGAGAATATAGCTGAAGGAGCGGAGCGAACAGAGCCTGGCCAAGAGCTGCAACATCGAGATCCTGGGGTGGTGAGGAGGGAGACTCTGGGACTGACTGCGAGACCAACTGCTGCAACCTCGCGATCCAGGGGAGGTGAGGACGGAGAGTGGCAGGATTGAGAAAGAGGAGGGGTAGGGAGGGAGAGGGGGGAAAGTGGGGGAGGTGAAGAAGGAGAGTGGGTGGTGGGGATAGAGGGATAGGAGGGGTGTAGGGAGAGAAGATTAGTCATGGAGGGAGGGAGGGAGTGATAGTGGGTAGTGGAAAGGAAAAGGAGAGGTGAGGGAGGGATTAGGGGAGGGGGGAGAGGGGAAAGAAGAGGATGAAGAGGAGGGGGAGGGAGTGCTGTGGATGAGGGTAAATGAGCCGCGCCTGCGCAGTTAGGGACTATGAGTGAGTGGTGGAATATTGCGTTGTGGGAACGGGTGAGTGGTGGAATCTTCGTCGGGTCTATCCCTCGAGGTCGAGGATGATGGTTTAAGTTCTGTTGTTTTTATGAACTCTCAGGTGGCTTATGATTCCAATCCTGGCGTTGAAAGTTCTTCGGCATTCAGGACAGGTAACTCCAGATGGCAGATCGGGCTTTGGTTGGTGCTGCCTCTCTTTCCGTTTTCTTCTCTTTTCTTCTAATTCTGGGCATCTCTTGGCTTTGAAGGTCGGTGTTCCTTCTTGGGTGATGGTCCGCCAGAGTTTTCCATCCTTGGCATTGGTTTCCCAATTGTCGATGTCGATTTCACATTTCTTCATGCTGGCTTTTAAGGCGTCTTTGAATCTCTTCTTTTGCCCGCCTCTTTTATGTTTGCCTTCCTTAAGCTGGGAGTAGAAGGGTTTGCTTTGGTAGATGCTCGTCTTCCATCCAAACGACATGACCGACCTATCTTAGTTGGTTCTTGATGACGAAGGCTTCGATGCTAGATGTTTCCGCTTCATTCAGCACGCTGACGTTGGTTCTTCTGTCTTCCCAACTGACATTTAAGCTGCTTCGAAGACATCGTTGATGAAACTTTTCAAGTGTTTTCAGATGGCGTCGGTATGTTGTCCAGGTTTCTGATGCAAACCGGAGCGTTGGAATCACCACTGATTTCTACACTAACATTTTGGTGTCTGTTCGGATGTCACGATTTTGAAAGACTCTCATTCGAAGACGTCAAAAGCTGTTCCAGCACACTTAAGACGATGTTGGGTCTCGTCATCAAGGTCGACATTGGAGGAGAGGTGATGTGGATGGTTGTCGCAATGAAGATAATGAACAGTGTTGGGACAATCATGCATCCCTGTTTCACTCCTGATCTGACTTGAAATGGCTCACAATTACTGTTGCTGGCCATGACAGTGGAAAGCATGTCATCGTGGAGGAGTCTCAGGATTCAAATGTACTTTTCAGGACATCCAAAGGTGGATAGGACGTCCATTAAGAGTTCCCTTGATACCGAGTCGAAGGCCTTAGTGAGGCCGATGAATGCCATGTACAAAGGTTGAAGTTGTTCCACCTGGAATATTGCATTGGTGAACAGGTTGCTTTGGGGTCCAGGCCTCCCATGGGGGCTATGGGTGAGTGGTGGAATATTGCATGTAGGGAAAGGGTTGCATTGGGGGAACGGGTGAGTGGTGGAATATTGCGTTGGGGAACGAGTTGCATTGGGCCTCCCATGTGACTGGGACCCAATAGGTCCCACTTAGTCTCGTGTTTCTTAAATGTTGGGATAGTCCCTGCCTCAACTACCTCGTTTAGTAGCTTGTTCCATACACCTACCACCACTTGTGTGAAAAGGATACCCCTCAGATTCTTGCTAAATCTTTTCCTCTTCACCTTAAACCTATATCGTCTGGTCCTTGAGTCCCCTACTCTGGGCAAGAGAATCTGTGCATTTAAAAGCAGGTAACAGGGATAGGGTGGTGGTTATGTTAGAACTAAGGCACCACCCATAGGGGTGCAGTCTGAGCGCTGTGCACAGTTCTGGTCACAACTTTACACGAAAGATCTAAGCTAATAAAAAGGAACTGCAGATGCTAGTTTATACCAAAGACAGACACAAAATGCTGGAGTAACTCAGCGAACCAGGCAGCATCTCTGGAAAAAATTGATAGGTGGTCAGGAGAAGAAAAATCTAATTACACTGAAGAGGGTGCTGAGGTGATTTAACGGGATGCTGCTGAAATTGTTGGTGGGAAGAAAGATTTCAAAAGCTGGAGTTACTTTCTTAGCAACAGCGGATCCAGAGGGGAGACTTAAAATAAATATATAAGGTTACTAGACTAAGTGGGACCCTGTCCCACGGGAGGCCTGGTCCCCCAACGCAACCCGTTCCCCAATGCAATCCGCCGACAGAGCCCCAACCTCAGCGCCAAGGCGGCGGATCCCTGCGGGCCCGGGGTGGCAGAAATTAAAATGGATGTAATCTTAACCGTGTTCCCGTGTTGCCGTTGTGAAAAAAAGATGGCGATCTGAATTCAGGATGGGCCCCAACTGCGCAGGTGCAGCTGAGGACCCTATGGGTGCCCTTTGTGATGCCAGTAAAGACACGCACAGGAACTCTCCCCCAACTGCCCATGTGCGGGTGGAGGCGCTTTTTTAATGTTAATAACTTTTAAAATATACCATCAATCTGAACAAACCTTGTTTCATTTACAGCAAAGGACAACGGTAAGTAAGGTGGGGCAAAAATTGTAGCGCTATTGTGTATAATATAGGTGTTTGCGCAAATAGAGGTACAACACAAATCTGCAAACAAACAAGATGAGAATTTTAGTAATATATAGATAGATGAGGGTCCAGCAGAGAGTTAAAAGGAAGCACCAAGTTCCCTAATCACCAACCAGAGAGTGTAGATTTAAAGTAATTAGTGGAAGGATTAGAGAGGAGATGAGGACGCACGGGATGAAGGGGTCTGGGATTTGCCGCCTGAAAAGGTGGGAGAGACACCAACACTCTTCATGTTTCAACAGTACTTGATGAGCCGCCACTTCTAGTGCTGTCGGTTGAGAGGGCTAAAGCTGAACAGCTATTTTCCAAACATCACAGACAGAGTCACAGAGTGATACAGTGTGGAAACAGGCCCTTCGGCCCAACTTGCCCACACCGGCCAACACCTGCCAACTACACCAGTCCCACCTGCCTGTATTTGGTCCATGTCCCTCAAAACTTGTCCTATCCATGTATGTTATGAATAAAAGGCCTTCTACACATATTTGTTCAGATTCGCCAGGCCTGTGAGTTTCTCTGGCCCTGCTAATATTTGACTGGACACTGGAGCCATTCGAGGAAGCTCCCAGGTCAAGCTGATTCCTCCCCAGACCAAAAGTGCTGCAAGAAATGGCTTAAACTAAACAAAAATTCACAGAACTCCTGTCAATACCAGTTTACATTTGTAATCCAGATCTTTCTTTGGCCACAGTGGGGTGACCAAAGTGATTCCATTATTTTCTATGTTAAAGAAGGAACTGCAGATGCTGGTTTAAACTGAAGATGGACAAAAATGCTGGAGAAACTCAGCGGGTGAGGCAGCATCAATGGTGCGAAGGAAATAGGCAACGTTTCAGGTCAAAACCCTTCTTCAGCCTCACCCGCTGAGTTTCTCCAGCATTTTTGTCTACCATCATTTTCTATATCAGCTCCTGGTTTCGCCAAGCTCATTTGTTTTACTTTGCTTTTCAGACAGCCAATGTTCTGAGCACCACTGATAAATGATTCTCACCTCCACCACTCCCTCCCACGGCATATTCCACAATCCTACCACAATAAGTACAAAACATTTCCTCTGAAAATCCCTGATAGATTTGTGGACAATGATAGATGTAAAATGCTAGAGTAACTCAGCGGGGTAGGCTTCTTCAGGTCTCGACCCAAAACGTTACCCATCCCTTCTCTCCAGAGATGCTGCCTACCCCACTGATTTACTCCTGCTTTTTGTGTCTATCTTTGGCTTAAACCCGCATCTGCAGTTCCTTCCTACACACTAGGTTTATGGCACTTTGTTTTTGAACACTGGAAGTATTCTGTGTGCCAAACCCATCAAAACATCATCACCGTTTTAAAGATTCAAGCTGTTTAGCTTCTGGGGAAAGGAACCAAAACATGTTGCACCTTGACTGACCCAGCTGGTTCTCGAACATACACCCTGCTTGTTATTGGGTGAAAGAGACCCACCCTCTACGTTACACACATTGGCCCAGGTCCCTTCAAGATATTAATAACAAGCAAACAATCAGGGTCTGTCTGGGCCTGAGACACCGTTGTTGATGGTTATATTTTTGGTTATGGCACTCGGATTAAAATTTCCTGGCAGCCATCAGCCTAATAACTCCTGGAAGGCCTGATGTTATAAATCACCTGGGAATATTTACATCAATACCAAGTGCCAAATATGAATCAGTCAACTTCATGCCCATTATTGTTCATTGTTCCTTTCTATCGTTTATATCAGGCTATTAATCCAAATCATCAGACAGTTAAGGACTGCCAATGATATCATAAATAACACAGGATTCATTTAGTGGATCAATAAAGGAAGGTATTACACACACACACAAACTAATTCACATGCATCTTTGTAATGTAAAAAATTTGCAGACACATTTTTATTCCACATGTACATACATACGTTCATACCCACAGACTCACTATTTGGAATCTCACAAACATGCAGATACCTTCATGGGCACACATATCCTGAAACACTCACATCAGTGCTTGTTACACAACTCTTACACACTCCGGCACAGTCACAAACAGCATCAATGATACACACCCAAGGACCTTCTGAAGATGGCTGAATCCTACCATTGTGAGGTGTGTCATCAGTTGACAGTACGTGTTGAAAATTCCCGTAGCAGCTTTGCCTCTTCCGACGGCGTGCTGGTTTATGGGCAATGAGAACTGTTGCCCTGACACCCATGCTACCACTGAGCCTGTAGTGTCCGGACAAGCAGGGGCAGCTTGGGCTTCATATCACCCACCGCCTCAGTGCCATTCCTAGTTGTCCACCCCACTCCAATGTGTGGACAACCCCCTGGCCTGTGACAGCTGCCCTTGTTAACAGGCACTCAATCATGAGGACAAATAGTGTGGAAACAGGCCATTCAGCCCAACACATCCATGCTGTCCAGCAGACATCCATCTGTATTAAACTAATTTTCCAGTACTTGGCTTGTAGCCTTCAACGTTTGGGCATTTAAATCGCTTGGTCTCGACGATGTTACATGCTGTCAATGACTCTGCTTCCACCACTCCCTCAGGCAATGCATTCCAGGTGCTCACTGCTCTCTGGGTGAAAAGGGTTCCCATCAGATCCCCTCTAAATCACTTCCCCCTTACCCTGCATACCTGTATATGTCCTCTAATGGTATCTACCACTAATAAAGGAAAAGGCTTCTTGAAGCCTACTCTATCTGTACCATTCATAATGTTCCTTCATACCTTGGTTGTGTTCACTCATAACCACCTCCGCTCCAGGGAAAACAGACCCAACCTATCCTCGTTACAGAAATGTATCTTCCCAGGCAAGATCCCCGTGAACTTCCGCTGCATCTTTCTCTGAATCACATCTTTCCCATAGTGCAGTGACCAGAGCTCCAGCTGCGGTCTGACCAATGGTTTAACCTCACTGGATTTGCATTCAATGTGGATTTGCATTCAATGCTCCAGCAAATGAAGACCTGTGTCACGCAAGCCTTCTTTAGCACGTTACTGTTGTGCTGCCACCTTCAACAAACTTTGGACAAACTCCAAAGTAATGGGTTCCATTGCGTAGTAGCCATTGAGCCTAACTCTGTATGTTATGGTTATGACCTTTAAATTTTATCTGCCTGTAATTATGTGGGTGGGATTTATTACATAGTTGGAGGCGTGTTTGTGGCTGGGGTGTTTCACACAGACGCGCTTTTAGTTGTTAGTTTTAGTTCGGAGGAGGCGATTTTATACCAATATCTGGTGTTTACACATGAGACCATGCCTGTTTGTCATCAAAATATATCCAGACATGAGGACTTGAGACAATGGCCTTACTTGAAGGATGTGAAAATATCTCAAATAAATTCTGGTATTGGCCTTCTTATCGGAACGAATGCTTTGAAGGCATTGGAACCCATACAGATTGTGAGGAGCCAAGGTGATGGGCCGTTTGCTGTGAAAACCCTACTAGGATGGGTTATCTATGGCTCCTTGAGAAGGGGCAATGAAAGCAGGAACCAGAAGAACAACCCTGCCACTGCTGTTAATCAAATATCTATGGGTAAATTAGAAATGTTATTGATCAAGCAATACAATCATGACTTCAATGAAAGTGCCAGTAAGGAATCAGAAGAAATGTCCAGGGAAGAGCTGAAGTTCTTGGATATTATGAACTACTCAGTAAAGATGATAGACGAACACTATTGTCTGGACTTACCTTTCAAACAAAGTGTTAGTCTGCCGAATAATTGCCGTATGGCAGAGCAACGCACCCAGAATCTGAAACGCAAGTTTGGCAAGAATACGAAATTTCATGAGGAATATACGTCTTTCCTAAAGGATATGATTGAAAATGATTATGCCGAAATGGTACCAACAAACCAACTGAATCGAAGTGATGGAGAGCTTTGGTACATTCCGCACCATGGTGTACCACTCGAAGAAACGGACCTTGAGGGAGGTCTTTTACTGTGCTGCAGTCATCAAAGGAACATCACTTAACTGTCAACTACTGCAAGGTCCAGACCTTACCAACTTACTAATTGGAGTTCTCATTAAATTCAGACAAGAACCAATTGCTTTGATGGCTGATATTAAAGCGATGTTTCATCGTCAAAGTATCAGAAAAACACATTGACTACTTGTGAATCTTATGGTGGCCTGAAGGGGATGCACAACAAGATCTTGTTGAATACCTCATGAAGGTACATCTCTTTGGAGCAGTGTCATCACCAAGCTGTGCAAACTTTGCATTAAAGAAGACCGCAGAGGACAATAAAGCTCACTTTCCGGAAGAGGTGATAACTACTGTGAAGAATAATTTCTATGTGGATGATTGCTTAAAATCCATGTCAACTGAGCAGGAAGCAGTTCAAATTGAAAAACATCTGACTTCCCTCTGCAATAAGGGAGTATTCACACTTTCCAAGTGGATCAGCAACAGTCGTGTTGTATTGGAAAGCATTCCACCAGATGATAGAGCCAAAGAGACCAGGGAGTTGGATTTGGACAAAGCCAATTTGCCAATGGAAAGAGCACTGTTCAAGTTGTGTTCAAGTTCAGAATCTCAATTCAAGAGCGACCATGTACTAGAAGGGGTATCCTATCCGTGATTGGTTCCGTTTACGACCCTTTGGGATTTCTTGCACCATTTACACTGCCAACCAAGTTGATTTTGCAGGATCTTTGTAAGGAAAAACTTGGATGGGATGAGAATATAACACAAACTTCCTCTCACCGATGGACAGAATGGTTAGCAGATCTCAACAAGATCTCAGAATTCAAAGTGGACCAGTGCATGAAGCCTACAAACTTTGGTCAGGTCAGAGGTACACAGCTGCATCATTTCTCAGATGCCAGTGAAAGTGGTTACAGTACAGTTTCATATCTAAGACTGGAAAATGATAACAAAGAAGCACCCGACTCATCACGCCGCACCACCGCTATGGCCGTCCCGCGCCGCCCCGCCGACTATCCACCCACCGGGACCTCGGACGCATCGCCCGCGGACCCCGACTCAACTGCCACGGGACTCCGACCATCGGGTCCGTTGACCCGCGCCACGGGACTCCGACCATCGGGTCCGTTGACCCGCGCCACGGGACTCCGACCATCGGGTCCGGTGACCCGCGCCACTCCACCTCCCTCTAACTACTCACAGCCGCCGCCTTACCTGGAGCCTGGACTCTGCACTGGGCCTGAAGCCTCCACGTTGCTTACTCCCACTCTCCTGGGCTTGACTCCACTGGGTCCTAGTGCCAGTCTGCCCAACCTTGCTAACCTCAGTGGCAGTTCCACTGACTCTCCCCCATCCCCCTCCAACTATGTGACCCCCGCTCTTCCCCACCCACATTATAGCCCTCTCACCCCCCCACCCACTGACCACCCACCACCCCTCCAACACCCACAACCCCCCCCACACACATCGCCCCGTCCCCAGTCCACACACCTGCCTTCCTCTGGCCCCAACCCCCATCCCTGCCGGGTGTTCACCATCCCCCCCCCCCCCCCCCCCCCCCCCCCTCCCACCACTCTCCCACACCGAACGGTCTGTCCTCAGCAGAGGTCTTACCTTTGTCCCCCTCTGTCCCCATCTCAATGAGTTCCACGCCCACCATGACTTGGAGCGCTTCTACCATCGCCTCCGCCTCACAGCGCACTTCCATGGGAAGGAGTCCTCGCCCCCCAATGATGACCCCTTTTCCCGTCTCCAACGCACCACCTCCTCGTGGAACCCCCCTCGCGAAGTCCCGGCTTTGGAACTCTTTATCCAGAGCTGCCACCGCGACGTCAACCGCCTCAACTTCTCCACTCCCCTGTCTCACTCCAATCTCTCCCCCCCTGAACGCACTGCCATCGAATCACTCCGCAAAAACCCAGATTGGGTTATCAAACCATCTGACAAGGGAGGTGCCGTGGTAGTCTGGCGCGTCGATCTCTACAAAGCTGAGGCCACGCGCCAACTCTCGGACACCTCCTCCTACTTACCCCTGGACCATGACCCCACTGACGAGCACCAGGCCACCATATCTAGCACCATCACCGACTTCATCAACTCCCACGCCCTGCCCGACCGAGCCTCCAACCTCATCGTTCCCCAGCCCCGCACGGCCCGGTTTTACCTTCTCCCCAAAATCCACAAACCCGCTCTCCCGGCAGACCCATTGTCTCTGCTTGTTCGTGCCCCACCAAACTCATCTCCGCATACCTTGACTCCATACTATCCCCCTTGGTCAAATCCCTTCCCACCTATGTTCTAGACACCTCAGACACTCTCCGCCGCCTCCGCACATTCCACTCTCTAGACCCCCACCCCCTCATCTTCACCATGGATGTCCAGTCACTCTACACCTCCATCCCCCACCAGGATGGCCTCAAAGCCCTCCGGTTCTTCCTCGACCAGAGGAGCAACCTATACCCAGCCACTGACACTCTCCTCCGCCTAGCGGAGTTGGTCCTCACCCTCAACAACTTTACGTTTGACTCCTCCCATTTCCTCCAAACACAAGGCGTAGCTATGGGCACACGCATGGGCCCCAGCTACGCCTGCCTCTTTGTCGGGTATGTCGAACAATCCTTGTTCAATACGTACCAGGGCCCCATCCCCGACCTCTACCTCCGTTACATTGATGACTGCTTTGGGGCCACCTCCTGCACCCACACACAACTGACTGACTTCATCCACTTCACCACCAACTTCCATCCGGCACTCAAATACACCTGGACCATTTCCGACACTTCCCTACCATTCCTTGACCTCACCATCTCCATCGCAGGGGACAGACTTCTGACCGACATACACTACAAACCCACTGACTCACATGGCTATCTGGACTACACGTCTTCCCACCCTACCCCCTGTAAGAGACTCCATCCCCTACTCCCAATCCCTCCGCCTACGCCGCATCTGTTCCCAGGATGAGACGTTCCACACCACGGCATCGGAAATGTCCTCGCTCTTCAGGGAACGGGGATTCCCCTCCTCCACCATACATGAGGCTCGCACCAGGGTCTCTTCCATACCCCGCAACACTGCTCTCTCTTCCCATCCCCGCACTCGCAACAAGTGCAGAGTCCCCCTAGTCCTCACCTTTCACCCCACCAGCCGGCAAATACAACAAATAATCTCCCGCCATTTCCGCCACCTCCAACGTGACCTCACCACTCCCCACATCTTCCCATCTCCCCCCATGTCTGCCTTCCGCAAAGACCGCTCCCTCCGCAACTCCCTTGTCAATTCTTCCCTTCCCTCCCGTACCACCCCCTCCCCAGGCACTTTCCGTTGCAACCGCAAGAAATGCAACACCTGTCCCTTCACCTCCCCCCTCGACTACATTCAAGGACCCAAGCAGTCGTTCCAGGTGCAACAAGGGTTCACATGTATCTCCTCCAACCTCATCTACTGCATCCGCTGCTCTAGATGTCAGCTGATCTACATCGGCGAGACTAAGCGGAGGTTGGGCAATCGTTTCGCCGAACACCTCCGTTCAGTCCGCAAGAACCTACCTGAACTGCCGGTGGCTCAGCACTTCAACTACCCCTCCCATTCCCAGTCCGACCTCTCTGTCCTGGGTCTCCTCCATTGCCAGTGAGCAACACCAGAAATTGGAGGAACAGCACCTCATATTCCGCCTGGGTAGCCTGCGGCCGGCGGGCATGAACATTGAATTCTCCGAATTTTGCTAGCTCTTGCTGTCTCCTCACCTTCCTTAACCCTCGAGCTGTCTCCTCCCATCCCCCCGCCCTCAGGCTCCTCCTCCCCTTTTTCATTCCTTCTCCCCCCCTACCCCTTATCAGTCTGAAGAAGGGTTTCAGCCCGAAACGTCACCTATTTCCTTTGCTCCATAGATTCTGCTGCACCCGCTGAGTTTCTCCAACATTTTTGTGTACCTACAAAGAAGTACATGTTGCATTCTTAATGGGAAAGGCCAGAGTGGCACCATTGAAACAAATGACAATTCCCAGAATGGAACTTACTGCTGTAGTCTTAAACCCCTGTCACACTGTGCGAGCTGACCCACGAGCTACCCCGAGTTTAAAACAATTTTAACTCGTGGTAATCACGTACAAATAACGTGGCGGGAACGTCGGAACTCGTGGATGCAACTTAGCTACTCGTGGCGCTAACGGCAGGTACCCGTGAAACTTGTTAACTCTTGAAAAATATTCAAACATGTTTCAAGTTTTCCACGAGTAAAATGTACTGCTGAAGTTAAAAACGGAAACATTTAAACTCGCTGTAAGAACGTAGTGGCCCGTGAGTTTACCTTAGTGTCTCGTGAGTCTACCGTAGGCACTCTTTAACTCAGCGGGCAGGCAGCATCTCTGGAGAGAAGGAATGGGTGACGGGATGACGTTTCTATTGAACCTCACGATGAAAGGACAATGGATTTCATATAATGGAGTTACCCTTGTACTTCAACGTACTTCCTCAAAATGTTAAGGCCGAACTGAACTCAAAATATGGTTTGTATATCAAACATGCATGTTACAAGCACTAACCAACCATTGACAGATGAAAGATACATGCAGCTCCTGGAAAGCGAGCGTTAATTAGTTCCGTGTTAGAGTGAAGTTCTTACCGATAGTAATAATTTTATTCGGAATAGTTTAAATCTACTGAGTAGCATTTTAGTTTACACCCACCGCCTCCATACTAATACACGTGTATCCACATGTTGTTTCCTCCATATACCACTGGTTGTATCGTTATTTAGGTGTTTCGGCCACCCTGAGTCTGAACGGCGCTGTAATACAGAGCAAGTCTTTATCTCTATTTCCCTTTGTGATCATTTTTTTTCCCTGATCATCTTCAGTAAATAGACATGCGGGCGACTCTAATAACATTCACATGTTGCATAATCGCTTTCCAAATATTGGAATGTGAAATTATATTTTATCTACCGTGCAAAGCTTCCTTTCAGATCTTCACAATGCCAACCGCATTGAAGCCTTTCGCTGCTTGGACGCGGGCGGTTCACTGCAGAAAATTACCATTTGTTTCCCAGATAAGGATGATGTGCAGAATGAGTGGGATATTGCTTAAAGTTGTATATTGCTTAAAGTTGTATATGTGTGTTGGTGGAGCGAGATCTGGGTGCCCCGAAACTGGTTTGT
Source organism: Leucoraja erinaceus (assembly GCF_028641065.1). Classification (NCBI taxonomy): domain Eukaryota; kingdom Metazoa; phylum Chordata; class Chondrichthyes; order Rajiformes; family Rajidae; genus Leucoraja; species Leucoraja erinaceus. The sequence continues at coordinate 13,372,595 of NC_073403.1, forward strand.
TCCACGTTTGTTCCGCGACAAGCCGATTGTACCGTTTTCACCGTTTGTAACACCTTTTCCCACGGACACCTTTCGGAACAAGCTCAGAAATGGCTTCTCTTTTGTCCGTTTTCAGGTGAGCCGACCGTGTGGAGAGGTAGGGTTACGCGACTTTTGTCTGTAATGGATATTTGTCACCGAACCAGCCGAATTCCTGGAGACCAAACACCACTTATATAGCTCGTTCTACCTGTTTAGCTTAAAAATGAACCCCCTCCCCCATCCCCACCAACCCTCGGAGAGAACAGCGAGGGTTCTTTGTTCTTGTTCCGAATTATGTAAGAGTTGAAGAAAAGTGCCTTTTTTCCACACGCGACTCAAGCGGTGACCTGATCTCTCTGGGAAAAGGAGAAGTTCAAAATGCAATAGATGCGGATGCGCTGAATTCTATTCTATTAAGTCTCATAATCAGGCAACCATGAACTAGAGACAGACAAAATGCTGGAGTGACAATGGGTCAGGCAGTATCGCTGAGGAATAGGTAATATTTCGGGTCAAGACCATTCTTCAGACGGGTCTCGACACGAAACATTCACCAATTCCTTTACTCCAGAGATGCTGCCTGGCCCGCCGAGTTTCTCCAGCTTTTTGTACACTTGTTCAGACTTTCGGTTATTGATCGGCAAAGTTTCTGTGGAATTTGCCTGACAATCCACAAATTGCTCTGCTTGCTATCACTCTTCATTTCTTTTGATTTTTCTGATGCTCTATTCACACCCTGTTCCAATCCGATTAGTTCTGGATCTGATCTCACACACTGTTCATACCACCAAGTTTATGCCATATCAATCACCACAAATTTTGGACTGGTTCATCTTTCTTTGCAATCTTTTTAAACAGCAAACGGGCAACTGATTGAATGATTGCTGCATTGAAAAGCTATTTTGAAGAATGTGTACAGTGTCTCAATTGTGCAGCAGCTCCACAAATAACAGAATCATATATTTTTATCACAGTTAACATCTTTAACACTGTTGCTTATTAAAACAGACCTTCATTCACGGTGGCTCAAGCGTAACTCGGGAGAGGAACTTGGAACATCGCAGAAATTACAAGTAAACGGCAAACTTATCATACCCGTGGGAACTCAGTTAAACTCTTGATCATACACTTGGAATCTCGTACACAACCACGAGTCTTTCGCTCGGGGTACCTCGTGGGTCAGCTCGCACAGTGTGACAGGGCTTTAAGCTGTTAAAGTTGACATATTGCGAGAAAAAGAACTACAGCTTCAACTGGAAGAATCTATCTTCTGGACCGATAGTACTACGGTGCTTAAATACTTCAACGATGACAACAAACGTTTCTTGACATTTGTAGCAAACAGAATCTCTTTTGTATTGGGAGCTACTAATGATTCACAATGGAAATATGTAAACACAAAAGAAAATCCTGCGGATGAAGCTTCTGGAGGACTGACAGCAGATCGCTTCTTAAGCAATATGAGATGGATTAATGGACCAGAGTTTCTCTGTAAGCCAGACAGAGAATGGCCAAAACCTGAGCTGGGATTTGAAATCTCTGCTAATGACCCGGAAATTAAACAAAATCTCACGTTATTGCTAAAAAATCCTATTATTCTCTCGAAGGATTTTCACACTTCAACATTATTGTTACAACGTATCCATGAGTTGATCGGACATGGAGGAAGAAGTTTCATGCTGTCAAAACTTTGGGCTTTTGTGTTTTGGACTATACTCTGGGTATCATGCCTGTTGTTAAGGGTTTGGTGTGCACAGTACGACTTCAGACTAAGAACAATGTTTTAATAAGACCAATAACCAACTGTTATGCTTGCTTCTAGAAGGCGAAGGTGAAGATGGAAGAATTGCTGAAGAAGTCTGAAGGCGGATATAGAATGCATGCTATTTGTGGTTTTTGATATATGTTAAGCCTTTATAGCTACTTTTTTGATGTTCTATCTAGTAATTGCCTTGCGTTATATACTCAGAAAGCAATTAGGGTGCGACGGGTTTATGCAGTATTGCGCCATTCTAGCTTAACTCAGTATCGTTCGCCGCGATGGTTCCGCATAACCAGCTTCCCGGTGGCTCACCTTCAACTTAAATGTTACCTCTGCCTGGGTAAATAGGAACAGCACCTGTGGGAGTGGGATTTTCTCCCATTTTGTTACCTTGCAGTTGGAGACAGCCTTTGTCCTCCTCCTTTTTCCTTTCTTGTGGCCCCCGCCCCCGATCAGTCTGAAGAAGGGTTTCGGCCCGAAACGTTGCCTGCAGACGCTGCTTTTCTCCAGTTGTTTGTTTTTTAGTTTCTGGTAAGGAGGGGATTTATTACGCATGGGTGTTTGTGGCTGGGATTTTTCAGTCAGACGCTTTCGACCTTGCACAAGTTTGACCATGGAGTTTGTACATGCATGAGTTTGACTATGAGTAAGATTAAAATGTACTTAAACAAGAAGTTTGGGTAAATATCTCACTGGTTTTTCTGCAGCAATAAAGAAACTATTAATCAAGAGACTGTGTTTTGAAGATTTATCTTTCGACGGTATTGAATGTCTCGTGGAGAGCTAGTAGATGCGTAACGAAGCTATCTCCTTACAAATTGGCTTCAGTCATAGTGGCTAGAGGAAACAATTCCTTGAACGATATAATAATCTGCCAATACACATTGTCCTTGGGCACACGCATATCCAGATGAACCTTTTTGCTTTTTAGCGTCCTGACTGCGTGTATACTGAGGACAGTTGCTGCAACTTGTTGTTAAAGGGGCTGTCCCACTTGGGCGACCTAATTGGCAAGTTTAGAAGGGTTTGAAAAAATGGCATGTTGAAGACCTCCTTCGACCATGTTGAAGACCAGCTTCGACTGGCTACAACTAACTTCGGGAAAATTGGACACCGAATAGTCAAGAGTGAAGACGACCTCCTTCGATCCCCTTCGACCCCCTTCGACCTCCCTTTGACCTTCCTTTGACTATATGTAGTCAAACATATTGTCAAACCTTTGACTATATGTAGTTCCTTTAACAAATGTAGGTCCCTTGCAGTCAGAAACAGGTAAATTGATAATGGGGAACAAGGACATGGCAGACCAATTGAATAACTACTTTGGTTCTGTCTTCAATAAGGAAGACATAAATAATCTTGCTGGAAATAGTAGGGGACCGGGGGTCGAATGAGATGGAGGAACTGAGTGAAATTCAGGTTAGCCGGGAAGTGGTGTTAGGTAAATTGAATGGATTAAAGACTGATAAATCCCCAGGGCCAGATAGGCTGCATCCCAGAGAACTTAAGGAAGTAGCCCCAGAAATAGTGGATGCATTAGTGATAATTTTTCAAAACTCTTTAGATTCTGGAGTAGTTCCTGAGGATTGGAGGGTAGCTAATGTAACCCCACTTTTTAAAAAGGGAGGGAGAGAGAAAACGGGGAATTACAGACCAGTTAGTCTAACATCGGTAGTGGAGAAACTGCTAGAATCAGTTATTAAAGATGGGATAGCAACACATTTGGAAAGTGGTGAAATCATTGGACAAAGTCAGCATGGATTTATGAAAGGTAAATCATGTCTGACGAATCTTATAGAATTTTTCGAGGATGTAACTAGTAGAGTGGATAAGGGAGAACCAGTGGATGTGTTATATCTGGACTTTCAGAAGGCTTTCGACAAGGTCCCACATAAGAGATTAGTACCCTGTATACAAACTTAAAGCACACGGTATTGGGGGTTCAGTATTGATGTGGATAGAGAACTGGCTGGCAAACAGGAAGCAAAGAGTATGAGTAAACGCGTCCTTATCACAATGGCAGGCAGTGACTAGAGGGGTACCGCAAGGCTCAGTGCTGGGACCCCAGCTATTTACAATATATATTAATGATTTGGACAAGGGAATTGAAGGCAATATCTCCAAGTTTGCGGATGACACTAAGCTGGGGGGCAGTGTTAACTGTGAGGAGGATGCTAGGAGACTGCAAGGTGACTTGGATAGGCTGGGTGAGTGGGCAAATGTTTGGCAGATGCAGTATAATGTGGATAAATGTGAGGTTATCCATTTTGAAGGCAAAAACAGGAAAGCAGACTATTATCTCAATGGTGGCCATAGAGGGAGTACAGAGAAGGTTCACCAGACTGATTCCTGGGATGTCAGGACTTTCATATGAAGAAAGACTGGATAGACTTGGCTTGTACTTGCTAGAATTTAGAAGATTGTGGGGGGATCTTATAGAAACTTACCAAATTCTTAAGGGGTTGGATAGGCTAGATGCAGGAAGGTTGTTCCCGATGTTGGGGAAGTCCAGAATAAGGGGTCACAGTTTAAGGATAAGGGGGAAATCTTTTAGGACCGAGATGAAGAAAACATTTTTCACACAGAGAGTGTTGAATCTCTGGAATTCTCTGCCAGAAGGTAGTTGAGGCCAGTTCATTGGCTATATTTAAGAGGGAGTTAGATGTGGCCCTTGTGGCTAAAGGGATCAGGGGGTATGGAGAGAAGGCAGGTACAGGAAACTGAGTTGGGTGGTCAGCCATGGTCATATTGAATGGCGGTGCTGGCTTGAAGGGCCGAATGGCCTACTCCTGCACCTATTTTCTATGTTTCTATGATGAAGACTATCTATGACTACCTTCGACTACCCTTGATTACCTACGACTAACATGCCAATCTACTACGACCTACTACGACTAAACCTATGAGTAAAAAAAGTATAGATTTTTTCCATGGCAACCTTTTTATACTCGTGGGCATTTTTTAACATATTGAAAAAAACGCCGCGACCTAGCTGAGGCCTCGAGTACGTGGAGACCACTCTCGAGCATGAAGAAGAGTTACAAAAACTTCCTCCGACCTCGTGTCAACCATGCTGCGAGTATGAGTCGAGGGCAAACTCACCAGAACTCGCGGATTAGGTCTCCCAAGTGGGACATGCCCTTAATGCTTTGCTCTAACTTGTATTGTCTTTGATGAGGAAGATAGCAATGTTCAGAGAGGTGGAAATGCATGAGAAGCAACAAGCTTTCCCATAAGGAGCAAAACGTAGAGGAATAAATGTCTAATGATGGTTTGGTTCTTATAGACATCCCCTGTGATTGTCAATGAAATGAAGTCCCTACAACCTAACGTCATCTAGTGACCAGTCATTTTGGCTAAATATATGATGTTTTACTGCACAAAATAAAGAGAGTAAATGAGCATTTGGCACCATCACTCAATGGGAAGCTGAACCACAACAACAGCTTGAAAGTATGTGTTATCTTTATAGTGGCAGAAGGTTGCAAAGGCAATTTGGAGGAGCATTTTCAAACAGATTGAATGATGAATGATACTTTGTCACATGTGACAAGTCACAGTGATATTATTTGTTTTGCATACCCAAGGTATGCAAAGAGTCGCCACATGAAAGGCACCAAAAAAGATTGGTAAGAGGAATCGAAAGGTAGACCATAATCTAAATGAGATAGGAAAGGAGAGACGGACAGAGGGATCAAAATGTTTTTGTGCATGAAACATAAATAATTAGCAGGCAGGCACAGGTAATTGGGAAAGGAAAAAAAGAATTGTGCCCGTTATTCAGGCAGATGCATAGAGTCTCTTGCCCAGAGTAGGTGAACTGAAGACCAGAGGAGATAGGTTTAAGGTGAAGGGAAAATGATTTAATAGGAATCTGAGAGGTAACTTTATCACACAAAGGGTGGTAGAGATATGAAACAAGCTGCCGGTGGAGGTAGTTGAGGCGGGGACTATCCAAACATTCAGGAAACAGTTAGACAGGTACATGGATAGGACAGGTTTGGAGGGATATAGACCAAATGCTCGCAGGTGGGGCTCGTGTAGCTGGGACATATTGGCAGGTGGGGGCAAGTTGGGCCGAAGGGCCTGTTTCCACACTGCATCACTCTATGACTCTGTAACACTATTTATTGTTGAGAGTTAGAATATAAAATCAGAGAAGAATAGTTGCAATTATGCAGAATGTTGGCGAGGCTACATCTGCAAGACTGGCTATAGTTTTGGTTTCTTTATATGACAACATTATAAATAACGGTTGAGACACTCTAGGCAGGCACTATGTGGTCTGGCATTTCCTGTTTTGAACCTGTTTTCTTTCCGTAGCACTATCTATAATAATTAACTAAAGGAGCAGTATAGCACGAGAATAGGCCCTTTGGCCCACAATATTTGTACTGTACAAAGTTGTTCAGTCATTGATGATTTCTACATCACTTATGATTTCACAGCTGCAGATATTTGTGAGACATAAGAGTACGCTATATTTGAAGCAACTTTACCTTTATTTATTCAATTTTTATGACCATAAGACATAATAGCAGAATTAGGTAATTCAACCCATCGAGTCTACTTCGCCATTGAATCATTCCCTCAACCCCATTCTCCTGCCTTCTCCCTGTAACATTTGATCCCTTTCTTATTCAAGAACCTATCAATCTCTGCTTTAAAAATACCCAAATGTCTTGGTCAATAAATTCCACAGATTCAACACCCTCTGGCGAAAGGAAATCCTCCTCATCTGCATTTTAAAGGTACATCCGTTTGGGACATGCACATCACCAACGAAGCCAGCATTTATTTGCCACCCCTATTGATCCTCGAGGTGCTAAGATGCTGCAGTCCCTCTGGTTAAGGGACTCCCATGGAGCTGCTGGGTGGAGAGTTCCACGATGTGTATTGCCAGTCAAGCGGGCTGCTTTATCCTAGATAGTGTCGGGTCAAAGGGCACAGCCTCAATATAATGAGAAACAGTAAATCCAAACATCAGATATGTGTGGAATTAAACCATTGGGCAACTATCAGTAACCATCCTCACTTCTGAACTTACGATGGATGGAAGGTCATTGATGAAACAGCTGAAGATGACATTGCCCTGGGGAACTCCTTGGCTACCTTCATCAACTGCAGTTAATGGGAAGGAGATAATACTGAAAATCACCATAGCATCATAATCTCTACATCACCGCACACACCGACTTTATTATCCATCTCAAACCAGGACAAAAGTTAAAACTTGATAGTTGCAGGCCATGGTTGTGGTTTCCACTGGAGTCCCATCAAGGTTTATTCCTCTTCTTCAGATCCAGATAGCACTGATTATTTTCATCAACACTATAACCAACTTCCAATCAAAGAAAGTACCCGGGTGAAGTCAATGAAAATATTGTTTAAGATTAACAATCATAGTGGATGTAGAAGATAATCTCCCTTGAGACATATCCAAGCACACACCCACACACGTACATGAATGTACATGTGTCGACTTCCATTCAAGGTTTGATAGTCTCTGAACGGGCACTTATGGTTTTTTGAGGAGCTAACTGTTGCTATCCATTAGGTTCTCCTTATTTGAGTATGACAACGGTGATTTTATCTCTGAATTCAGTCCATCGGTTTCTTTCTCTTTGGTGTCGATCGGGTGATATTCATAAAACCTTGCAGTGACGAAGAAGATGAGTGTGGTCAATCCCATGAGTGCAGCAAACACGAAGAACTCCACCGCCTATTTCCAGGAGAGAAAGGAGGAAACCAGCATCAATGAAGCTCAAGATCCTAGGCCAGGAGACCGAACACAGACCGACAATTCACTGAGGCTAATCCAAGGTGTACGATGAAACCTAATCACCTGGAGCAAATCTTCAGTCATCCTTCTTTCGAATAAGTGGGCCTGGACCATCAGGTGTGCAGTGCAGGTTTCTTAATAAGACATGACTCTGCACTGCACAAACTGCTCCCTGGGACATACACTGACATCACAGTCAAAGAACCCTGTGGTCTGCCCTAAACCTGTGCATGTTCTGGCAACAAGTGCTCGCCCTGACTGGAGATCGCACACCAGCAAACCCACGGAGTGCTGACAAGTTCTCTAGTTGTTTTGTGACCCAGGCAAAGGAATGAAGGAGAAAGACTATGACGTGTTAACAGATTGTCAGGAACAGGAGGCTGGTTTGTTTGCTGAAAGGAAAGTGAAGTGGCATAACAGGTTAATGTTTCTGCTTAGGAAACTAAACGAGTGGCACGCCATGGGGATTGAAGCTCAACAATTGAAAGTCAAAATATGGTTGCTAAACTTGATGATGAAATATAGATAGGTAGGAAAATACAATGTGAAGAGGAACCAAGAAAGGGATGTAGGGGGTAAGAAAGTGGTCAAAAATCTGGGAAATGGAGTATCATGTTTGAAAATGTAAAAATATCCAACCAGGCAGAAGAAATATTAAATCTGTATCTAAGAAATGACACAGCTTTGAGGTGCAGCAGGGCCTGGGTGCCCTGGTGCATGTTTCACAAAAGGCGAGTGTACAGATACAGCATTTTGGAATATTGTGAGCCGTTTTGGGCCCCGATCTGAGGATGGATGTGCTGGCTTTGGAGATGATCCAAAGGAAGTTTTCAAGAATGATCCTGGGGATAATTGTGTGTGAGGAGCATTTGAAATCACTGGGCCTGTGCTCGCTGGAGTTTGACAGGATGAGGGAGTATCTCATTGAAACCTACCGGATAGTGAAAGGCCTAGATAGAGTTGAACTGGAAAGGATGTTTCCAGTAATGGGACAGTCTATAACCAGAGGGCACAGCCTCAGGATAAATAAAATGTACCTTCAGAATGGAGATGAGGAAGAATTTATTTAGCTGGAGCATGGTGAATCTGTGGAATCTTTGCCATGTCACAGGGAGAACATACAAACTCCATATGGACAGCACCAATAGTCATGATTGAACCACGACCTCTGGTGTTGTAAGGTAGCAACTCTACCACTGAACCACTGCGCTGCCCCAAGGTCTACTGGAATGTTTGGAGAGTTCACTGGTGTGAGGGAGCCAGGAAAGATAGACAGCATCCATCAGATCCCAGGAATGTTGGGCAGTGTGATCTCCTCAGCGTGACGTACTCCTAGGAACATAATGTTCAGCAGGAGGAAACTGTCTGGCAATACTGGAAAGGAAACTAGGAGACTGGAAGAAATCTGTTGCAGCCAACTGGAAAGATCCTTTGGTGAGAAAGTCGTGGATCAACATGACCTTGACCTCCACAAAAATAAGTCCACAAAAGCATGGCCAAGGCCTCCCCACAGAATCCCATACATCTCAGTCACAACAACCATGGGAAATCTAAACTTACCAATGTTGTCAGTGGTATGAAGAAAGACTGGATAGACACAGCTTGTACTCGCTAGAATTTAGAAGGTTGAGGGGGCATCTTATAGAAACTTACAAAATTCTCAAGAGGTTGGGCAGGCTAGATGCAGGAAGATTGTTCCCGATGTTGGGGAAGTCCAGAACAAGGGGTCACAGTTTAAGGATAAGGGGGAAATCTTTTAGGACCGAGATGAGGAAAACATTTTTCACACAGAGAGTGGTGAATCTCTGGAATTCTCTGCCACAGAAGGTAGTTGAGGCCAGTTCATTGGCTATATTTAAGAGGGAGTTAGATGTGGCCCTTGTGGCTAAAGGTATCAGGAGGTACGGAGAGTAGGCAGGTACAGGACACCGAGTTGGATGATCAGCCATGATCATATTGAATGGCGGTGCAGGCTCGAAGGGCCGAATGGCCTACTCCTGCACCTATTTTCTATGTTTCTATGTTTCTATGTATGGTGGGATGTGGTGCTTCTGAAGATTCTCTGGGATTAGGGCTCTTCACCACCCCAAGGCAAGGCCTTGACTCACCGTGGTGCCAACAGTGCCTCCAATAGTGGGTGGCTTCTGGTGGTGTCCATGCTGAGGTGGCTATAGAATGTGCACTTCCAGACTCAGACGCCGGAGAAAGCTGCCAACTATTGCACACTCTGTGGGCATGGAGGGTAGACACAGGGAGGGTACGGCCTAGTGGGTGAGCATGCAACCAAGAGTCATGGCCTCAGAAGAAGGGATGCACCATTGGGGACTGAGATGAAATGAAATTTCTCCCCACTCTTCAGTTGGCAGGATAGTCTGCAAGGAAAGATTAGGTCAGCAGGACCTGGGTTCACTAGAGTTTAGAAACTCATTGACAATGTAGGAAATTCTGGCAAGGCCGGGTAGGCTGGATACAGAGAGCATGATCCCCCTGGCCCAGGCTGTCTAGAATCAGGTGTCCCAAACTCAAGTCAAGGGGAATAATACTTAGCACTGAGAAGAGGAGACTTTTCTTGACACAGAAGCTGATGGACCTTTGGCACTCTCTACTACAAAAATCAATGGAAGGTAAATCATTGAATATATCCAAGAAGGAGAAAATTAGGACCTCTAGTCATAAAAGGCATCAAGGATGCATGGGGAAAGAGAGCAGGGATTTGGTATTGAGATAGGGAATCAAGCATAGGGAATGGTGAAGTGTGCTCAAGGGGAAATGGCCTGCTCCCACTTCCATTTATTGGTTATGTTTGCACATCTTTATGTATCTCAGGTGATTGCAGACCACTTACCTGATTGGTTATTAGTGTACTCTCAGCCACAATCACCACAATGAGATTTCCAATCCCTTTGGTGGCAAACCAAGCTGCCATCGTCACGGACCTCATCGATGACGGAGCCTGCAACACAAACCAACAACTAGCCTGTTAGCAGAGAAGTAGAAACTAGGAAAAGCAGATGCTGGTTGACATAAAAAGACACATAGTGCTGGAGTAACTCAGCGGGTCAGGCAGTATCTCTGGGGAACATGGATAGATGTTGGTTTGGGTCGAGACCGTTTTCCAGCCTGGCATAAAACTTGTTGAGGCGTGGGCATAGAAGTGCGTCTCCTGTGAGTCTGAAGAAGGGTCCCAACCCGAAATATCACCCATCCATGCTGTCTGACCCACTGAGTTACTCCTGCACTTTGTATCCTTTTAGCAGAGAAGTAAACTGTCCATTCAACTGTTCACCTTGGGAGAGAAGCCACCCAGCTCTTTGAGCCAGCTCTGCCTCACAATCTTGTCACAGTCATCTCTCCTCAGCACCTTTGCCTCATATCCATTGATACTCCTGCCTAATAACAATCGATAACCTAATAGCCCTGTCCCACGGTACGAGCTCTCCCCGAGTTTGCCCTGATTCGAACTCGGAGATTTACGGTAATGGCCACTCGTCGGTACTCGGGGCTCTCGTAGACATTTTTCAACATGTTGAAAAATCTTCATGAGTCTTCCCATGCTTACCTGCCGTTAGCGAGTTTTCCCATGTACCTGCCGTTAGCGTAACGAGCTGCTAAGAGACGTCCCCGAGCTCCGACGTACCCGCTACGTTCATTCTCCGTGCTTACCGTCAGTTCGATTTTTTTTTTTAACTCGGGAGAGCTCTTGGAATGAACTCATACCGTGGGACAGGGCTTTCAGTCATGGCAGCACCAGTCGACCAGCAGTTGCACCACTGGGGAAGAGAATCCCAGAGACCGAATCAACTTTGTATAAATGTTTCTTGCCCTGTTTTTCCCTCAGTATAGAAGAGAAAATGAGATAAATGGGAATGGGTGATCAGTGGTTAACGTGGACTCAGTGTGCCAAAGAGTCAGTTTCCATGCTGTGTCTCTAAAACTCGAAACCTTTGAACATTGTAAACTCACGAGCAGAGAAAGACCAAGAAGCAGGGGCTCCTTCTTTTTTGACGCAATTACATCATCCTTTGTTCCATCTTTAGCTTTCATTGTAAAAGCTGTCCCTTCCCCTGCAATTTGTAGATCAATTCAGCCCCACAGCAGGTGACCATTTTACTGCTGTTTAAATCAATTCTGGCAATTCCGTGTCTTAAATAACAAGATAAATCTGAACTCGGATTAAGGGATTGAAAATAAAATCGGACTCCTGCACGGACAAAAAATCGTCTGTAGAAGGGTCTCGATCCGAAACGCCACCATTCCTTCTCTCCAGAGATGCTGCCTGACCCGCTGAGTTACTCCAGCATTTTGTGTCTACATCTGCCAAACAGAAGCTTATTATTTGAAATGTTGTGTTTAAATGCTTCATCAAGACATTCATCAAACTTAAATCCCTCCCCCAGGTTACAGCATCTGCAGCAAGGGCAGCCAGGGTATTCAGTGAGAACATTCCCCTTGTTCATTAAACAGTATTAGTCATTGGCCTCATCCACCACCATGCATTGAGTCTGTTCATTTGAATGGAACCCAGTGTTCAGGTGGCATCTGAGAATCTCAGTGTATTTAGCCAACGTCTGCCCCATGCCTCCACAACATGTCAGTGTAAGAACCAACACTTGGGTTGTGCATCAGTATCTACGTATGTGGGCTCTGACATTTCATCCACGGGCCTGACGGGGTGTCTACATTAAAGTTTCCAGACAGAATCTTTCCACAAGTTCTACCTATTTCTCAGGAACGGCCTGTGAGCTCACCCCTTGAACTTCTCTTTGGTATTTATTTTCTCGTACTGTAAACTACTGATAAATACTTGTGTTTGGATGATGGGGAAGCAGGGAAGTGTCTGGGTAAATTGTTGATCCCGATGGGAGGTGTAAAACCTATTGTGCATTATTAACTCACGTCCCCTGTTCAAATGCTAACTCTTTTTCTCTTTCTACAGATGCTGTTTGATCTGCTGAATGTCGCGGCACTTTCTGCTTATGTTACCAGGCAGTAGATTCACTCAACATTTCCCCATGGATAGATAAAAAGTACTGGAGTAGCTCTGCATGTCAGGCAACATCTTTAGACGACATGAATAGATTACGTTTCGGGCGAGGATTTTTTTAAAGTCTGAGGAAGGGTCCCGAACTGAAATGTTACCTGTCCATGTTCTCCAGAGATGGTGCTTGACCCACTGTGTTACTCCAGCACTGTGTCGTTTTGTTTATAACCAGCAACTGCAGATTTTTGTGTCTCCATATTGCCATTAATATTGATTGCAATAAGTGAAAGTACTTGAAGGAAGACTTCAATTGCAAACATTTAATGAAACTACAATAGTTTTATGGATTCATACCATGAATTAATAACATGACCAGATATGGTACTCAGCTCCCATCTCACTCCACTCCACTCCATAGAAATAAACCTGACCCACCCCATAAATCTCAGGTATATTGATTTAAAATCCTAAACAAAGAATTCTCAAAATGTAATGAATCAATATTAAATATTAAATAAACGGTAAACCCATTCCCCATTTTTTGGGTAGTCCCTAAATAGTCTATGCACAGTTACAGAGCAGCTCGAATAAACCTTAGAACATTCCCTTTATCTTAAAAAATACAGGCAATGTGATAAAGGGGGATAACAAATAAAGTGAATTTGTCCAAAAATAAATCTGGGGTTTTCCTGAAATAAACAATTCTGCTTTTCCGTGTTTGCCCTTGCAGAAACTGTCCAAAAATGAGCTGCAACCTTTTAAATATTTTGAGATTCATCTTGCCTGCAGCCATCAGTTGAAGAAAGCCATTCTTAGCTGTGATCTCCAAATGCATATAGTAGATGAGATGCAGCCAGCCTGCTTGGAAATTACAATGCAGGCCAGGGTTACAGAATCAAGGTGGATCAGTGGAGGCCAACCTTGTTCAACCTGTTTAGTGTAGTACACCCTCGAGTATATTCGGCTCATGGTCAATATTGAAAACAAAACCTTGCAGTGAACAGGTTAACTGTGGCAAATTGGCTGGACAAAAAGAGTTGAGAGACTGCAAACCCTCCACCTATCCCCAGCTGCTGGTGAAATCCAAGTGTCTCCATTTTTTTCCAAGGAAAGAGCTTTCAACTCAAACTTCAAATACAGAGGAGATGCATGAGAACAAAACCAGAGAGCTCAGTGCCTCTGTAGACTAAAGCCTTTACCTGAGTATAGGCCAGGTGTAGTCCAGGCACCACAAACAGTATCTCAGAGATTGAGATAACAAAATATTGAGGAATCTGCCAGAGCACGGAGACAGTCTTTGGCCAGCTGTCAATGTTCAACTGCACGGTCACCTGGCAAAGAGAAAGACCATTACTGTAGCACATAGGAACATGGAAACAAGATGGAAATGGTGAAAACTATCAGCTGCACAAACATTCCTTTATTTGTTAATTATGACCAAAACACACACCTCCTAGCCCAATCGCACAACCATCTCTCCCTCCCAAATGTCTCCTGAAACCCAAGTAAAGTCACCTTCACGCACAGGGCAAGATTTTACATGTTCACAGGTGACACAGTAGTTAAGGTACTAGATACTACCTAGATAGGTATCCAGATAGCACTAAGCAGCAGTGGAATTTAAATTCAGTTAGTCACCTGCAATCTTGGGGGAAAATAATGACCACATAAAACCTTCCTAGCTCACTAATACCCTTCAGGAGTGGAAATCTGCTAAACTCACCTGGTGGGGCATATATGTGATTCCAGAGCCAGCCCAATGTTATTGACTCCGAAATTCCCTCTGAAGTTACCCAAACATTCACCTGTTCTGGTACCACCACAGTTTTCCAGAGAAGAACTTAAACCAGACAGATCACATGGCACTGAGTTGAGCATCAGATCCTGACAAAGCAAGTCATTTTCAGCCCAGTCAACCTTACACACTGTTCCTCACAAACATATGGGAACTATAAAAAATATTTAAAAGGCACTTGGACAGGTACACAAATGGGAAATGATTAGAGGGATATGGGTCAAACACGGGCAACTGGGACTAGTTTAGATGGGGCATCTTGGTTGGCATGGCCAAGTTGGGCCAAAGGGCCTGTATGACTGACTCTATAACTGATATGTGATTTGGGAGAGTTGTGCCACAGACGAGTCAAGCCACAGCCTAACGTAGTTGTGCTCGCAGAATCATTCCTTACAGACAATATGGGATGGAATGGAATACTTTATTGTCACATATGATTAGGTACAATGAAATTCTTTGCTTGCACACCCAATGTATACAAATAGTAGCCACCTACGGCACTGTCAGAGTTACAAAGCACAGCCTTTTGTTCTCCTCCCCCCTTCCCCCCATGCCGGATCCTCCGTTGTTCTTCCCCTGCCCCCTCACGGTGGTCCTCCACGCTCTCATTGACCCACGAGGCTTCACCGCTGCCGCTGCTTCACCGCTTCCGAGGTGCCGCGGTCTCAGTCGGCCGCTCCGCCGACCCGGACTCCGACCCGTGAGGCCCCGGCTGGGCCCCGACCTGGGCTTCTATGCGGCGATCCAGGAGGCATTGAGATCCCAGTCCACAGCCGCAGCCCATCGGGAGGCCAATATGATGCAACACCTATCGTTATACTTCCTCCCTTGACTTCACCCAGGGACCCCGACAGTCCTTGCAGGTTCGGCAAAAGTTTACTCGCACCTCCTCCAACCTCATCTACTGTATCCCATCTACTGACAATATGATGTCCTCCATCACAGTTCCAGGTACATCCAGTTCCACTCACCCAGGGCAGACCCACCAGAGATGGTGCACAGCAAAATACATAATAGGAGAAAGTGGCCCTTGGAGACCTAAATGCCCCATGATGTCTCAAGTAACAATCAAACATGACCAAAATATGCCTCCTGATTATCACCTACCATCCTCCCGCAGCTGATGCAGTGGTACTCCTGCATGTTTTAACAACCCTCGGAAGAAGCAAAGACTCAGAATATACTCTGTGTGGGGACTTTAAGGTCCACCACCCACAGTGGTATTAGTGCTCCACTGATGACTGAGCTGGACAAGCTCTGATATACAGAGCTCCAGGATCTGGGGAATGTAGTGAGGAAACCAATGCTACAGTAAACCTTCTTTTAGAGTTTTCGAAATATAGCTTGGAAACAGGCTCTTCGGCCCACCAAGTCCATGCCAACCATCGACCCACCTGTACATTAGTTCCATGTTGTTATTATTAATGTTTAATGTTTGATGTGCCATTCCTAACTATCACTGTATGTCATGTTGTCACTTGCGGGCGGAGCACCAAGGCAAATCCCTTGTATGTGAATACTTGGCCAATAAACTTATTAATGAATTCATTCATTCATTCATGTTATCCCATTTTTGCATCTTACACATTTGGGGGGAAATTTACAGAAGCCATTTAACCTACAAACTTGGGAGTCTTTGGAATGTGGGAGGAAACCAGACCACCCGGAGAAAACCCACGGAATCACAGGGAGAATGTACAAACTCTGAACAGACAACACCCATAGTCAGGTTCAAATCCGGGTCTCTGGCGCTGTGAGGCAGCAGCTCTACCGCTGCACCACTGCGCCACCTTACTTGACCTCATCCTCAACAATAGACCCATGATAGCTCCTTCTGTCCAAGTTAGCTTTTGGCAAAAGTGGATACTTGATGGGAGTAACGCATACAACCCCTCTAATTTACTTACATTCTCTGTGTTATTAGCTTGATGGAGAACAATTGTATAAACTCCACCTTGCTTCAGCTCCACCTCGTCCTCAATAGGGGTAAAACTGAGCCCAACTCCATCTGACAGCTCTAAAGAACACCTGAGACAAAAAAGCACAAAGGCTATGATTAAGAATGACCTAAATGTTCATGATTCAAATGTTCGCACAGTATAGACTAAGCGCTCATTCAGCAAGAAAATTATCTTTCGTTTCGATGAGTGATTGTGGTTTGAGTGGGTAAAAGTCTGTAAGCGTGCATCCGAAGTGTGTACACTCATTTGCTTATTTTGACCCAGAAGGTGGTCACTTGGCCAACTGTGTGTCCATGCTAATTCTCTGGGAAGCAATCCCATCAGTCCCAATCCCTCTTCTCTATTTCCCTGTACCCTACAGCTAATTCTCTCTCACATGTCCCTGAACACGCTTTGGATTATTTTTAACATTTACCTACACTAAGGGTAATTTATAGTAATCAATTAACTTCTCAGCATAATTTTGGGGTGTGGAAAGAAAGCAGACTCACAGAATCTTAGGAAGAACATGCAAACTCCACACAGACAACATCTGAGGTCAGGATTGAACCCAGGTCTCTGGAGCTGCACGATAGTGGTGGCTACCTGCAGAATCACTATGCCATCATTGTGCATTCAGAATCACTGTGAATTGAGGAAGCAATAAGGGCACAGGTTACTTTCAATCTCATGTTGTGGAATGAGGAAAGGTTCATTAACAACCTTGTGGTTGAGGTCCTCTTGAGAAAAGTGATCACAATATGGTGGAATGTTATATTATTAGGGGTGATTGGGTTTAGTCCACCAAACCTTTATTCTTAAATCTCCCACCTCATTTCTCGTTGGGCTTGACAGGATGATATTTTACAGGACAAAAAATAACCATGTGAACTCACCACAGACCACAGCCAAGATCCGAATCAAATCCCTGGTGCTGTGAGACAGCAGTGCTGTTTATGAATGCTGTGTGTCTGTGTGTATGCATGAATGCGGTTAATTATATTGTCAGTGTGATACATGTAGCATTGGTGATGAACAGTAATTGCTGCTTGAAGTCTATTACTACTTTATGGATAATGCTATGTGACCCACAAAAGCAATGTTTATAAAAGGCTTTCTGGAATAAAGAGGACACACCCTTTTGTCAGCTCTTTTCTGCCTTGTCCAGGTTTATCTCCATGCTCTGCAAATGGACTTTGTTGGAAATGAGGAGACAGCAGAGAACATGTATATCACAACTTGTGTCTGTGTGCATGATGTCTGTGTGTATGTTCATGTTTATATGTGTTTTTGATCACATTGATTGCCTGAACAAGGAGGTACGAGGTTCATCAAGCAATGTTTAATCACTGAGAATATTCTAATTGCTAGAATCAACATTTGGCAAAGTTTGAAATTAGTTCATGTTTGTTTTACTTTCTCAGGGAATGTGGTGTACCTGACAAGGTCAGGATTTAATGTTCACGGAGAATGGGGAAATCAAGTTTATTCTATCACACTGTGGCATGGTTTGGAGAAGGTGGGAAAACTTTGAGTCAAGCAGCAAGTCACTCACTACATCTGCACTTTTGTAACATCCAACTATGTGTCAGATAAACTCCAGAAAGGGACAGGGCATCATTTAAAGCAACAAGGAGCAACTCAGAGGTCTGAAGAAGGGTCCCGACCTGAAACATCACCCATCCTTTTTCTCCAGAGATGCTGCCTGACCTGCTGAGTTGCCCCAGCACTTTGTGTCTAAGGGGCAACATAACCAACTGAAGAATAAATGAAAGAAGAACATACCAGGTACAAAGCTCAAACTATGCAGTGGAAGAAAGAAAACAAACAATAAGCCAATATTCCCAAAAATATATGACCAATGGCATTAACAAAAAAAATCAGGAAAATTCAGGAGATTTAACACTAAATTCTAAAGATAAAGATTGGCTTAGTCTGGGAGCCTTGTAGATTAGATGAACGGGAATGGTCGACATGAGGGTAGAAAAAGGATTTGAGCAAAAGCCATTCACAATTTGAATGGAGTGAGAGTTAGAACTGAAAATTCACACCATCAGTCTCACCTGCCAAATTGTACGGGTGTGTAGGCTGATGGAACAAATGGTATCACATGCAGATTTTCTGAAGCATCCGGTTTGCACTTCAGTCTCACAGTTCTGTTGCGGTTTGGTGATGCTGTTCCCAGCAAGGGGAAGATCCTGCAGAAGGTAGATTGCAATTACTGCCACACATCATAAGTAAGGTAGTCCTGCAGGTTTTATAGAGCTGCACACCCAATGGGCCTAATTCCTGGCACCGTACCACCTCAATTAAGTTAAGAACTCGTGCCAATGATGTTGCCTGAAGTTGTTTGCCTGCCAGCCGCTTCAAAGCCTTTGGGCAGTTCCCTGGAATGATAATGATCAAGTTTGGCAGTGGAGATATGGGGAAAGTGGAAAATAGACACAAAATGCTGGAGTAACTCAGCGGGTCAGGCAGCATCTCTGAGGAGAAGGAATAGGTGACGTTTCGGTTTGAGTCTGAAGAAGGGTCTCAACCCAAAAAGTCACCTATTCCTTTTCCCTAGAGATGCTGCCTGACCCGCTGAGTTACTCCGGCATTTTCTGTCTGTCTTCGATGTAAATCAGCATCTGCAGTTCCTTCCTTCACATTTGGGGAAAGTGGAGGCGTGGTGAGAAAGGGTCCAGTAATTGTTCTGTGTACCTAGGAGGCCCAATTTTCTGAAAAAGATGAGGGACATTTTTTAAAAACAACTGCCTTTCAAGGTCCTCGATTAGGTGTGCAGCTATGATAACCCAGATACATCGGTTGAAGCTTCATGTTTTATTGCAGTCTCCACTATTCCAAACAGCTTTCCAAGTCAGAGTATGAAATGGACACCAATATGCATGCAGGTTAGCTTTATGCCCCTGTCCCACTTAGGAAACCTGAGCAGAAACTTCTGGTGACCTTGCGCCCCACCCAAGGTGTCCATGAGTCGCCAGAGGTTCTGGTCACTTGCCTGGAAAGCCTTGACCGAAGCGTGAGCTGCATCTACTGACCAAAGATCCTACAGGATCTTTGCTACCGACCGCACACACACACACACACAGCGAAGGTGGGGGCCAGGGACAGCGGAGGAGTGCAGTCTGCGCAATGAAGAGGAAGGTAAACGGCTGCCACAGAGTACGGTAAGTCCTTTAGAGAGGGAGGGAGAGAAGGGGAGAGAAGTACAGAGAAGGGGAAAGAGAATGGGAAGAGCAGGGGAGAGAGAAAGGGAGAAGGGGAGAGAAGGGGAGAGAAGGGGAGAAGGTGGGGGGGAGAAGGAGTGGACACAGTTTTAAGAAGTTTAATAAAGTTAGCGGCCATTTTACTTTCCTGCGGATCTTCTAGGTCCTGAAAACCAAAAGATCCTACAGGATCGTTCCTGAAAACTCCAATGAGCCAATCAAAATGTCCGGTCAGCGAAGGGGATGGCCTTCGACTGCCTGTCAGTAAACAGCAACCCCACTCCACTGGCTTCGACCAAACTGCAAACTATTTTTAAGTCGAGGCTATTTTTTTTTTTTTTTTTCAATAATCGAGGAAGCCTCGACTATGCGGAAACCACTTTCGACCTTTAGGGAGAGTCATCAAAATATCCTGGAACCTCACGGAAACCTTGGGTGGGGCGCAAGGTCTCCAGAGGTTTCCATCAGGTTTCCTAAGTGGGACAGGGGCATTACAATGCCCTGAACCTGCAGGTTCCCTGACAAATGGCCTAACACATGCAGATACCATGTAACCCTCAGGTGCATGCAGGGGTCATTTTCTCTGCACATCATTTTGAAAGCAACACTTCCAAGGGCAGCAAACAACATACCGAACAAGAGCTAAGTTATCCAAAATCTTCACTGTGTTGTCCGGAATCTGTAGGGATATAAATAGTCACAAGCTGTCACTCCCTATTCTCCCCTCACCCATCGAGGCAGGAGGTACAAGATGTTTGAAAAAGCATACCTCAAGATTCTGGAACCGTTTCTATTCCAGCTGTAGACAAAAATTCTGGAGAAACTCAGCGGGTCGGGCATCATCTATGGTTTCAGCCCGAAATGTTGCCTAATTCCTTCGCTGCATAGATGCTCCCTCACCCGCTGAGCTTCTCCAGCATTTTTGTCTACCTTCGATTTTCCAGCATGTGCAGTTCCTTCTTGAACATTTTATCTATTCCAGCTGTTATCAGACAACTGAACGGTCCTCTCATCAGCCAGAGTGTGGGCCTGACCCATCTGCCTCATTTGAGACCTTTGAACTATTTTAATTGGACTTTATCAGCCTTAAATGTTATATCTTTGCACTGAATGTTATACCCTTTATCATTTACCCGTGTACTGTGGAAGGCTTGATTGCATTCATGTAAAGCCTTTTCTTGGACTGGATAGCACGCACACAAAAGCTTTTCACTGTACCTCCGTGTGACAATATTGAACCAAGCAAGTGGAACCAAAAATGTACAGTTAATCAGGTGCCTTTGGATAATTTTTTCCCATTATACTGGGGGATTGTTAATATGAGAATGGAATACTTCTCAGTCCAATCATAGAGGCATCTTGAAATCTGTCTAGACTGGATACAAACTGCATCAGATGGAGAGTGAATCATCCTCTGCAGGGTTGCATGAAGCAGTCCCAAAGGTGGAGTTGAGCAAGGGTCAGATACTGAGTAAAGCTTCCCCTAGATTGTCCTATCAAACCCTTCTAGATAGACTATAGCACAGGATGAGATGCAGATCCCTCTACATCATTACTCCCAGGTCTGTCCCAGCACAGAATGGGTATTGAGTGAACATCCATCATTACCAGCTGCAATAGTGTAGAGATTGATACAAAAAAAGTGCAAATAGCCTGAATTTCTCTCGTTAATTTCCAATAATATCTACCAGCGCAGAGATAGTGTACGGGGTATTTGCACCATAAAAATTGTAATTGTAATGGAAATTAGTTTTCAACTAAGCCCCAATTTGAATGAAGTTGTAGTATCTCTCTTGGTTAAAACAAGCTGCCAGTCAGACATCCAAATAATACTAACGTGATGCATATAATTGCATTGGATGGCCAGTCCTTAAAACCTCAGCAGGCCCACATTGTTATCATTGGAGCTTTGTGTATGAAGATAAATTGAATCCCGTTCTGGATTTGCCTTTAAGCTTAAATGTGGAAAGACCAAGTTAGAAATCAATACTTTGACATGTCATTTACAATGAGCTACTTTTTCACCAGCACACCTTTTTCCGTTCATCCTGCTCACCTGTGTGACATTCAATTCCCTGGTTTTGAGATCTTGCACTATGAAGAGGGTACTCCTGGCCTTTGAGTCGGTCGTGAAGTTGATGCTTCCTGACACTGGAGGCAGTGAGCAGCGTTCAGGAACAATGCGCAGTGTGTAGGGAACCATGGGCACGGGATAGCTGGGAGACAACTAAAACAAACAAGTTATTCCAGTCAGTGTGGGAAGTTATTTCCAACTTGCTGTTTGTGTTATTGTAGCCTGACCCATGACAGTACCAGTCACACATTAAGGCAAAGGACCACCTAAAAGAGTTTTACAGAGAAGAGGGCTCAGTTGCATCCTCAGTCATGAGGTGACTCTGAGAAGTCTCCCCTCTCCATCACTGGGCATCCTGGGTATAAGATATTTAAGGGCATTTTGGCGGATTTGCACTGCTTTCCCCTCAGGCAGATTTCTAGCAGAGAAGTTCCACTTGTGCTCCTTTCAAAGACCACGGTCAGGATGGCCTTGTGTGGAGGGAGCATTTGAGATCAGAATAAGAAGAAGGAAAGAACTGCAGAAGCTGGTTCTAACCAAAGATAAAGACAAAGTGCCCAAGAAGACAGGTGGGGGATGTTGAATTGTATTCTGCTAGGGACGTGGGGGACTATCCACGACACCAACCAGTTACTCTGTAATTACTCTGTTACTCTGTCATGCCCCTGGGGCATGAACATCGAATTCTCCCAATTCTGTTAGTCCTTGCTGTCTCCTCCCCTTCCTCAGCTCCCCTACTATCTCCTCCCACCCTCCAGCCTTCTGGCTACTCCTCCTTTTCCCTTTCTTGTCCCGACCCACCCCCACCCCCGATCAGTCTGAAGAAGGGTTTCGGCCCGAAACGTTGCCTATTTCCTTCGCTCCATAGATGCTGCTGCACCCGCTGAGTTTCTCCAGCTTTTCTGTGTAACCACCAGTTACTCTGTAATACCTGGCCTGGATGATCACACTGGGGTTGGGAAACCCAAGATAAGATAGTCACTAACCATTTTACTAAGAGGTCCAGAAGAAACCTCTCTCACAGAAAACAGTGCACTTGCATTAGATGAGTTAACCAGAGAAGCCGAATGTTAGGGCTGTTGCAGATGAGGATTGAACAGGATTTAATAGGCAATAGACAATAGGTGCAGGAGTAGGCCATTCAATGTGATCATGGCTGATGCCAGATTTGAAGGTAGGGAGAGAAAAATTAGATTGGAAGTAGGGTTGTGTGAAGCACAGCATGGACACATTATTCCCATCAAATCCATTGCCATCATTTTGTCAGGCAGTCCATTCCAAATCACTAGTCAGTACGTACAATAAACCCAAATAAAATTAAAATAAAATAAATGGTTCTTTATAAATGACAATGACTAATCGTACAGGAAGCTGCAACATAAGACATTCTTACCGCGTGCTGATCCATCACAAGATGATTTTCCAAGAAATCGATGTTAAGATTGCAAAGAGCTCCGTTAAAGATTTTCAATTCAGTCACACCGTCTGGCTGAGGTGGAAGCTGCCACTTCTGTGAAAGTAATCCCGAATATCAGAATACCCGTAAAAGGTTCAAGACTCTCCTCCCTGCTGTGAGGCGTGGACTTTAGTGCACTGCTACCTCCCCCCACCCACAGGCACCAGAGACAATCTGGTCTACAACTGAAGACCATGCGCAGGCATGTTGGATTAGTTAAAATTGGGATCATGGTTGGACACAGACATCGTGGGCCGAAGGGCCTGATCCTGGGCTGCACTGTTGTATCTTCGAACAGTTGGGTCAGGTGCCAAATTGACCTATGTTGGGCGATGTGCTTCTGACACAAATGAGCAGATACCTCCCATGATGCCAGGATAAATACTAAATCAGAAACTTTCAAATATACTGGGATGGGCAACTCTCAATCATAGAGCGATCATAAGGCAATCAGCTCATCACCATAGCCTGACAAAATCCTTATCAGAACAAATATACACCAAGGTTACTGATGGAGCAGCATTATATCATATTCAGTAGGTGGGTCTCACATACTTGGATCTAAGGTACAGGAGTAATGTAATTTCACTTAATCAGAACCACAGTGCAGATATCATTTCTCCCCTCTGGCAATGAAATGCACCACATAATGAAGGCTCTCATCCAAATTGAAAATTTACAGAAGTGAAGGTTAAATGCTGAGCAGCAGCTTGCTGCAGAATCAAGTCTCATTCTCACCTGAATTTGCAGCTGGACAATCCCAGCAATAAGGAATGCAACCACTGCTCCAAACAGCCCAATGGACATCCGTGTGACCGGCCTGTAAATTGGCAGCAAAACAGGGAGAGTTACAAATCAGATGAGAGAGAGAAAGAGCGAGAGAGAGAGAGCGAGAGAGAGACAGAGAGACAGAGAGACAGAGAGAGACAGAGAGACAGAGAGAGACAGAGAGACAGAGAGACAGAGAGAGAGAGAGAGAGAGAGACAGAGAGAGACAGAGAGAGACAGAGAGAGACAGAGAGAGAGAGAGAGAGAGAGAGACAGAGAGAGAGAGAGAGAGAGAGAGAGAGAGAGAGAGAGAGAGAGAGAGAGAGAGAGAGAGAGAGAGAGAGAGACAGAGAGAGAGAGAGAGAGAGAGAGACAGAGAGAGAGAGAGAGAGAGAGAGAGAGAGAGAGAGAGAGAGAGAGACAGAGAGAGACAGAGAGAGAGAGAGAGAGAGAGAGAGAGAGAGAGAGAGAGAGAGAGAGAGAGACAGAGAGACAGAGAGACAGAGAGAGAGAGAGACAGAGAGACAGAGAGAGAGGTAGAGACAGAGAGAGAGAGAGAAGAGAGAGAGAGAGACAGAGAGAGAGAGAGAAGAGAGAGAGAGAGAGAGAGAGAGAGAGATAGAGAGACAGAGAGAGACAGAGAGAGAGAGAGAGAGAGACAGAGAGACACAAAGAGAGGAGAGGAGAGGGGAGGAAGAAGAGGGATCGGCACAGATAGAGGGAAACGGAGGAAGACAGAGAAAACATGAAGGGAGACAAGGAGGACGACTTGGATGGAGATGAGGACGGAGAAGGGAGGGGTGGAGGGTGAAGGAGAGTGAGACAGAGGGAGAGGGAATTGGAAAGGGAGGGGATGGGGAGAGGAAGAGGAAGAGAGGGGGTACTAGAAGCAGCGAAAGATAATTTCCTTGTGTATCTTTTTTACATGCAATACTCTTTCCTACAGTTTGAAGAGCAGAACACGCAATACTCCAAATGTGGTTGAACTAGCATTTCATACAGCCGCAACATGACATTCCAGCACATATACATCACCACCATATGCTTTCTTCTCCACCCTGTCTACCTGTATTGCCCATGTCAGGGAACTATATTCTAGTACCCCTAAGTCCCTCTATTCAACACCACTCCCCAAGCCCCTGCCATTCACCAGGCATGTCCTGGCCTAGTTTAACTTCCCAAAATGCAGATTGTCTGAAGAAGGGTCTCGACCCGAAACGTCACCCATTCCTTCTCTCCAGAGATGCTGCATGTTCCGCTGAGTTAAGGGCCTGTCCCACGAGCATGCAACTCCATGCGGCAAGTGCGACCTAAAGGGCCTGTCCAATGAACCTGCGACTGCATGCGGCAAGCGCGACCAAACCAGAAGCGGGGGCCGCGCGGAGGTCGAGTGAGTGACATGAAGTTCGAGCGAAGTCCGCGTGAAGTTCGCGTGTGACGTACGGTGTCGAGGCGGCTGCGGGCCTGCAGGCCGTTGCCACGCGGAATTTTTGAACACAGTCAGTTTTTCGGAGCCCCGTGCAATGTCGGGATCCAGCTCCGCACAACTCCATGCGGCTCCGGCGATCGAAGTGGGACCACGTTAGGTCGCTCTTGCGCATGGCCGTACGGCATGCCCGTTTGACCACGCCCTTTAGGTCCCGCTTGCCGCATGGAGTCGCATGCTCGTGGGACAGGCCTTTTACTCTAGCATTTTGTGTCTACCTTCAATTTTAAACCAGCATCTGCAGACCTTTACTACACCTGTGGAATACCATTTGTCTGCTCCTGAAGACCCAGACGGGACAACCTACCTGTGCAGGTGGATGCACAGCTCATCCAGGTCAGCATCACCTGTCAGATCGAGGTGCTTTCGACTAAGTGTGCCACATGCGTGGGACTAGAAGTCCACCCTTTCCAGTTTGGATGCGATGGTCAGCCAGTTACAACTCACAGACCCAACTAGCATTCCGTCCGCTCAGGTGGCTGGTCGTGGAAGACAGCACAGCCAAAGTCTGGAACTTCTGCTGCTGGTTTAGGGGAAAAAAAGGTAAAAAAAGGTACAAAATGCTAGAGTAACGCAGTGGGTCAGGCAGCATCTCTGGAGAGAAGGAATGGGTGATGTTTCGGGTCGAGACCCTTCTTCAGACTGATGTCAGGTCCATTGGAGGTTCTGGTTTCTGCATCAGATCCCAGATCACTGCTAACACAGTCCTGGATTCCACTGTTGAAAGGGTCTGTGTGGCTAACATTCACTCTACCAGGATCAACTCTGGGTGATTA
The DNA here is from genome assembly GCF_028641065.1 of Leucoraja erinaceus. Taxonomy (NCBI): domain Eukaryota; kingdom Metazoa; phylum Chordata; class Chondrichthyes; order Rajiformes; family Rajidae; genus Leucoraja; species Leucoraja erinaceus. The sequence goes on from NC_073403.1 coordinate 13,398,645, forward strand.
CTGGGATGCTACTGCCACCTCCTGGAGCAGGACCAAGGCCCCAAGCAGCAACGATGAATCTGCTGCCCTCTCTCTGCGTGTATACGCACTACTGGCAGTCGATGGTGCCCTCACTATTGCTCCTCAATATGTATACCAATTGCTGGCCACTTGGGGCTATGTGGCCCCACAATTTTGTATGGTGGCTGTTTTAGATATTTTACACTAAATGTTGTACCCATTACCTGTGCACTGTGGATGGTGCGATGGGATTTATGTATAGTCTTTTGCTGGACGGCACGCAAACAAAAGCCTTTCACTGTACCTTGGTCTATGTGAAATTAATAAACTAAACTACGAAACACAGCTGCTGGCAAACACAGTGCTGATGGAGAACAGCCAAAAGCATTCTGCTGAATGATGGTCACTGATGTTTCCGGCATGGTTTGCATTGTTTTCTGGGATCTGGGCATTTATTGCCAATCCATAATTGTCCTCCAGAGAGTGAAGAATTGTGAGTCTTCATTTGCATTGTTGGGATGACAAGTTGGCTGGAGAAGTTGGACTTTACATTCAGGTGTTCGGGAGGAATGGTTAGCTTTAAGGGAGGGTTAGTTGGCCAAATGGATTTGGGGATGGGATCGGTGGTTTATATCAACGGGACAATGGTGGAAAGGGTCAAGAACTTCAAATTCCTGGGTGTGCATATTTCCGAAGATCTTTCCTGGTCCCAGCACACTGATGCAATTATAAAGAAAGCACATCAGCGCCTCTACTTCCTGAGAAGACGGCGGAGAGTCGGTATGTCAAAGAGGACTCTCTATAACCTCTGAAGAAGGGTTTCGGCCCAAAACGTCGCCTATTTCCTTCGCTTCATAGATGCTGCTGCACCCACTGAATTTACAGAGTTGACGTGGAAAAGCTTTTCCCACTGAGAGTAGGGAAGATTCAAACAAGGGGACATGACTTGAGAATTAAGGGACTGAAGTTTAGGGGTAACAGAGAGTGGTAGCTGTGTGGAATGAGCTTCCAGTGAAGGTGGTGGAGGCAGGTTCGTTTTTATCATTTAAAAATAAATTGGATAGTTATATGGATGGGAAGGGAATGGAGGGTTATGGTCTGAGCGCAGGTATAAGGGACTAGGGGAGATTATGTGTTCGGCACGGACTAGAAGGGTCGAGATGGCCTGTTTCCGTGCTGTAATTGTTATATGGTTATATGGTTTCTCCAGCAATTTTGTGTACCTCTCTATAACCTCTACAGGTGCACAGTAGAGACTGGTTGCATCGTGGCCTGGTTCGGCAACTTGAGCGTCCAGGAGCGGAAAAGGATGCAGCCACTGCCCAGTCCATCATCGGCTCTGACCTCCCCACCATCGAAGGGATCCATCGCAGTCGCTGCCTCAAAAAGGCAGCCAACATCATCAAGGACCCCACACCATCCTGGCCACGCACTCACCTCTCCGCTACCATCGGGCAGAAGGTACTGGAGCCTGAGATCTGTTACATCCAGGTTAGGGAACAGCTTCTTCCCCATAGCCATCAGGCTATTAAACTCGCCAACATACAGACTCTGAACTGTAACAGCCTAGTGCCGTTTATCTGCTTATCTATGTGTATATTGAACTGAACTGTTCTGTATTTTTGATTACAATATTCTGTTGAGCTGCAGCAAGCAGGGATTTCATTGTCCTATCTGGGACACATGACAATAAATTATCTTGACTTGACTTGACAGTGGTGGCAGGTGAGGGTTGGCCTTTCTCATGTGGGTCAAGGTGGCTGCCTCAAAAGGTGTAAGAGGGATTGGGAGGAGGGAGACAAGCTGGTTGGAGAGGGTCAGCCCTGTAATCCACAATGTATTCTACTCAAAACTGTTAACACCATCATCCCACAGAGACTTGTGGAGAAACTAACCCTGCTGGGCCTCAACACCACCCTGTGTCACTGGATCTTGGACTTTCTGACAGAGAGACCGCAGTCAGTCCGTGTTGGCAAGAACACTTCAGGCTCGATCACGCTGAGCACCGCGGTGCTCCGCTCAAGGCTGTATGCTCAGCCCGCTGTGGTTCACATTGCTCACACATGACTGTGCTGCCAGATTCAGGGACAATAAGATCATAAAATTCGCGGATGACACAACAGTGGTGGGACTCTTCAGCGGAGATGACGAATCAATGTACAGGGAGGAAGTAAAACAACTAGTGGACTGGTGCGGCAAAAATAATCCAGAATTAAATGTCGACAAAACGAAGGAGATGGTTGTCGACTTCAGGAGGGCGCAGCCAAAGCAAACACCCCTCAACATCAGTGGCACCACAGTGGAGAGAGTGGAGAGCATTAAGTTCCTCGGTGTGCAAATTACAGACAGCCTCACCTGGCCCAGGAACACCACTGGGACCGTCAAATGGGCCCATCAGCGACTGCACTTCCTGAGGAAACTAAAACAGGCCTCACTCCCCACCAACATCCTCAGGACTTTCTACAGGGGTACGGTGGAGTCTGTACTCACGTACTGCATAAATACGTGGTACTCCACCTGCAACTGCTCAGACAGAAAGGCTCTGCAGAGGGTAGTGAGGGGAGCAGAGAGGATCATTGGCGTCTCCCTACCCTCGGTACAAGAGCTGTTCCAGAGCCGCTGTCTGCAAAAAGCTCAGAGAATTGCTAAGGACAAACTGCACCCCCTCCACATACACCTGGATCTCCTGCCATCAGGCAAGAGATATCGCAGCATCAAAGCCCGGACTACAAGACTGCTAAACAGCTTCCTGCCACAGGCTGTGAGGCTGCTAAACAGTCACTCTGTACTCACAGTCACTTGATTCTGCGGCTTGGCACGGACACGTTAATAACTGGCACTGGCCACTCAAATCAGCTGCCCCGGACATTTTGATGATTGGTTTTATTGTATTTTAACGTTGTGTTTTACCTGCTTTTAACTATTTATTTATACTGTTCCATCAGGGACTGGATTGTTTCTAATGTTATTATGTGTGAAACGTTTTAAATTTCATGTGCGATGCTCCGCTATTCCCTGGGAAACGTCTTTTCATTTTGCACTGTACAATTGTTGCTTGCAAGATGACAATAATGGTTGATTGATTGATTGATTGATTGATTGATTGATTGATTGAAAGCATTCCATTAACATTCTCACCATACAAAGGGAGCCATTCCCTCAATATCCCTGTTAGGAACAGAACCTTGCATGCAAGACCCCTGTAGTTGAGAGACGGACCGTCAGAACTCTATGAGAAGACCCACCAAACCTATGTTAAGGGATTACAAGAATTGCCCTGATACAGTGTGGTTCAGCTGAATGAGTTTCCAAAGGAGCCCAGGCATCAGGAGGTAAGAAGGTTACGCCCTGTGATGAGATATTCACATGGGTTGAGGTGAGAGGGGTGAAGCAGAGACATGTGGTTCTTACTGTAACAGCAAGTTTATCTTCTCAAACTGAGGATAGATGATTCCTTCAAATATCGGCAACAGGAACAGCACAAAGAACAGGTTCAGGCTCTGGAATAGAGTAGAGACATGGAAATAAAGGGAGGGATGTAACTTAGAACAGCCCCTGTCCACTGTGGGGATAACAAGACCTTGCTCCTGGATGATAAAGGCTGCCTCCCTTCCTCAACGACCCAAGGCTTCACCTCAGCTCCCTGTGACTGGGACGTTCTGACCGCCTTCCCACTCACTTCCAGGTTTACGCCCCTCCCCCACTGATTCTGGGGTTCAACCCTCTCCCCACTGACAGGTTCATGCCCCTCCCCCACTGACAGGTTCGTGCCCCTCCCCCACTGACAGGTTCATGCCCCTCCCCCACTGAGGGGTTCACTATTTCAAGCTCCATATTCCCAGTACCCTTTGGGCAATAAGAGATTCCTCCTCTCCATACCAATCCATCCACCAACGACTTTAGTTCCCAGCCACCTGTTGTTTGCCTCCTGCACTAAGAGAAGCAGTAAATGGGAACCAAGGGAATCTAGGCTCCTCACAATTTTATACAGGACAATTTTCCTTCAGCTATTTCTATTCTAAGGAAAAAAAAAACCAGCCGATCTGATTTTGTGTCCCACTCACTGCCTCTCTGAGAGTCATTTCCCCCCGGCTTTGACTATGGGATTCATGGTTTGTGTGTCAGCCCTTTGGTAAAGGAACCTAACACTGATCTATGATATTCCTGCCACTTTACCTTTATTACCCAGATAATGTCTGGGGTATAAATGTCCCTGTAAATGCAATGGCCCAACACCCTGACACCCTCACGAGCAGCAACCAAAACATTGTTCCCATTCCCTCCACCACTTCACCTTCCAGACCCTGTCACCCACTGAATGGTGTGTGGTCCCTGTACCTGCAGCTGGTCAGGTTTCAGTGTGATTGATCCCATGCTGAGCTCCATCTCATGGGCCTGTAGAGTCCACCGTGAGCCCTGTTGCTCATAGAGTGCCCAGTACATTGGCATCAGTGGGTATAACACCAACAGGTTGTATAGCTTCTTGGCATCACTGATGAGATCTTGCTGAAATACAAAAAAGTTCAAGCAGTAAATGTAATATCTGTCCATCACAATAGTGCCCTTATCCTAATTTCTGCCCACATTCCTGATGTCCTTAGCCTCAAGAACAACTTCTATCTAACTCCTTTCAATATATTCAATAACTTGGCCTCTGTGCTGTGAGCATTACACAGCTTCATCTCACTCTGGGTCAAGGCATTTCTTCCCATCCATGTCCCAAAAGGCCAACTCCTATCCTTATAGTGTGATTCTTGGTCCTGGTCTCCTTGACATCAGCAACATCTTTCCTGCATCTAATCTGTCCAGTCGTGTCAGGAATTTAAAAGTTGAATTAGGTCTCCTGTTATCCTTCTAAACTCCAGCAAATACAAACCTAGTCATCCCAAGTCCTCTTCACACATCAGTCCTGTCATCTCAGAGATCAATCCAGTGAAACTCTGCTGTACTCTCACCATCCCTCAGAAATGCACACATTACTCAAGTTGTGTGCTCACCGAGACCCTGTACAGTTGCAGTAAGACATCCCAACACTTGAATCTTCTCACTACAAAGCCTTGCCATCTCCTGCACTTGCTGCAACTACATGTTTACTTTCTTTGATCAGTTTACAATCTGCATTTAGATGGACTTGCATTACTTCAGCATGTCCCAAACCATGGCATGGCTAACACAATGTATAATCCATTGAAACATTGCATCCAATTTGCATTCAGTAAGTTCCCATTAACAGTTATGATAAGAGCCAATCTTTTTTATCACGTTGACTAACGGATAAATAGAGGCTGCAACTCCAGGGAGAATCTTCTTGATCTTCATTGAGCAAATGTCATGGAATCCTTGACGAAGGGACAGAAAGGATCTCGGTTTAGTGTTTTACGTGCTGCAAATGTACACTCAGGACTCTACTGGATTGTCAGTTGTATCCTGGGGAGATGGGGGCGGTGAGCTCACAACCTTCAGAGTTTGAAGTAATAAAATGTGGCATATCCTCCATCAATCCCAGCCCGCTCATTCTAAGTGCACATTGACAAGAAGCAGTGAGAATGGAACGGGGTGGTGACCAAATACAACTCTGGGAAGGTAATGAGATGAACATTCAAATCATCCTGCCTGGTATCCATTTTCAGGTATGGGGTGAGCCAGAATCAGCAACAGAGAGGGTCCACTTTCTACTGCAGAGAAGGAGTGTTCATGGCAGGACGTTAACAAAATAAGTGGAAAACAATGGTCGTTTAATATTAATACATTCATTGGATGATAATGTATCCTCCGGAGACCCCATCAACCACCAACTCCCAGCAGAATTGAAAATGCTTTTGTAAAATATATCAAATCCTAGGAGAACACGACTCCATCACTAACACCTGCTACATTATACACTTGCACTACTAATCGTTCAATACACCTGAACCTGGAATCTAAAGAACTATCATTCAATGCAGTTGAGTTAAGAACAGTGGCACTGGAGAAAATATTACACCAAGTTCCCTGCATTATCGTGCAGGGTATGGACATCAGTGGACCTCCCAGTGCTACCATGGCGAGTCATTGCATTAGCCATTACACGTAGTTACCTACCTCATAGCGTGGGTCGGCCCAGTCCAACCAATGCTCCCTGGCCTTCTCATTCTTCTTATTCCTGAGCCACTTGATCTTGTTTTTCAGGGCGCTCTGCATAACCCAAACATGACATGTTTAATACGTTGAGCAGACAGGCAACAGATGGGTGCTTATCGCATTATCCATGCGAGGATGACATGGATTCGCAGCATGGTTAACATAGATGCTTTGGAGCTCATCAAGGCCATTGGAAGTGAACTTGATCAATGATGCATTAGTTAAATAGCGAGTAAAACTAAATCTAAATCACCAACACAAAAAGATTAGAGTGCACATAATGGTTAAACGTCATCAAGACGATATTTTTAAAGACTCCAGGGCAATTACAGTATGGTTCAGATACAGAATAGTGGTCTCCATTCATTGACTACTTGAATGTAGCAGATGCAGTATAATGTGGATAAATGTGAGGTTATCCACTTTGGTGGCAAAAACAGGAAAGCAGACTATTATCTGAATGGTGGCCGATTAGGAAAAGGGGAGATGCAACGAGACCTGGGTGGCATGGTACACCAGTCATTGAAAGTAGGCATGCAGGTGCAGCAGGCAGTAAAGAAAGCGAATGGTATGTTAGCATTCATAGCAAAAGGATTTGAGTATAGGAGCAGGGAGGTTCTACTGCAGTTGTACAGGGTCTTGGTGAGACTACACCAAGTACAGTTTTGGTCTCCAAATCTGAGGAAGGACATTATTGCCATAGAGGGAGTGCAGAGAAGGTTCACCAGACTGATTCCTGGGATGTCAGGACTTTCATATGAAGAAAGATTGGTGAATCTCTGGAATTCTGGTGAAAAGTGTTGAATCTCTGGAATTCTCTGCCACAGAAGGTAGTTGAGGCCAGTTCATTGGCTATATTTAAGAGGGAGTTAGATGTGGCCCTTGTGGCTAAAGGGATCAGAGGGTATGTGGAGAAGACAGGTACGGGATACTGAGATGGATGATCAGCCATGATCATATTGAATGGCGGTGCAGACTCGAAGGGCCGAATGGCCTACTCCTGCATCTATTTTCTATGTATCTATGTATCTATGTAAAACTTTTTAAATCTCTTTCCTCGACGTAATTGAGATTTTTTCATCGGATCTCCGTCTGCACTGCGGCTTTAACATCATAGAGCTGGCGGTCCCTTTGTTAGGGATCGACTGCGGGAGCTCCAACCGCAGGAGCATCGACCGCCCTGATCGTAGGAGCTTCGATCGCCCCGACTGCGGAAGTTTCGATTGCCCCTGACCGCGGGAGAAAAGGAGGAAAGATGGTATGTTATTTGCCTTCCAACACAGTGGGGAATGTGAGTTCGCCGAAAAAACAAGATGGACGTGCTGCCTGCACTGGTGAGGGCTCGGAGGGAGTGCCGTGAGTGCAGTGATCTGAGTGTTCTGCGGGGTCATGGCTCCATGAGGATATCCCGGAGTCTAGTGCGAGTGTGGACGGCTTTCTGACTGATCGGGCGGGCAGGGACTGCAGAGAGAGTGACAGCGGTCGGTACAACTCTGGTCACATCACAGTGAAGGAGCGTGTGTGTAGCCCGGACATTGAACTGATGGCTGTTGCAGTCTCCGCTTATGCTGTGTGCCCTGGGGATTCTCACACGCCATTGTGGTGGCTGTTTAAGTCTTTGTGAATTTTTCTGTGCTTATGTATCTTATTGCTTTTGTGTGAGACTGTTGGCAAATCAAATTCCTTGTATATTTACATACATGGCTAATAAATTAATTCCAATAAATTAATTAATTCCAATAAATTAATTAATTCCAAAAAATTAGTCACAATAAATTAATTAATTACAATAACTCACTGCACATTTGCCTTGCTACAGGTTAACTGATAATGAACTGAGCTCTGTCCCTTTTCCATTGGTCAGGAGGCTACACCTTGTTGCACAGTGCACCACTTACCCATGTGGCAGAGAAGACTTTGCAGAACAGGTTACCAGATGGTGGGTAGATCTTGTACCTGGGTGTGCCTACTCCAAAGATCACTGAAAAACAAGACAGCTTACGTCGGGCATTGAGCATTCTTTCTCTCAAGTCACTCAATCAGATCGTGTCACATCTGAAATACAGCAGTCAATGCTGCAGATTACACACCAAAGAGCCCGCACTACCTTCTCCTGGGCCTGTTCCCTCCAGACATTAACTATCGATACAATTAAATTAAGATAGATTTTCCCTTGATCTGTCTAGGGCCAGTGGTGCCCCGTTCAGCCCTAGATTAGTCATAAAACCTCACATCATCAGCCCACTCCATCTCACAAACCAGCCTTCACCCACAACCCCTCTCCCACCACCATTGACTCCATCTACACTTCACGTTGCCTCAAGACAGCAGCCCAGCAGCCAACATAAGAAAGTACCATTCTCACTTAATCATTCTCTCTTCTCATCCCTACCATCGAGCAGAACATACAGAAGGTTGAAAGCACAAGCCACCAGATTCAAGGACAGATTCCTTCCCACTGTTATCAGACTCTTGAACCCATCAATAGCAAAGGGATGTATTTCCTAAATTCCATTCTACCTCATTTTGGTCCATGCACTTTGTAAAATCTGCACTTTCCCTTCACTCTGTGTCCATTCTTTTTGTTGTCCTCATGTATACTTGTAATTATAATCATGTGTGGACTTTTTTTTACTTGGATAGCACGCAAAAGATTTTCACTGTACCTCAGTACATAGAAACATAGAAACATAGAAAATAGGTGCAGGAGTAGGCCATTCGGCCCTTCGAGCCTGCACCGCCATTCAATATGATCAAGGCTGATAATAAACCAATGCCCATTTCATCCCATCACCTGGCCCTCTTATTTTCATAATACCTGTCTTCTCTTCCTCTCATTTATTTTTGCCATTTTATTTGTATTTCTTCAAAATTATTCTTGAACTACATCTCACAAGATTTTCATCACCCTTTCAACTTTCCCTTCTGGCTGTAGACTCTACATCTCTCTTGGGGCACCTTTTAAAGATAGATTTTAACCAGATAATACAAAACAAAAGAGAGAAGTGGCTCAGGCTCAGGAATAACGGACCCAGGCAGCTGAACTACTGGCCAGAGAGGTGCAGTCACCAGAGACATAGACGGCAGTGGGACTTGTTTGACATCCAGCTAGAAATCCAGACCTCAACAGAGAGACCAATGAAACCATGGAAATATTGCCAGATCTTACTGTGCAGGGTCCACACTTTGCCCACTGAAAATAGATCAACACAAGGTGAAACTTACCTAGAGCCACCAATACGGCTATTGAACAAACTCCAAATGCAAGGGGAAAGCAGTCTGCATTGAGACACTTGACATCCTCTGGAATTAGAGACAAGGAATTGTTCATTATACCAGTAACTAGTATCACTTCCACCATAGCCTCCTAGTTCTACATGTAAAGTGTAATATCCATCACTCAGTTATTGCTGCATTATAGTTAGATAACAGGACCAGTGACCAGGCAGTAATATGCACATGTTATGGTGTTAGTACTGACATCATACAACACTGTGCATTTACCAAACTGTTATACACAGATGTTACAAAAATAAACACATTTGCGATACTCCAGAACCCAACGGTAAGGCATCATCAGCAGTGGCATTATATATGTCACATACCAACACCTAGTGGTCAGGCAAGGACATGTAAAGGTTAAACAGAGGAGTAACCAGGACGTGGTAACATAAAAACTAAGAACAGAAATAGACTATCTGAACCTTTCTGTTTCTCCATGATTCAGTAAAATAATAGCTGATATTAATCTGAATTGATGTTAAAATACTTTCTTTTTCTATTTCCATATCCCGTAACTTCCTTTGTTACCACAAATCTATTGATCTCTGATTTGAATAGACACAGATATTGGGCATTCAGTTTTCTAGAATGAAAGATTCCAAAGATTGATAACCTTTGGGGCAAATAAATATTTCATCTGAAGGGAGCAAGAAAGATGATTACCAGAATTAATTAAATATGCAAATATACCACAGCAAGTTTTTATGAACGGGAAAATATTGGGAATATTTCACCATATTTCCCTTGGGAAATCCAAGACAGTGTTATGCATCTCTTTGGGAGATACCTGAGGTTGGCGGGTAAGGAGAGCTGCTGGATGTCAGAGATGGTCAAAGATGCTGGGTCATATATATCACTGGATGCCTCTGAGCGAGAGTAGATATCACTGGAAGAGAATGGAGCACATCAAATAGCACTCGAGGATGTTGTCTCATCTCAGATAACATTCAAAGTCAATGAGATTCAAATATTACTGCAAAGCAGTAGAATGGATCACATATCACTGGAATCAGGGCAGAAGTTAGGGGGAAATGATTAGATAACGCTGGGGCAGATTGATTATCACTGCGAGACTGCAACATGCAGGTATCACTGGAAGTGAATAAAGCACATGAAATGAAACTGCAGGCCATCAGGACAGATCAGCTACCATTGGAAGAGATAAGATATTGCTTGAAGTCACAGACACAGATCAGAATCAGCTTCAATCCATCGTACGTCAAGCATCAATGGAGGACAGCAACATTGATCAGATATCACTGGGAGTCGCTTTGGCACAACTAGATCTCAATCAGTTCACTGTTGTGAAGTGAATTGCAATATAAAGATTCCTTCATCACAGCCTCACTAAAGACCATGTGTGCAGGAAGGAACTGCAGATGCTAGTTTAAGCCAAAGATAGACACAAAATGCTGGAGTAACTCAGCGGGCCAGGCAGCATCTCTGAAGAGGTGGAATGGGCGACGATTTGGGTCGAAACCCTGCTTCAGACTGTTACCTACTCACTAAAGACAATGATGGGGACTTCTACAAGCAGGTTTATTTGTGGAGACTGCTCTCGCTGGCAATGTCTCTACTAATTTGGATTCGTGCTGAGAGGAACACCTAGACTTGCAGGAAGTCCAGGCACTGACCGATGGCAGTGCAATCACCTGGGCTTGTTCCCACTCTCAGTATTCCCCACACCTGCCACTTGCCCCAGGCAGGCAGGACTGAGCACAAAGCCAGCCAGGTGTGACCTCAGCCACGGCTGTCTTTCCCACCCCGTCACCGGTTCACCGCCTCACTCGACAAGATCTCTCACCTCGCAAAATCGGTACGCAAATCCCGGAAATCAAAGATGCCAAATTTACAGAAAAGTAGAAAAGTGAAAAGTACGTCCAGTATTGTTTCTCCTGCAAACGAGAAACAAACTCTGTTATTAATGTCACACTTCCTACCACACCTCTCTCTGTACCTCCCCTCGCACCTACCCCCACAGCTCCTCCCTGCACTTCTCTACAGACTTGACCCCCCTCCCCAACACTCCTCCCACACTGCCCCCCCCCCCCCCCCCCCCCCCCCCCCCACAACCTTCTCCCCACACCTTCAACCCCACACCACAACTCACACTGCCCTCCACAACTGCCTAGCTAAACTAATCTCCTCAACCTGCATGTAGAACATAGAACAGAATAAAATACAGCATGGGAAAAGGCTCTTCAGCCCACAATGTTTGAGCCAAGCTGAGCCAATTTCATCTGCCTACACATGATCCTTACCCCTCGATATCCATGTGCCTAACTAATAGCCTCTTAAATACCACTCTTATATCTTCAGTCCGAAGAAGGGTCTCCACCCGAAACGTCACCCACTCCTTCTCTCCAGAGATGCTACCTGGCCCGCTGAGTTACTCCAGCATTTTATGTCCATCTTCGATTTAAACCAGCATCTGCAGTTCTTTCCGACCCACACTCACATCTGCCTCCCACCACACAGGCACCCACTACTCTGCATAAAAAAACTTACACCGGCAACTCCTTTAAACTTTCTCCCCTTCACCTTTAAGCTATTCCTTCCAGTTTTAACACTGGGAAAAAGGTTCTGACAGTCTATCCTATCTATGCCTTTCATATTTTATACACTTCTATCAGGTCTACCCACATCCTCCCATGTTCCAGAGAAAACTCAAGTTCATCCAACTGCTCTCTGTAGCAAATACCCTCTAATCCAGGCAGCATTCTGGTAAACCTCTTCTGCACCTCACCAAAGCCTCCACATTTTTAGTGTAATGGGGTGACCAGAACTACACTCTATACTCTCAATTCTATACCCAATTAGCTAGCTCTCACTGGATACTATGCGATCTAACCTTCCAGAGCAGGCCTTCCATGACCAACATTATCAAAGGCCTTGGTGAAGTCCATATAAGTCCATGGTCCATCTATGGCCCTGCCAAACCTTTTTGTTACTTCTTAAACTTAATCAAATTCATGAACCTCAAACTTCCATGCACAAAACCATGCTGACTTACAGTATCCCTAATCAACCCCTCCCTGCCTTTGCAAATTCCTCTGAATCCTCTCCAGTAACATCCCTAATCAACCGTTGCCTTTGCAAATTCCTCTAAATCCTCTCCAGTAAGGGCTCCCATCATTTTATTTCCTAGCTTCACACAATGCCGTTGGATATTCCTGATAAGGCCCCAGAGATTTATTTACCTTTGTATGTATTCCCATGACCTTTTCCATGATTCAGACATTAGTAAATTGAATCTAACTCACAGAATAATTAATTAAAATTAGCTAACATTTTTAGCAGTGAGCAAGTTAAAAGATTGAATGGCAGACTAGACTTGATGGGCCGAGTGGCCTAATTCTACTACTATTCCTTATGACCTTATGACCTTATACTGCTGAGATGAGCTGTTGCTAGACTCCATTCAAGGCCACTTCCATCCTTCCTTGGGTCAATCTTTTAACATGTCTCCCGAACCATCCCAAAGTCTTAGAGACACCGAGGCAATCTGTCCTCACCTCTTTCATACCAATTTGATCAGCACCAAAGTGTGACAAGTTGGATTGGATGCTGCCGAATCCCAAACTAATGAGGAAGAGTCCAATGGCGGAACCAACCCTGCAAACAGAGAGAGTCCGGTCAATGCAATAACATTCGATGGTTGAGAAGGTTAGAGAGCATTGGGAACATTGAGAACTCATTTAATGTGGACGAAACAGAGTAAAAAAAAAATCCTTCTCAACCCCTCGCGCCTGTTGAGAGAGCAGCCATTCCTACACAGTTGCAGTTTCTACAGAGAGGCATCATTCCACTTTGCTGGGCAGATGTAGGGAAGGGATATGAGATAATAATACCATGAATGACAATATCAGGGCTGGTCAGTCTGATGATGGTGATCGGCTGGTCTCGTGATTCCCAATGCCAACGTGATGATATGTCACGCATGCCTGGTATTCATTATGAAGGGAGCAGAGAGATTGTTATCAGGGGTTTTGGAAAGGAAGAGCCCTGGTCCAATTTACAATGGGTTTACCCCAATCCATCGGTTTCTCAATTTAATTCCATCTTTTGGTCCTCACTTTGCTCCACGTGCCATGGGCCTGGGTTAAAGTGGATAGAATAGCTACACAAAATGGGCTTCATGCCCACATGCCTTTCAACCACATCTAGTCAGGCACCCCCATTGATAGACAAAGTGTGGACAGGGGCAAATGTATGAGGGCGCATCAGTTTGGTGCTCAATCTAATGCCATTCTCATCCAGGGACATTTGTAGACCTTTGTTAATTCCAAGGACCAAAACAATGTTGTGGTCAGTTTTAGCCTCACTTGGTTGCCCATAACCATGGTGAAGGTTCAGCTGCTGTTTTGAAACTCTGGCCTCATTTAAGATCTGTGCCACCCAGGGTATCATGTGGGCAACTCACCATACTTGGCATAGGAGATGGGCCGAGAGCATTCACCGGCAGGGAAAGGTACCATGGCTGAGCAATAGGGATGGTTTGATTTACTTGGTTGAGGGTGTGATTACAAGTCGTTCTGGAGAGAAGCAAGCCGTGTTATTTTTGTGAACCTTGGACATTCGCTCCTGTACATACAGGACCAAAAATAGATTGTGTAAGAGCCTTGGGGCGACCTGTGCATGTGTACATTGCCAGCATCAAACTGAGCGAGGAACAAAGAAGCCAGTGAAATCAATGGTGGTGGTCATTCTGTGAGGTCCCAGACACACTACAGTTGGACCTCACCACCCACACTCACCTACGACAGGTTCATATACTCACCCTGGCATCCCAATTGGTATTGGATAAGCAGTAGCCGACAAAAGAGTGGCACCACCCAGGAATATGATGGAGAATATGAGAATGCTCCTGGAATCCAAGATGGTGAAGCCAAGAATTAGAAACAATGTCACATCATGGACTCCTTACTGCTGTCCTATGATTACCCACCATTTCCTAAATGTACAAAGTTTTATGTATCCAATGCACAGGTAAGTTTAAGAAAGAACTGCAGATGCTGGTAAAATCGAAGGTAGACACAAAATGCTGGAGAAACTCTGCGGGTGAGGCAACATCTAAGGAGAGAAGGAATTGGCCTTCTCTCGAAACATCGCCAATTCCTTCTCCCCATAGCTGCTGCCTCACCCGCTGAGTTTCTCCAGCATTTTGTGTCTACCAAAGCACAGGCACTTTGATCTAAATAGAAACATCATATCTATTTGTACAGGGGATGATCATTTTGCACTTTATAACAATGTCGGCTCCTTGATAGAACTGTTCAATTAATCCCTAATGCTGTACCCATACCACCAACTTGTTGTGTTTATATGTCTAATTGCTGTGTGAGGGGTAATAGAAAATCTACTGACACGTGCTCATAAAATTAGCCGCATGAAACATTTCCCTTCTTCTCACATCCTCACTTCCTCACTTCATCAAAGCATCCTCACTTCATCCATCACAGTCTGGTTCGGCAGTCTCGACTCACTCTCCCGGAAGAAATTACAGCGCATCATCAACAGAGCATCTAAAATTATTGGCTTACCCCTACCATCCCTTGAATCACTTTACCACAAACGGACATTACACAGAGCCCGCAAGATCATCTCTGATCCTACTCACCCTGCACACTATGCCTTTCAGCTACTGCCCTCTGGGAGGCGCTACAGGACAATTGCCTCAAAAACAAACCGCTTTAAAAACAGTTTCATTCCCACTGCAATTAACATTTTAAACTCTGTACGGTGAGGAATAAGAATAAGCATGGCCCTTATGTATTATGTAATGTATCTGTTTGTATGTATATCTATGCTATATGTTTAATGTTTGATGAAATGTTGGAACCTGTACCGAGCTGTACTGATAACAAATTCCACCAGCCTGGCTGTGTGGTCATTAAAATACAATACAATACAATACAATACATCTCATTTAATGTACCCAATTTAAAAGTGCACCTTCTGATCACCTTCTGCCACTGTTTAACCTCTACATCTCCAATGGATTCCCTCTTAAGCTTCTCTTATCAAATCCCCTAATAATTTTGAACCGTTATGTCAACTTATTATGTGGAACTTCTCTGCAACCTTTCCCGCTCTATTATTAGAACAATTTCTCTAAGGTCGTCCCAAGTATTACACGTTGCTTCTCATGAGCACATTTATCCTTGGTTAGACTGAAGCTTGAGTATAGTGTGGAAAGAGGTCAGGAACTCCACAAACTTACACTAGCTTATCAAGGCAGGCTCAAAGAAGTAGGAGTCCACTCTTTGGGCAAACTTAATGAAGTTTTAAAGATTATGACATATATTGTTCCAGTTGGCAGTATGGGTAATGGAGGATTGGTCTCATGTTATATGTTGTAAATTGAGAGATATCCTTCCCCTTCCCCTTTCTTCCCCAAAACCACCCCCACCCCACCCCCTCACTGTCATTCTTTCTCCCTGTTTCCAGCCATCTACCCAATCCATACTCATAATTTTATAGACCTCAATCATGTTCCCTCTTAAACTTTTCCCTTTAAGAGAAAACAAACCAAGCCTCTCCAGTCTCTCCTTATAACTGAAGCACGCCATCCCAGGGCACATGCTGGTGAGTCACCTTTGCACCCTCTACAGCACTATCTAGAGCTTTTAGGAGAAGCACATTCCAGATTTCCTATGCCTCTTTGGCAAAGCAGCATTTCCTGACAGAACCCTGGACAACCATTTTAAAGTATCACCCTTGTTCTGAACTGCCCCACCAAAGGTAATATTTTATACCTCCCCCAACAGATCATTTAAACCCCTGCATCCCAAAGAGATTCCTTCTTAAGCGTCTGAGAGGGATCGCCTCATACCTGTATCGACCACAGACGTAGTCGGAGAGGAAGGCTCCCAAGATGGTGAAGGTTGTTGCAAAGAAGGTGAAGACATGGTAGAGAGATGTGGCCTTGCTCTCAGACAGGGAGAGTCCATCAGTGAAGAACAACACCAGGATAGCTTAAATGAGACACACAAGGGGCAATGAGAAGGGCATTCACAAACATTGGTAACCAACAGAGCTGAAGTAACCTTTCTGGGGCAAATCAGTGAGTGATTAAAACTGTTCAACTATTTCCTTTACGCTGTAAGTCAGTGGTAGCACCCTCCCATTGAGGAAGAAGGAAGTGTGTCCATCTCCCAGTGCCAGGCCCTGGAGACTCAGTGGATAAAAACAATATTTCTGGCTCTGGGATTGAATTGATGTCCAGAATAATTAATGACTGATCTTCAGGATGTTCAATGACTAACACTCTGATGCCCAAAATATTCAATAGGGTTCTTCAATGAAAGAACTTCTGAGAGCAAGATAGTTAGTGAAGTACTATCCCACTATGGAGTGTCCAGATACTCCATAGTGCCCATGGAGGGTGTCCACTCCTTCGTGCCCAGAACTGAGTGTCCACTCCTTACTGACCCTCTCTGGACTGCCCAGGTACTGTGTCCACTCCTTAGTCTCCATGGAATGGGGCAGCAGAGTGTTGCAGAGGTCGAGTTGCTGCCTTACAGTGCCAGAGACCTGGGTTTGATCCTGGCTACTGTTGCTGAATCGACAGAGTTTGCGCATTCTCTCTGTGACCACATGGGTTTTCTCCGGGTGCTTTGGTTTCCTCCCACTCTCCAAAGACCGACAGGTTTGTAGGTTAATTGGCTTTTGCAAATGTAAATTGTCCCTTATGTGTAGGAAAGGGTAAATGGGTGTAGGGTAATTGCTGGCCGGCACGGACTCGATTGGTCGATGGGCTTGTTTCCACTCTGTATCTTTAAAGTCTGAAGTCTAATTGCTCCAACACCATATGATGAGAACTTTTTTTAAACTGCCATAACACTTCAACAACAGAATATTTAAAGATTATCAGAGCTCAGTGATCAGCCTTTAATCCTCAAGATATACCTCCTAATAGGAATGGCTCCTGAATACAGGACTATTATTGAAATTTTCCCTTACCTTTTTGTCCAAAGAAAGCAATCTTTTCAAAGAACTCAGTTGCCAAGATGAAGATCACAGAAGTGTTCAGGTGAAAGAGTTTCTGAAAAATTAAGAATTCATCAATAGATGTCAACAGTCAATACTCAGAAAGGTTTTGGTAAAATACAAACAGCTGGAGGAATAAATGGCCAAATGGCCAAACAATTTTTCAGGTCGGACCCAAGGCACCCTATCCGACCTGGCATCTGTCCACTTCCCTTCCACAGGTGCTGCCTGGGCCGCTGAGTTCTTCCACGGCTTGTTTTCTTGCCCAAGATTCCAGCATCTGCAGTATTTTGTGTCTCCACTCAACAAAGTTTGGGGCACTGATTACAGCCCACCCTCCCTTCCCCTAACCAGTGGCGGACTAGGTCTAAAAATATTGGTTGGCAGGGGACAAAGGGGGCCCTCTTCATCAGGGGCCCACTTGATAATAGGGGGCCCACTTCATCAAGGGCCCCCTTGCCATCGGGCAAGCTGACACCCTGGCCAGTCCACCACTGCCCCCAACACCACAGCAGCTGAATAGAGCAGATTATTATCAGGTGATCACTGATCTCCCACCAGAATCATCCTCAGCAGCGTTAGTGTCATACATCGTGGAAACAGACCCTTCGGTCCAATTTGACCATACCGACCAAGATGACCCATCTACACTAGTCGCAGTGGCCCTGGTTTGACCCATACCCCTCTAAAACTTTCCTATCCATGGATCTATCTAAATGTTGTTACAGTAGCTGCCCCAACAACCTCCTCTGGCAGCTCCTTCCACGTACCCACCACCCTCCGTTCAGTAGGATCACTCTGCCAATCAGTTCAGTGGTTGACAGATTGGTTTGTGCCCGCTATCATGTGTTTTTCACCTGGTCGTAAACAAGGCTAATTTCTTCCACTGGGGATGCAGATGGGTATCGCTGACAACCTGGGACTTTTATGTCCACGATATCTGAATACAGCTGTTTAGCATGAAAGTTATCTCTGTTGATCTGACCTGCAGTGAGGTGTTAAGCCAGGCAGCAAGAGCAACGAGTGACCCAGTTCACCAACAACTAGTCCTCGTCCAGCTTGCAACCAGGACCATTGGTGTCCATGAACTTACTGCCATAGCGAGAATCCCAGTTCATCAGGACCTGCACTCCCACAATGAGCATCCCAGCTCACCAATAACTGGACCTCATCCACCCTGCGGGCAGGTCCATTGATGGCACAAATCCCAGCTCACCAGCAGCTCAACGTCCACCACAAGAATCCCAACTCACTGGTTGCCTCCTCCCGCTCCGACAACAAAAATCCCAGCTCATCAGTAGCCTACTCCACTGCCACAGCCAGAATACCAGTCGTCTGTACCCCTATCAGAAGACCGAGTGGTCTGCCCCACCTCTCCTCCCAGCACCGTACAGCCACACTCACCAGCAGTCTTCCCCAGGCTCGACCACTCACTTTGGGGAGGTCCGGTTTTGAAGCTGGAACAGGAGACAAAAAAACATTAATGTGTTTGATGGGTGAGGGAGCATTACATAGATACATGGACAATAGGTGCAGGAGTAGGCCTTTCGCCCCTTCGAGCCAGCACCGCCATTCAATGCGATCATGGCTGATCATCCACAATCAGTATCCCGTTCCTGCCTTCTCCCCATACCCCTTGATTCTGCTAGCCCTAAGAGCCTTGATGCATTTCAGTAAAGCCCCTGTCCTACGATGTGAGTTTACCCAAGAGCTCTCCCGAGTTTAAAAAAATCAAACTCGTGGTACTTAATCAAGAGTATTTTTTTACTCTTGGAATATTTTCACAGTGTTAAAAACCCTCACGAGTTTCCCCGTTTCCCGAGGACCTGCCGTTAGCATTACGAGCCGCTACGAGACATCCATGAGCTCCAACGTACCAGCTACGTACATTCTACGTACTTACCATGAATTTGATTTTTTTTTTTAAACTCAGGAGAGCTCTTGGGTAAATTTGCATGGTGGGACAGGGCCTTTAGACAAACCAAGGGAGAACTTACACGGTAAACGGTAGGGTTCTGGAGAATCGTGTGGGACAGAGAGATCAGGTACAAAGTTCTCTGAAAGTGGCGACACAAGTAGACAGAGAGTGAAGGAGATATTTGGCATGTTTGCTTTCATCGGTAAGAGTATCGACTACAGTAGTTCAGAAGTCAAGTTGCAGCTGTACAAAACATTGGTGAGACCATATTTGGTGCATTATGTGCAGTTTTGGTCACCGTGCTATAGGACGGGTGGCATCAAGCTGGAAAGGGTCCAGAAAAGATTTGCCAGGATGTTACCAGGAAAAGGTTTGGAGGGATAGACTCATAGTGTTCCAGCCCTTCAGCCCAGCTCATTCCTGTCGCCCAAGATGCTTCATCTACGCTGGTCCCATTTGCACACATTTGTCCGTATCCCTTCTTAAGGGGTTGGACATGCTAGATGCAGGAAGATCATTCCCGATGTTGGGGTAGTCCAGAACAAGGGGCCACAGTTTAAGGATAAGGGGGAGGTCTTTTAGGACCGAGATGAGAAAAGCATTTTTTACACAGAGAGTGGTGAATCTGTGGAATTCTCTGCCACAGAGGGTAGTTGAGGTCCAGTTCATTGGTTATATTTAAGAGGGAGTTAGATGTGGCCTTTGTGCATAATTGGATCAGGCGGTATGGAGAAAAGGCAGGTACAGGCTACTGAGTTGGATGATTAGCCATGTTCATATTGAATGGCGGTACAGGCTTGAAGGGCCAAATGGCCTACTCCTGCACCTATTTTCTATGTTTCTATGTTTCTAAACAAAGGTCAGCCATGATCATTCAATATGATCATGGCTGACCTTTCCTTGTGGCTTTTAAAAACTGTTATCGTACCTGCCTGAACGATCTGCCCCAGCAGCTTGCTCTATATGCCCACCACTGATTTCATGCACCCACTACCCAGCCCAGGCAAATGGGGCCAGCTCAGTCATAAACCCTGGTCGGTCCGAATAAATTGGGCTAAAGGGCCTACTGCTGTGCAGCATGACTCTATGAGTCTATGACAACAGTGATGAATTGTCAGTGCTGAGTCTATTCATAAAGATACATCAACAACACATTTTTACACTAAACAGAGATATATTTTCAACAAAATGGGACTGAAATTCAATTTAAAATGAGTGATCGCCACACGGACATGGAGGACACAGGGTCACTATCCGGCCTGTGCTGAATTAAATGTTAGATAAACAGACATGATCAATCACAATGCTCCTGGGTTCAGAGAGGGAGAAGTCAGTTCAATTTCCTGTTCCTGCTCACCATTGAATTCCCATTGCTGGGTGGGGGGGTGGGGGCACCTCAGTGTAACAGCAGGACAAATGAGTGTACAATATATTGGAGTCGTTGGCACGAAACAAGTGACACAGACCTGACTTCTGGGACTGCAAACTGACCTAGCTGTCGCCTTTGAGTTCCATCCATCATTCTCTAATCTCCAGTGGGTTGGGATATTCTCAGCCTGATTCTGAGTCTTACAGCGACATGGCATTCAAGAGGCATGGATGGGGAAAGGCCATTGAGTCAGCAACTGCAGCTGCTTTAGGTCAAAGCCAGGGGGCAGTCTTCTGCCATAACTCCAGCAAAACTATGAACAAAGTATTTCAATGCCAGGCCCATCCTGAGGGTGTCTCCTTGTTAACTGACAGAAGCAAAACTTCTGCCATCCCATCTGCCAAACTGGTTGTGGGTGCATGGTACCACGGGATGGGCAGGGGCATGATAAGGAGCGGAGACTACCGTATCCACTCCTTGGATGGGATGGGACCTTTCCATGCGTATCGAGGCACATCACCTTTCCTGAAGCCCCGTGTGGTCCTGGAGGTTGAGGTTTAGGTCAGAAACTTGAACTCCTCCAAGAGTGAAGTTGTCGAGGAAACACGTTTTCTCACAGAGAGTTGTGTGTGGAATTCTCTGCCTCAGAGGGCGGTGGAGGCAGGTTCTCTGGATGCTTTCAAGAGAGAGCTGGATAGGGCTCTTAAAGATAGCGGAGTCAGGGGATATGGGGAAAAGGCAGGCACGCGGTACTGATTGGAGATGATCAGCCATGATCACATTGAATGGCGGTGCTGGCTTGAAGGGCCGAATGGCCTACTCCTGCACCTATTGTCTATTGTCTATTGTTTATTGTTCATCTTGAAGCAATTCTAATGCTGATTCATCAAAACCTATGAGGATGCTGTTGCTCACTGTAACCCAGGCAAACTTGATCAATGAGTAGTCCCACCCAACCACGCTCAGCAGGTGAGTAACTGTTGTTGGCATTTAGAGATGACGCAGACAGGGAGTTAACAAAGATCCAGCTAAGTATACAAATGTACATAATTAGTGTTCATTAGCTACATTCCGGCAACATTTTTTGTCGATACAAGGAACTGCAAATGTTATAATCTTGGGCATAAATTGAAGTGCTGAAAAAATGCAGCAGGTTAGGTAACATCTGTGGTGCTAATGGACTGGCAATGTTTCCGGGCGTGACCCTTCAGACTGGGACTTCAGAGATGTGCATTCTGAAGAAAGGTCCCCACCCAAAAGATGGTCTGTCCATTTCCCTCCACAGATACTGCCAGACCTGCCAAGTTCCTCCAGCATTTTGTTTAAGAGGGAACTGCAGATGCTGGAGAATCGAAGGTTACACAGAAAAGCTGGAGAAACTCAGCGGGTGCAGCAGCATCTATGGAGCGAAGGAAATAGGCAACGTTTCGGGCCGAAACCCTGAAGGGTTTCGGCCCGAAACATTGCCTATTTCCTTCGCTCCATAGATACTGCTGCACCCGCTGAGTTTCTCCAGCTTTTCTGTGTAACCTCCTCCAGCATCTTGTTTTTTTTTAATTATTTATTGCCACGTGTATGATTATTTCAGTGTTTTTCCAGCTGACATTCACCCCACCCCTAAAGAAGATATTTGCCTTCATCATGCGAAGATTATTATGTTATTGTTATATTTATTGATATGGAACCTTGATACTGGAAGTCATTGTTTCATCTACATTGGTGGCTTTGATTGCGACAGATGAGATTTCAAGCAGCAATTGAAGCCACACAGCCCAGGGTGCCTTGTTGCATGTGATGTCTTTATCTCATGCTCCCTCTCCCCTTTGAGGTGGATTAATGATTACACAGGAATATCCGAAGGGCAGGGAAAGATGTTCTGGTCAGTATTATTCCCACAACCGCTCATGCCAGCAAAACAAAATACCTGGCTAAATCATTCTGTTGGTACACAAAAATGCTGGAGAAACTCAGCGGGTGCAGCAGCATCAATGGAGCGAAGGAAATAGGCAACGTTTCGGGCCGAAACCCTTCAACCTAAATCATTCTGTTGGTCAGCTCGGTTCTTTTGAACTCGTAGTGCAGTGGAATCGGGTCTCTAGGCAGTCAAGGTAGCCGTACGCAATCTCCTTTGCTGACCGGGCATTTTAAATGACTCATTGGAGTTTTAAGGACCAAGGAAAACCCCACCAAATGCCCGCTAAACTTTATTAAAAGTTATCTGGCTTCTTAAAAGTTTCTCCCCTCCTTCTCTCCTTCTCTCTCCTTCTCTCCCTCTCTCCTCCCTCTTCTCCCCCTCTCTCTCCCCTTCTCTCTCCACCCTCCATGCTCTCTAAAGGACTTACTGTACACTGTGGCAACCGTCTTTTACCTTCCTGTTCATCGCGGGTGTGAATTTCAGACAGCGCTCCCCCACTTTCCCTGGCCCCCGCCATTGCGATGTGTCTGTGTGTGTGTGTGTGTGTGTGTGTGCGGTCGGTCGATCCAGCTCGCGGTTTCATCGCTGACGGACGATCCAGCTGGAGGTTTTTCAGGCGAGTGCCCTCGACCTTGAAGGTCGAAGACAGTCTCTGAAAAGTCGCTTTAGTGGGACAGTAGGCCCTAAGTAGCGAAATTTCCTTCACGTCTCCCTCTCCCTCTCTCACCCTTTAAGGCAACCCTTAAAACCTCTTTCGGTTATCATCTGGCCATGTGCACTTATATGCCCCGAGTCACTCTCTATCAAACTGTGTTTACTGTCACTCCTGTGAAACATCTTGAGATGATTTAATGCACAAAATTTGTCAGCGGAAGTGTTACTCAACCTGAATGATTTTTCTCCACAGATCGTACCTAATCTGCTGTTTCCACCCACCTCTGGTCCCCAGCATCTCTTGAATTATCTTTACGATGCAGACAATATTTGTTGACTCTCATAGAAACAAGGAAATGTAAGTGCTGTTTTTTTAAAAGAAAGACTGGAGTGCTGGAGTAACTCAGCAGGTCAGGCAGCATCCCTGAAGAACATGGATAGAGGATGTTTGGCGGGGACCCTTCTGGTGGGGACCCTTCTTCAGACTCCTGCTTTAGCTGCTAGGATTTCCAACCCACAGAGACAATCGACTTTCTCCGGCCTCTGCTCCTCCCTCACTTTGGTTTTCCAGACCTTGATAGTTTATCTCAATTATATGGCCGTGACTCGTGCTCAGCAGTGCATCAAAGTACTGTCCTCAGCATTGGCCTCAGGTATAGGACCACTCTCTTCTATCAATGGTAATCCAATTACAAAACACAGCTGTCTCCAAATTATGACTATTTCGGCAAAATTAATCTGATGATGGCTCAATCAATAAAGTAAATGTGCAGTTGAACACACAAGATCAACGGACCATCTATTCTATCTTCCACTTACCCTTTCATGTCATTCTAACATTTGGATTCATGGCGTAGGGAATTCATGTGCAATGTTTTGCAGTGTACCTCACATACAAGACAAATCTTTCCAGGCTCTTTGCAGTGGTAAAAGAAGGTCAATGTTCGTGCGTTTAAGGTGCACAATGTTTGTTGCAAGACCCATGTTTCCATCACGTGATATAGACATGTATCCCACAACTGTCTAGACTACACTTCTTCCCACCCTGCTTCCTATCACTGAAGAAGGGTCTCGACCTGAAAAACATCACCCATTCCTTCTCTCCAGAGATGCTGCCTGTCCCGCTGAGTTACTCCAGCTTTTTGTGTCTATCTTTGGTTTAAACCAGCATCTGCAGTTCCTTCGTACACATTTCCCCTGCTCCCAATTCCTCCGTCTACAGTGCATCTGTGCCAAAGATGAGATGTTCCATACCAGGACATCCGAGATGTCTTCATTCTTTAGAGAATGGGGGTTCCCCACCTCCATCGTAGATGAGGGTCTCACACTTGTCTCCTCGGTACCCTGCAGCTCCACTCTTGCTCCCCCTCCCCCTAGTCGCAACAGAGACAGAGTCTCCCTAGTCCTTACCTTTCACCCCATCAGCTGTTGCATACAACACATAATATTCTGACATTTTCCGCACCTCCAACGGGATCGCACCTCCCACCACCAGTCGCATCTTCCCATCTCCACCCTTTTCTGCCTTCTGCAGAGATTGTTCCCTCAGCAACTCCCTGGTTAACTCATCCCTTCCCACCTATACTATCCTCTCCCCAGGTACCTTCCCCTGAAACCACAGGAGATGCAACGCCTGTCGCTATACCTCCTCGCTCTACTCAGTCCAGGGACCCCGACAGTCCTTTCAGGTTGGGTGAGGTTCACTTGCACCTCCACCAACCTCATCTACTGTATCCATTGTTCAAGGTGTGGACTCTTATACATCGGCAAGACAAAACATAGACTGGGTCATCGTTTCGCTCCCTCTGCGTTTTCACAAAGAACAAGAGTGACTAGTAATCAGTTACACCTAACTGATCTCCCGATTGCCAAACACTTTAATTCCTCGTCCCATTCCCAAACTGACCTTTCTGTTCAGGGCCTCCTCCATTGTCAGAGTGAGGCCAAATGCAAATTGGAGGTACAGCACCTCATTTTTTGCTTGGGCAATTTACAACCCAGCGGTATTAATATTGATTTCTCTAACTTCAAGTAACCCCTGTATTCCCTCTGTCTCCGTCTCTCCCCCACTGAAGACGTTGAACAGTTTCAGAGTCGTCTTGTTGAGTCTCATTGTAACTCATTTTCACCGAGCTCACAGCCTGTTTCCTTTATCATCATTCCTATTTTATATTACTTTCATTCATTTGTACTATATCTCTCGTTTCCCTTTCCCCTGACTCTCAGTCTGAAGAAGGGCCACGACCCAAAACGGCACCTATTCCTTTTCTCGGGAGATGCTGCCTGACCCGCGGAGTTACTCCTGCTTTTTGTGTCTATCTTCCATGAAATGGTCGATTGGCACCCTCTTCAGATTCCAGCAGTTGGCAGATTAAACCTATAACGTCAATCTTCCCCTCTCCTCACTGCGATGCCTCCAATTTTAAACCCTCAATGTTACTTACAATGCCATCAATATACTCATCCACTTTCTTTTTTTTCTTTGCAATCTCCTCCAGCCCCACAACTCCCCGAATCTGGTATTCCTTCCTCCAGGCCTCACCCTGTGTGTAGCTCCAGATTTCAAGCACAACAGCATTGGCAATTGGGCCCTTCACCCAACCAGGCTTAGAGTTTGTGGACACATCCAAAGCTCACAGCCCAACTCTCCTACTCCAAACACAGACCTCAAAACCTACTCTTTATAAGCCCAAATATCTCCTGAGTTCCGAACAAAGTTTATTTGATTGCACTCCACTGAATCATCTTCATAACCTTTACAAGTTGAAGTCATGTGCACATGTGCGAACCTGCACAAAAAACACACAAACACACACACACAAACACACATAGATGCGCACACACACAAATGCACGTGCATGCGCACACACAAACATTTAAAAACATTCTAGGATAAAAGATTCTCAACTGAATGAAAGCCTCACAGCAACTAAAGTAAAAAAAAAATTAAAACACTCTGCAGGATCAAGGATCTCTCATCAGAGCAGGGAAAGAGAGAAAATAAGTATCGAGAGGTGGGAGGAGAATGGACAGGGTACAGGGAATGTTTCAGACAGGGTGAGGTCGGGGTTGCCATGGTGAAAAGCTATTATTAAAATCATCTTGTTGAAAGGTTAATGAATGAAGTAAGTCAACACCACAAAAAAAGACAATAAAAGCTATAAAAACAGAGTTGCCACTTGACACATCCAGCAGGTCAGGCCATACCGATGGAGAAAGAAACTCTGAAGCAAGTACAGGCAAGGCATACAGAGAAGGGGCGAGTCGGGGATGGGCCGTGTGAACAGGAGCAGGGTAGAAACTGTAGCAAAACACTGACTGACAGTTCAAGATGAATGCAGGAAGCAGCACTAACGCAGTCAGCAATGTAGTGGGAAAAGAGCAGAGGGAGTGGGCCGAGTGAGGACTGAAACAGTGACCGGCCCACGTGTCCCACAAATACAGGCGCAGCTTGAGCACACACAGGTTCCCATAACTACATCTGGAGCAAGTGAACAGAGTTGAGGGTGACGTTGTTGAATGTGAGAACATGGTGAGCCAGGCTGCAATACTGAAGCAAACATACCAAGGTTTTAAAGGGAAATAAATGCCACTTCTGAAAAAAAATACTGTAATGCTAAGAATGTCCTCCTGATTTGTAGCATTCTGGGTTCGAAGACAAAGGGCAAAGTAAATATTGGGAGCAATATTGGGACCAATTGCCCCATTCCCCACTCACCACCCTGGCTCCAGTGTGGCACCCATATGGACCCACTCTGCAAATTGGCAGTTCCACACCTCAGAGAACCATGCACTGTTATAACCTTTCCCCCCCAAACTTATTCCAGCTCACAACTGATTACCCCCTACCCTTTGATTTTCGACCCTTGCAGTTCCATTTCCCAAGTCACACCCTCTCTTGCCTTCTACTTTCACTTCCTGCTCCCATCCTGGCCCCTTTGCTGGATGTGCATTTCACAAGGTGACTTTGAACAACTCATTAAGGAAATCAGCTGTACAAAACAAGCCGCACACCATGAGATTCCCCGCAGTGAGCGACTGAGGGTAAGGACAGGGTTTAGCAGAGGAGTCCGTAATAGGACAACATGTGGAGGCATTGGGAAGAGCAAGTCAAATTTAATTATCTTGGAATAAACAACAAAATAGAAAATAATTTTGCAGATTCGTTGATAGAAAAGGAAGGGAAGGGAATAAGGTCATTCAGAGGCCGACGAAGAACCCAATTTCTAAATTTTGCACATGATAACCAAATAGTCAAGATTGAGGAGGACTGACATTTGGTCTAGAAGGACATTAATAAACCTATAAAAGGGCAAACCTATTGGCTATTAAAGTTGGCAATTGTGAGGTGGTACATGTTGATAGGAAGGATAGAGTGGTTGCAAATGCATTACGTATAAGTCTAAGTGGGGTAGAGGAGCAGAGGCACCTTGGAGTATAGTTATGCCAAGGTGCTAGTTCTAGGCATCACTATTTTCAAACATGATGTTTGAGGTTGGTGTTAGACAAAGGAGCAGCAGAGTGGCACAGCGGTTGCTGCCTTACAGCGCCAGGGACTCGGGTTCGATCCTGACTATGGGTGTTGGCTGTAAGGAGTTTGTACACTCTCCCTGTGACCACGTGGGTTTTCTCCTGGTGTTCCAGTTTCCTCCCACACTTTAAATACATGCAGGTTTGTAGGTTATTTGGCTTCGGTAAAATTGTTAAATTGTCCCTAGTGTTGGTGCCCCTGATGATCATTGGTCGATGCAGACTCGGTTTCCACACTGTATCCCTAAAGTAAAGTCCAAAAGGTATAAAGTGACTGGAGTTCATCACTTCACCAGCTACATAGAAACATAGAAAACAGGAGTAGGCCATTCGGCCCGTCGAGCCAGCACCACCATTCAATATGATCATGGCTGATCATCCTAAATCAATACCCCATTCCTGCTTTCTCCCCATATCCCTTGATTCTGTTATATCTAACTCTCTCTTGAAAACATCCAGTGAATTGGTCTCCACTGCCTTCTGTGGCAGAGAATTCCACAAATTAACAACTCTCTGGGTGAAAACGTTTTTTCATCATCTCAATCCTAAATGGCTTCCCCGTTATTCTTAAACTGTGACCCCCTGGTTCTGGACTCCCCCAACATCTAGAACATTTTTCCTGCATCTCGCCTGTCCAATCCATTAAAAATCATTTACAGGTTGCAATGGATTCAGATGGTACCTGGCTTGCCATTGTCAGTCCCTTGTGAGGGTTGGTCATCCATGGTCTCGTACTCAGGCATGGGTGTATCAGCACAAGGTAGCAGGACCTGAATGAGAAGGGAAGTAGTTACAGGCTTCATCAAAAATACACAACCATATTCGGACATGCAAACTTTCACAAATTAAAATCAAAAAGACCTATAGATTCTGGAAATATAAGAGAAACCATTACAAGGCAAATTGCCTCAAGAATTGAAATGACCAAAGGAGATGGAAGGGCGAGGCAGAGATTTACAAAGGAAGCTAATCATTCCCCTCCCCTCAGTACTTTCCCGTGCAGTGTCCAGGGCGGTTACAGTGGCTCCGCGGTAGAGTTGCTGCCTTACAGCGAATGCAGTGCCAGAGCCCCGAGTTCGATCCCTGTCGGCGTTGTATGTACAGAGTTTGTACGTTATTCCCATTTCCCAGGAAATCTTTGGTTTCCTCCCACACTCCAAAGACGTACAGGTTTGTAGGTCTATTGGCTTGGTAAATGTAAAAATTGTCCTTCGTGGGTGTAGGATAGTGTTAATGTGCGGGATCGCTGGTCAGCGCGGACCCGGTGGGCTGAAGGGCCTGTTTCCGCGCTGTATCTCTAAACTAAACTAAACTGTCGGGGGTGCAACACCTGTCCTTCACCTCTTCACTTGCACTTCTTTCAGTCTAATTCCACTTGCCGGGTAGATGGACAAAAAGGTTGGCATGAACGTGATGGCTTGAAGGATCCATTTTTCTGTAGTACAACTCTATGGCTCCAATGTACTGCATGTCGAATTAATGTAGAGCCCATTGTTATGAAAAACAAAAGGAAACAAAAGTAAAGATTTTAACATAGGCTAAAACCAAGCATTTAGACTGGAAAGTGATTTAGCAAAAGTGGACCAAGTGAGAAGTACCAAATCTAGATCCCCCTGGAAGACATTGTGTATTAAAAGTAACAAAAGGCAAACAAAAAAAGCAGCTTATGTCAGAAACTGAATTCAACGTTGGAGAAAGCAAAAGGAAGTTTGGAAAGTGTGGGACAAAAGCAAAGGGGAAAATGGGAGAGCATTGTAATAGTATGAAAAAAGTATAGGGTGTAGATCCAAGGATATTTTCTAAGTCAAGGTGTCATAGAGAGATACAGCGTAGAAATAGGCCCTTCAGCCCATTGAGATCATGCCAACCATCAAACACATTTTTATACGAATCGTAGCCTATCCTATTTTATTCCTAGCTTCCACTACTCAGCTATACAGTCAGCCTTCCCAATGCTGATCTTATATTCCTCGATTTTCTTAAATAATGAGAAATAAAAATATATCAATCTGCCTTGAATATACAGTATGAATGTCTTGAATATACTCAGCAACTGAACCCCACACCTGCTGGAGCAGACTCGCCTCTCTCCAAATGAAAATAGTCGTTCTGTCTTGTATAGTTTATCCCTTATTTTGAGATTATCACCCTTGTTTTAAGAATCCTGTCAAGAGGAACAACATCAGTGCATGTACCTTAAAGAACATGTAATAGGTCTGTATGGTTCAGTGAGATAAATTAAAGAGAAAGAGGAAAACTAATGAAAGATTACGCCTTTCCAAGGACAAGAAAGATAATGGAGACAGGATGTGAGTAGGTTCTTAATGAATACCTTGTAGCTATTTTCACACAAATTAAATCCTGAGATACCAGGTAGACAAAAATGCTGGAGAAACTCAGCGGGTGAGGCAGCATCCATGGAGCGAAGGAAATAGGCAACGTTTCGGGCCTAAACCCTTCTTCAGACTGAGGTACAAGTTTTGTTTTGCATGCTATCCAGGCAGATCATGCTATTCAGAGTACATCAAACAGAGAGAGGGAAAGAGTGGAGAGTATAAATTTGCAGCACCAGAGTAAGTACGGATATAAACAAAAGTGCAAGGGCCGCAATCAGATAGATTGGGTGATCGGAAATTCATCCCTAGTTTATAAGAAATGCATTTGAGAGTCTGAAAACATCAGGGAAAAAGCTTTTTCTTTAATCCAATTGTGTGTGCTGCCAAGCTATTGTATCGTCTGCTCATTGGGAGAGGGGAGAAGAGAGAATGACAGGGCTGTGAATGGCCCTTGATTATCTTAGCTGTTTTCCAGAGATGGTGTGAAATGTAGATGGAGTTGATCATAAGGTCATAAGTAATAGGAGCGGAATTAGGCCATTCAGCCCATCAAGTCTACTCCGCCATTTAATCATGGCTGATCTAACTTTCCCTCCTAACCCCATTCTCCTGCCTTCTCCCCATAACCCGTGACACCCATACAAATCAAGAATCTCTACTTTAAAAATATCCATTAACTTGGCCTCCTTCTGTGGCAAAGAATTCCATAGATTCATCACCCTCTGACTAAAGAAATTCCTTCTCATCTCCTTCCTAAAGGAATGTCCTTTAATTCTGAGTATGACCTCTGGCCCTAGACTCTCCCACTAGTGGAAACATCCTCTCCACATCCACTCTATCCAAGCCTTTCACTATTCGGTATGTATTAATAAGGTTCCCCCTCATCCTTCTAAACTCCAGTGAGTACAAGCCCAGTGCCGTGATACACTCACTCATTATGTTAACCCACTCATTTCTGGGATCATCCTTTTTGTTTTTTTTTTAAATTTTTATTTGAAGCAATTGTACACGGATAAATCGCTCGGCATCTACAATTATACAATTATTGTACAGCTTCATTTTTTTCAAATTTTATCATAACAAACACACAGTAGACAGAGAACAAAAAACAACAATTAAAGAAACAAAAATTTAAAAAAAATAAAAAAAATAATTTTTTAATCAAATAAAAACAAAAAATAACAAAAACAAACAAACCCAAAAACATATCAATAAACAATAAAAACAAACAAACAAACAAATAAAACAAAACAAACAAAAAAAAACCCAAAAAAAACCCGAGTGGAGGGCAGCCAGAATATCAGTCAGAGTGCAAGATCAAAGTTCGCTCAGATTAAAGACATAGCAGCAAAATAAACAAATCAGACAGTTATGCCTCATCAAGCAATATCGAAAATGGTTTCCACACCTTCAAAAAATAATTTTGTGAATTCCCTTTGTTAAAACGAATCTGTTCCATCTTAGCAATAGAAAGCATTTTGTTGAGCCACCTCTTGAAACATGGGGAGAGTGGAGACTTCCAATTCAGTAATATTATTTTTTTAGCTGCAACCATACCTGCTCTAAGAATCTGCTTCTGGTGGGAAGGAAGGGCCCTTGTATTGTCATCCTATTAAACCTCTGGACCCTCTCCATGCATATGAGCAACTCTACCTCTGCACCACTATGCCCCCCACAGTGCTCTGATAGTTCCGGGACCGCTGGGCTCCGCAGGGTGTTGAATGCTCCTCATAGTTGTACATCAGAGTAAAGAGTATGATAATGTTTGCAGAGGTGGTGGGTTCTGGCTGTTGTTTATTGTAGTGTAAATAGATTTTTTTGATAAAGAAAAATTTTTAAAAAAACATAAAAAAACCAAGATTGGGAATGTTGTTTGCAGCTTTATAAAGATGTTGCCAAGATTGGAATGTTGTAGCTTGGAAGAAAGAGGGAATAAGTTAGGATTTTCCTTGGGTCAGAGGAGGCTGAAGGAGAACTGAATTAATATGTGGAAGGGTACGTTCTAATCAGGACTTTGTGGTTCTGCATCTCGAATCACAAGGTCCCCATTGAATCACGGGACAGTAATGGGGCAAAACCCGGGCAAATGAAGTTTAATGTGGGAAAGTTTGATGTTGTGCATTGCAGTCATGGGAATGAAAAGGTCAATTATGAAATGAGACTGCAAATGAGTGACGTACAGGGAGATCTAACTGCTCCAATGCACGAATCACATAAAGTTAGCAGGCAGGTCTAACATAGTTAAGATGGCAAACAGCATTGTGGACTTTGTTGTAATGGGTGCCTGAGGTTTAGAATAGGCAAGTTTTGTTCCAGTTGTAGTTAGTGAGGCCACATCTTGAATACCGTGCACAGTTTTGGTCACCTTACCTAAACAAGGATATAGTGGCATTTTCCTCCAGTCCTTCCCCAACCTGCACGCACAATCCAAAGTCCCCACACACTCACTTGCAACTACTGGTCACCACACAAAAATCAAAACTGTTGTGACTGCAAATTTGAAATAAAAGTAGGAAATGCTCGAAATGCTCAGCAGGTCTGGCAGCATCTATACGGAGACAGACTTAGCTGTGCTGGGTAGCTCATACATTCCCTGCTTTATCGGGAGGGGACATGTTTTTGGGTGGCTTCAGCCAGCTGGATTGCAGCCGAGATCCCACCATTGGAACAGTGGGTGTCAGAGGCTGAAACATCAGTCCAGCAATCCCAGGTGTAACACTCATAACCATCAATCCCATTGATTCTTGCACAAGAGACCAACTATCTCTTATAGTCCAGTGCATTTCCTACATCCTGTATTCAAGTCACTGATGCAGTGATTTACTGATGATGTACAGACTTTTTCACATTTCCCTTACTGTGGCAACCCTGTTACTTTATCTCTTTCCCTTTGTCCTTCATGCCCCATTAGAGGTACAGTAGGCCAGGAATACTCGCAGGAAGACCTCAGTAACAAGATGCTCAACCCTCATATAATCAGCAGCAAGCCATGGACCACCATTAAACCACCATTAAAGAACACACACACAGTCAATTGCATTAAGAAATATTGTTTGCATCCTGCCTTCATTTAAAAAAAGCACATCATGGTACAATGTAAATGTTTGTATCAAAGTGTCTTCATTCATGAAATCTCAACTCATGTACAAATCCTATTGTGTAAGTGGAGTTTGTATTGTCGCCAATGGTGGAAACACTCAGCTGGTCAAGCAGCATCTCATGTTAGAGACAATAAGTAATTTCCAGGTTAAAGACTAAGGATATTGGTTCTTGGAATGTGCCCTTCAGTGGGTCTTCAATTTGTACAGTGAAGTCTAACACGGCAACAGAGACGGGCTGGCAGTGTAAAGTTGAGAAAACAGTCCCAACGGGTATCTGGGTTGATTTGGCAACTGTGACTATCTTCTTCCATGGACTGTCCTCGCCCTATGGATCTTTGGTCAGCCCGGGTAACAATATAATTCAGAACACTACAAACTATGCACAATGGGTCAGCCAACATGTCTATCTTCAGGGTCCCCTGTCCACCTATGTCAATTAGAAGGCAGACATTTTACTGTTACCAACCTGGATGGTACTTGACACTCAGTCAACAAGCTTCACTTATCTCTCATCATTATTTTTTTTATATGTAATGCACTAACACTTGAAACCATTCTTGCTTTGGAGTCCCTGTGATTTTCCTCCTGTATTTATTCCTTTCCGGAGTGGTGAGCAATCCACAGTCTTGGAGGAAAGGTTAGCATCGGAACATCGGAATAACACTGTGGAAGTCGCCACCCTTCAGAGGGTGTAAACGATACAGCTGTAATATTGTGGTGGTTGCTATGATGACACGATGCAAAGCACCAAAGCGGCAATTGCACTTACATCCAGAAAGGGCAGGAATAGTCTTGCCTTTCCTCACACCCATAGATTACTTCTGAGATAAGACACTCGTTAAATGCTCATCACTATCAGCAGATGTTGTTGCTTTACTGCAGTCGGCTAATAGCAGAATCCCAAGGCCATCGATCTTCTTTATTCATTCACAGGAGACTGACTGCCCTTCATATTCCAGTACATTTCCTGCATCCTGCGCTCGTCAACAACGCAGTGATTTAGTGAATGATGTGGGGAGGGTTTTGCGCATTTCTTCTGTTGTGCACAGTAGATATCCCATTAATGACTAATTATAGGGTTATAAGGATGGGCGCAGTGAAGAGAGGCATTCAGAACTAACAGGTTTTGCAGCAGGAATACCTTGACGTGGAGATTTCCACCATACTGTTCACAGTCATGTTGAAGGCACTTAATGCTAAGTGTGGAAGGATGAATTCCTCACACAGGGTGGGGTCCAGCTGTGAAGCAACAACAAAGCACATTGCACCTGAGGAACCTCCAGTTGTTCTGCATTCACGCTCCGAGCCGAGGCATAAGGAAGGGAGCTGTGACATAAGGTCGTAGGGTCAAATCAATTCTCAAATCATTTCTATTTCTCCCTCCCCTCCTTCACAAGTCATTGCCCCATCTCCTCCTCATAGTCTGCATGCACACACCATCAACACAATTCCTCTCTCAAATAGGTGCAGGTGGTCTGTTACCATCGGGTCTTTGTTACATGCCAACGTTGGATTTCTTTTCAATTCATTTTTGAGTTCTACCTCTTTAAGCCCTCCCACTCCTCCATTCCAATTATTCAGCTTGGACCCAGCATTGGACTGATGGGCTGAATGACCATCTCTTATATCATAATAATAACGAAGTTCTAGGAGTTGCTGGCAAAGGCACCATTTATTGTCCGTTCAAAAATACCCTTAAAATGGAACAATACAATACAATACAATACAATAATACTTTATTAGCCAAGTATATTTTGCAACATACGAGGAATTTCATTTGCCAAGTCAGTAATACAAAAAAAAAGCAATGGAACATGCAAAATACATTTTACCATGAACATCCACCACAGTGACTCCTTGACATTCCTCACTGTGATGGAAAGCGAAAAAACAATTCAATCTCTTCCCTTCTTTGTAACATTCGAGCCTTCCGTTGACGGAACGATCTTGACTCCCATAGCCAGCGGCGTCTGGGCCTTCCGCATCAAGGCGATCAACCCCCGCATCGGGGGGATGTCAGCTCCGCCGCGCCGGGCGATCGTACTCCGAGTCGGGGCTTGTCGAACCTCTGTGTCGTTCGAGCTCCCGACTCGGCCTCTCCTGGGACTCTCGATGTAAAGTCCGCAGGCAAGGGATCGGCTCCGATGTTAAGTTCGCACCCCGCGGTGGGGCTCAAAGTCAATCCAAGGAGGCCTCCAGGTCCATGATGTTAGGGTGCAGACACCCGGAGATACGATCTGGAAAACATTGGCATCTCCGGCAGGGTAGGAAATTGAAAAAAAAGGTTTCCCCCGACCCCATCCCCCCCCACCCCACATAAAACAAACCAGAGTACATTGACACAAATTTTTGAAACGCACTAAAAATAACAAAAAAAGACAGGAAGACTGTTGGCGGGGCTGCCAAACGTGAGGCGCCCCTGGTGGTATAAGTCCCTCTAGTGAAGGTGTTCCTATAAGGTTGCCTAAGGAACAGTTAGATTAATAAAGAAGCAATGGTGATATATTGAACATTGAGCAATCATCAGCAAACATCTCCATATCCACCTCATGATGGAAGGGGATTACTGATGAAACAGATGGTGGTTGAGAATGGGTCACTGGCTCGAATGTTACAAAGAAGGGAAGAGATTGAATTGTTTTTTCGCTTTCCATCACCGAGCAGTGATGTCCGGCCCTGTAATAATTGATCTTCAACAACAACCATCTTCCTTTGTGTCAGCTCCAAGTCCAAGTATTTTCTCCTTGATGTCCATTGACCGCAGCTTTACCTGGGTAAAGTTAGTCTGAGAGGCAGAGAATTCAAGGCACAAGGGAGGAGTGTTTTAATGCAGGGGTGCGTAAAGTAAGGTAGTTGAACTCAGGGTGGGGAATACAACTACGACACCGTTGCCATGGACACATACAGTAGTTGAAAGAGCAATTCAGCGTTCCAAGGCCCAAAACCTTCAGCTATGACTCGGTGAGGTGAAATATTAATCAAGAGGTCCACTACTATTATAAAGAGGGGGGATATCAAAGCAGGTTCTTAAAGTGAGGCCATAGGGTTGGAGGTTAGAAATTTAAAAAAGGATGATCGCTTTTCTGGGGCAATACAAAAGGACTCATGACTCATGACAAGGGATAAAGGTGGCTTAAAGGTGAATAAATTCCCCAGGGCGTGGTGAGATATATCCTGGGCTGCTATGGGAGGAAAGCACAAAAAGAGTGCTGGGGCTCTGAGAAAAACTATTCAATGCTCCGAAGCCATGAATGAGATCCATTGAATGGAGCACAGCAAATAAGACATAATTATCAATGAAAGGTGGCAAGAAAAAGCCCAGAGTTTATGTTGAATGAAAACTCATCACTGGATCAAAGAAGATGGAAAGTATGGAGGAGCAGTCCAGCAATCCCTGAAGGTGGCAATCCAGCTACATAATGTGGTGAAAGGGGCATAATGGATTCTTGTCCCTATTAGCCAGGCCATAGAATATATGAGCAGGGACAACTTTACAAAAAATTGTGTAACTCACAGCCAGAGTACTGTGTGTCATTCTGGTCTCCACATAAGTGAAGGATGTGATTGCAAATGGAAGGGGTACAGAGGAGAACTACCAGAATGTTGCTTGGAGAATGTGCGCCAGTTATGACTAAAAAAGGATAGGCTAGATTTGTTTACCTTGGAACGGAGAAACCTGAGGGGGAGCTGGTTGAGGGTACAAAGCTATGAAGGGCTTAGATAAAGTAGAGAGTAGGAAACATATTCTTTGCAGTGTTTAAAATTGGAGAGCATAGGTTCAAGATGAGGGGTAGGAAATTTAGAGGGGAAAACAATATTCACCCAGAATGTGGTTGAAATCTGGAACCTGCTGCCTGAGGAAATGGTGGAGATGGGAACTCTCGTATTTAAGGAGTATTTAGATGGGAATTTGAGCCACCATGCACAGCAAGCTGGCGGCCACTGGGATAGATACTGGACATGAATGCAAGCACAGACTCAGCGGGCTGTAGGACTCTACAACACCACAGACACAAGCAGCTAAAGAAGGCTGCTCAACATCACCAGGGCAATAAGCCCAAATGATCATCCAGCTAATGACTGAAAGGGAAGCTGGCAAGTGGCATAGCTGGACAATTCCACGGAGGTGCAAATGGTCAATAGCTAATCCTGGGGTCAAATGTACCACTTATGTTCTTTGTGAATAGTATTGGTCAGTGTCAGAGATATGCCAGTGAACGAGTGAATGAAATGCCAGAGAGTGAACGAAATGCTGGTGAAGGAACATAGTTGGTGGCAGGAGGCAAAGACAATTACTTTGGTCTTTCCGTTATTTAGTTGGTGGAAGTATTTGCTCTCCCAGGGCTAGAGGTTAGATGGAGGCAAGGGTAGGGTCAACGCAGGTGAAACTGAAATACAGAAAGACGTTGTCAGCAAATAGTTCAAGAGGGAACTGCAGATGCTGGAAGATCGAAGGTACACAAAATTGCTGGAGAAACTCAGCGGGTGCAGCAGCATCTATGGAGCGAAGGAAATAGGCGACATTTCGGGCCGAAACCCTTCTTCAGACTGAGGGTCAGCAAATATGTGGAAGCTTTGGGATAATGTCACTATGAAGCAGCCAACCGGTAAAACAATTGGAGAAGTCCAAGGACAGAAGCTTGAGGACAGTGGGAGGATAGATGGATTGGATCGGGCTGGCAAGGGTTGTATGGTCACAGATAAGGGGCGGCATAGTGGTGCAGCATGTTGAGCTGCTACCTCTCAGCACTGATTGGCCTCCGATTGAAGAGATGCAGCAGTCCCTACTGTTGGCGCTGCGCAAAAAGAAATGACAAGGGTGTTGAGTGAAGCTTGGAAATGTGCATGAGATCATGCACCACGCTACAGTGACAGAACCACCCAGGGACAGAAACGCAGTTAGACAACGAGCCAAAAACTGGTTCTCCCAACAAGAAAACAAAAGTAACCATAACACAGCCTGCACCCTGCCCCTTCTCACAAGGCATCAGTCCTTCCACACCTTTTTACACATTCAGCAAGGGGCTTGAAATGAAGACAATCCACAAAGTGTCCTGGTGAATTCAAAATAAATAGGAAGCCTAATGGGCCTGTCCCACTTACGAGACTTTTTCGGCGACTGCCGGCACCTGTCATGAGTCGTTGCAGGTCGCCGAAAATTTTCAACATGTTGAAAATCCAGCGGGCGACCAGAACAAGGTTTTACTCTTTGGGCGACTGAGGAGACTACTCGTGGCCACAAAGGCAATACCCCACGACATGTTGCGGGGTGAAGCCTGTATGATCGTAAGTAGTCGCCCAAAGAGTCGTACCTTGTTCTGGTCGCCGCTGGAACTGCAACACGTTGAACATTTTCAGCAACCTGCCACGACATATGACAGGTGCTGGCAGTCGCCGAAAAAGTTGTGTAAGGGGGACAGGCCCATAGATTCTCAATGGTTGCCCTCCTCAACAGGTGTAAGAGAGCCCGCAACACCGTTTTTGAAAAACAGCAAGAGACCTTTCCCGGTAATTCTACCCAATATTAATCCTTCTATTGACAACCTGAACACAGACGCAATGGTCATCATCATGTTGATGTTGTGGTATCTCACTGTGCACATTTGAACTGTTTGGCTTCCTTCATTACAATAGACATCGGTTATACATTTGTGGGAAGGAATTGCAGATGCTGGTTTATGACCCAAAACATCATAAATCCCTTTTCTCCAGAGGTCTGAAGAAGGGCATCAACCCGAAACGTTGCCAATTCCTTATCTCCAGAAATCTGAACAAGGGCATCGACCCGAAGCACCACCTAATCCTTTTCTCCAGAGAAACGTCTGAAGAAGGGTCTTGACCTGAAATGTCATTATTCCTTTTCTCCAGAGATGCTACCTGACCCGAGTTACTCCAGCATTTTGTGTCTATTATTGTCTATAACGTATTTGGCACATCTTGGGTTCTTGAGTATAAAACCAAGACTTTCCTCCTGTTGTCCTTATGAAACGTGATTGACAGTCTCTTGTCCAGAGATAAGCCCCATCTACCACGACCTCACCATCTTCACAGCTCCATCATTCCACAGGGCCACAATAACGTGACTCTAGGACCCTTTTGCATTGGCTGGTTGAAAACCACAAGGGGCACCGTACGATTGGCAGCCTCACCAACAGTCTGTCTGTTTTTGCGTCTTTTGTTGTTATTTTTAGTGAGTTTTGAAAGTTCGTTTTAATGTTCTCTGCTTTGTTTTATGTGGGGGAGGGGGAGGGGGAGGGGAATCGGGGGAATCTTTTTTTTCAATCCCTTACCGTGCTGGAGATGCGTTTATTTTCCGGGTCATATCTCCGGTCGCTCTGCGGCCTAACATCTTGGAGTTGGAAGCCTCCTTGGAACTGACTTTGAGCGGGGCTTCCCCCCCCCCCCGGACCACCCGCCTGGATGCAGGAGTGATCGCCCTGACGCGGAGAGCCCGACCGGGAGTAAGATCGTCCCATCAACGGAAGGCTTGAGGCCCCCGACCGCAGGAGAACAAAGAAGGGAAGAGATTGAACATTTCGCCTTCCATCACAGTGAGGAATATGGAGGAGTCACTGAGGTGGATGATTATGTTAAATGTATTTTGTGTGTTCCGTTGCTTTTTATTTGTATGACCGACTTGGCAAATGAAATTCCTCGTATGTTGCAAAACATACTTGGCTAATAGAGTATTATTGTACTGTATTGAAAAGCCTTCGTAGGCAATATAATCCCTTCCCTTGAGCTCTAACTGTTCGCATTCTTAATTAGTTCCGCAGCTCTCAGCACACAGTTGTGCACAATAATATTGGAGGCTGCATCCGTTTCATCTTCAACCTACATCCCACGTTCCCCTGCTGATATTGGAGGCTTTGATGCGTTTACCCAACTGTTCGTTTACAGATAAACACCCCTCCGGCTGAAACATTTACAGATAATGTGCAATCATTGCGTTCACAGGCTGCGTCACTAAATCAGTTACAGTTTATTGAATTGAATTGTACAGTGAGTAGTATCTCACAGTCATTGTTGAGTGAAGATTTTATACTGGTGAGTCACCTACAGAATTGTTCACAGCAACCAGTTATTAGATAGATAGATAGATAGATAGATAGATAGATAGATGTGCTTCGGTTTCTTCCACCTTTGCAGGTTTGCAGGTTAATTGGCTTCTGTAGTGTGTGGGATAGAACTAGTGTTCGGGAATCACTGGTCAGCATGGACCCGATGGGCCGAAGGGCCTGTTTCCAGGCTGTATAAACTAAACTAAATAAACCACCTAAGGCAGATAGATAGATAGATAGATAGATAGATAGATAGATAGATAGATAGATAGATAGATAGATAGATAGATAGATAGATAGATAGATAGGACTATAGATAGATTTTAAAAAACTATAATTACTGTATTGCCCCATAGAACAATGAATAAATGCACAAACGGTATAAAACTGCACATTCTTGAGAAATTAGTCAGCATAAATTATCTAATGAAAGATAATCAGGGAAATTCATCTTGAGGAGTCATTCTGGGTGAATCAGCCAGGCAGAGCCACCTAATCAACATCTGCTGACCAATGAGTAGAATGTTTACATTGGTGGACTGAGATGAGAACACAATTAGCTGAGACCAATAATTCCCAGGCATTCAATACTAAAAAATAACCAAAACATTGAAGAATTGCCAATCACAGGTTATTCTTCATGCTTCATTGTCTGCAAAGAGGAAAAATGATGGATTTTTAAAAGTTTACTTGATCACTAAACCTGTAGTGAGAATATGAATGATAGAGTTACAATTGCAAAATTGAACCATGTACCTTAGAATTCTGATCAAAGCCATTTGTAGCAAACAGGTTCAACTTCATTTCATTTATGGTTAGAATATAAACACACCTACTGATGAAAAACATGAAAGTATTCTACAGTTTACCACGCCTAATTGATTCCATTCCTGCAATTACCAAATTCAATGAGAATGGGTTGAATACGTTTTTCAATAGTAACCTAGAACGTCTGTTAATGTCAGTAGAATCTAGAGCAATTTCACAGAAAGAGACAGAACTACTTCCTTGGAAACCTAGATTGAATGGACTGGCAGATTACAATGACCTGTCAACAGATCTATAAATCACTCTGAAACTACATGGAAATCCATGCTACAGTTGCTACATAAAACTTGCATACAAGCTGTGCCTTTCATGACCTGGTGACATAATAAAATACTTTATAGCAAAGTACTGTAATTTCTGAAGTATAATTACCATTGTAATGTTGGCAAGCAGCCACAAGTCTGACTATAGTAGATTCTCCAGAAGGCAATAACAGCAGTCATCAGTTTTTAATGATGGTCAGGGCCAAGTATTATCCAGAGCGTACTCCCACCCCACTCGCACCCCAGCCCCTTAAGGGCGAATGCAGCGCCGGTGACCCCGGTCCGATCCCGACTATGGGTGCTGTCTGTACGGAGTTTGTACTTTCTCCCCGTGGCCTGCATGGGTTTTCTCCAAGATCTTTGGTTTCCTCCCACACTCCAAAGACGTACAGGTTTGTAGGTTAATTGACTGGGTATAAACGTAAATTGTTCCTAGCGGGTGTAGGATAATGTTGATCTACGATAGTAGGATCGTTGGTCGGTGCAGACCCGGTGGGTCGAAGGGCCTGTTTCCGCGCTGTATCTCTAAACTAAATTAAACTACCTCTATGACTTTTGTCTGCTCAGTGGCCAACCATATTAAATCACTTCAGTCTGAGTAACCATGTTCTCCAGAGAACCTGATCCACTGAATTACTCCAGCACTTTATGGGTTTTTTTTAATAAACTATAATCTGCAATTCCTTGTGTCTTCCTATTAAATCATTGAATCGGTTCATCTTTCCATCTTCTAGCCTCGCGAGAATACAAGCCAAATTTAAACAACCTGTTACAGAGATGTTATTTACCCTGCTGGGGGAATCCAGAAGGAAGGATAGTTCTTGACTCTCCAACAAGTGGAAATAACTTCTCATTGTCTTTCAGTCAGGTTCTTATTTATTTTGATAAGACCTCTCTTGCTTCTAAAGCCAAGTAAAAACAAGTCCAAACCCTTCAACTTTGGATAATTCCTTATCTCTCGTTCCAATGGAAGATAATACCCTTGGATCAACACACCAATGAGAAGCAGAATCCATGGAACTCTGACCCGACTGGGGAGCAGTACCTTCATGGGATTGAAGTCTAGTGAAATACATAGACTAGTGAAAAACACAAACTATAATAAGGAGCATTGGCGATGGGACCAGGCCCCAATGTCCCAGAGTAAGGGTAGAACTAGACAAGAGGTAGCATCCAGAACACAGACATCAACATGAAACATGGAACCCAAACTCTACTGAGACATGGTGTTCATTCAACTGAACCTAGCGAATAGCAATGAATGCAGTGTCTGATCCCCAATATGAGTGATCCTGAACCTAAGCAAAGACTCCAGAATTGAGAGAAATTTAAAAAAGAATTAAAAGTGCAAGCAAGACTACTGCCGATAGCAACATTGAAAGAAGATTGAATAGTGTCTCTCAATACAAAATCAGTAATATAGTTGAAGAGGTATTTTTTTTTTTTTGGTGATGGAGCAATTGCAGGAAAGGAAGACTAACTCTGAAGAAGACAGCCAGTCAGTCTGAAGAAGAGTCCCTACCTGAAGCATCATCGTTCATTTTTCTCCAGCGATGCTGCCTGACCCACTGAGTTACTCTAGCACTTTGTGCCTATGGTCAAGACTAACTGGGGATTTATATGAAGAAATATGCAGCTGCAACCTGAAAAGTTCCCACTATGTTATCATATTCTATGAATACCAAATCCTTTTATGTTAACAAAGACATTTCATTTCTAAAGCAAGAGGTAGCACCTGAATAGCGTCCACTGCCTCTTAGTACTGCACTCCCGCGGACCACCACAATAGCAAGTAGATAAACACTGGCAGCACAGAAATGTAACTTTGGTAAAAATAGTTAAATACTCACATTGACTTTGAAGTTAGAAATCCAATAGTAATGTTCCGTGTCTCTCAGTGAACTATTTGCTGTAAACCAGTTTTGATTCTTCTAGTTTCACATTACAGACAGCTCAGACTTTCCACCTCCAATCAGATTTTGAAATAAAACTGGGCAGGGAACAACCGCACAGACAAGGTAGCTGTGCCGTCCCTCTCTACGTAAATCCCAATGATCACAATCATGTACAGCAGCGCAATCTTTACCTCATCCACACCGACACCTCAGAAGTGGCAACACCCCATACACACCAGAGTCGCAAACAAGGGAACATCATTGCAAAACTAGGGAGAAGTCCTTTAAAACTGTGGGGCATTGCAACATCTTCTCACAGAGGATGATTGCCCTTGAGAATTCTTGACCACTGATTGTTGAAGGCATTTAATGAGAGGGTGATGCAATTTTGAAAAATCAACATGTGGAAGGCACTCTGGAATTCATATAGATGAGGAGTTGAAGCCTAGGGCAGACCACTCATGGTCATGGTTACAGAGAAAGTTTGAACAAGTTAGGTCTTTATTCTTTGGAGCGCAGAAGGTTAAGGGGGGACTTGATAGAGGTCTTTAAAATGATGAGAGGGATAGACAGAGTTGACGTGGATAAGCTTTTCCCATTGAGAGTAGGGAAGATTCAAACAAGAGGACATGACTTGAGAATTAAGGGACAGAAGTTTAGGGGTAATATGAGGGGGGACTTCTTTACTCAGAGAGTGGTAGCTGTGTGGAATGAGCTTCCAGTGGAAGTGGTGGAGGCAGGTTCGATTTTATCATTTAAAAATAAATTGGATAGGTATATGGATGGGAAAGGAATGGAGGGTTATGGTCTGAGTGCAGGTAGATGGGACTAGGGGAAAATAAGTGTTCGGCACGGACTTGAAAGGCCAAGATGGCCTGTTTCTGTGCTGTAATTGTTACATGGTTATATGGTTATATTGAATGGTGAAGGATCAAGCAGCCTGTTCCTGCTATTTTCTGTTTTCTATGTTCTGCTCCCTGGCCTATCCCATCTAACCCCATATACACACCAGCCACACGTCCCTCGAACTTGCAAAAGCACAGCAACACCTATGCCATCCCGACTCAGCCAATGGACACCAACTGCCCTGGACTATTCCAGCCCAGCCCACGCATGCAGTAGTCGGTTACTGATCTGTCCTGGTTAACTTCAACACACCAGCGGTCAGTCTCTGCTGTCATAACACTACAGCAGAGAAATATTCCCAATCCTTTCCGCTCATCACCTTAATTTCTTGTTTCTTGTATTGTGTGTTTTATGACTGTTGGCTGATCAATTTCCCTCCTGGGATAAATAAAGTTCTATCGTATCG
This sequence comes from Leucoraja erinaceus, assembly GCF_028641065.1. Lineage (NCBI taxonomy): Eukaryota > Metazoa > Chordata > Chondrichthyes > Rajiformes > Rajidae > Leucoraja > Leucoraja erinaceus. Next base: position 13,443,221 of record NC_073403.1, read on the forward strand.
TATCGTATCGCATAAGCCATTCAGCCAGCCGACCATATACATGCCCACCGTTATTTACTCATCTACACCAATCCCATTTACCAGCACTTGGTTCGCAGCCCTCCATGCCTTGGTGATTCAAGTGCTCGACGATGCTTGTTAAATGGTGTCTGAGTCTCTGTCTCCAACACCTTCTCGGACATTGTGTTCCAGACTTCATTCACCTTCTTCTTCAATCCCCTCTAAACTACCTCCCCCTTACCTTAACATATGTTCTCTAGTTATTATATACACATTTATATATATAAATATATATAGAAAATATAAACCTCAATACAGGTGCACAACCTTTTATCCGAAGATCCAAATAACGAAAACCTCCGAATAGCGACATTTTTTCGGTCCTTGAAGAAAGGTCCTTGAAAACGTTCACCGAGGGCGGCCTGCAGAGGTGACAGCGGAACCTCCGGTCGGTCCTCGAAGAAAGGGGAACTAAATCCCCATTCATAAAAGAGAAGGTGAGGGTATATTGTGCGGGAGGGTTAATAATTGACAATATGCTGCTACCTGCCAGCTGAGTTAAAAAGTTCCCACGGTAGACTCACGATACACAGTGTATCATGAGTCTTGCGTGGGAACTTTTTAACTCAGCGTGCAGGCAGCAGTAGATTGTCGCTCCCTTCAGTTTCACCCCACCTACACCCCTCTGCTTCCCGGCCATGCATGTGACCCCTTCCCTCCCCTCTCCAGCTCCCCGCTCATTGCACCGGCGCGGGGGCTTTGTACTGTTTTCACGTCGGCGATGGCAGCAGGCCAGTGCAGTCACCGGAGACGTCAGGACCAATTGGACGTCGACCACCAGGCCCACGGAGAACCCAGAGACCCACAGCCTGCAGCAGCCCAGCCCAGCCCCGCTCCAACTACAGAGGAACCTGGGTTGCGGATGACGGGGCGCAGCTCGGGGCGTCGTAGGGGCCCATCGGGGAGCGGGTTCCTGTTAGTCCTGACGTCTCCGGCCACCTGCTATCCTCTGGGAACTGTACCGCCCTTGCAGGAGAGTGGGGTTGTTTGCAGTTGCAGAGGGAGGGGCCAAGGGCGCTACAGTTCCCAGCCTCAGCTCCAGTCCAGGGGGGTGGCCGGAGACGTCAGGACCAACGGGACAGCGACCCCCAGGCCCACTGCAAGCACGGAGATCCCAGAGACCCACAGCCAGCAGCAATTCCAGCCCAGCCCCGCTCCAACTCCAGAGGAACACGTAGGGGCAGAAGCGGATGGTGTGCAAGGTGTTCTTGGGGTGGCGCAGCTCGGGCTGTGGGCAAACAGCCACTTGTCGCCGTAGCGGCCCATCGGGGAGCGTATTCCTCTGGAGTTGGAGGGGGTGGGGGGTATTGTGCTGTTTGATCGCCCCCTGCTATCCCAGGGACAGGGAGACACAGCGGCTTTTTAGACTGGTGGGCAATCACTTCCAAAGTTCTGCCCACACAGTCAGTACACCTCTCCTACACTGCATTTCATACAAACATTTATTCTGCAAGAAAAAACGACATTGAAGACAAACTCGCGACCGAGTAACTGCCGGGATCAAGGCGCAAACTCGCGACCTTGCGGATATGAGCCGAACACTCTACCACTGAGCCAGCCATTAAAATCTACGCTAAAAAATTTCCATTCCGAAGACCGACAAATTCTGAATTACGAAAAGTGTCTGGTCCACAAGGCTTTTGGATAAAAGGTTGTGCACCTGTATAACCATATAACCATATAACAATTACAGCACGGAAACAGGCCATCTCGGCCCTACAAGTCCGTGCCGAACAACTTTTTTTCCCTTAGTCCCACCTGCCTGCACTCATACCATAGCCCTCCATTCCCTTCTCATCCATATGCCTATCCAATTTATTTTTAAATGATACCAACAATTTTTTTTAATTTTCACAGAGGTTCTTCCGCCTGATTTCCCTTGTGCTTTGCTTGGACAGATTAAAGGCCTGTTGTATCTACAGATCCAGGCTCCCAGTTGTTTTCCAACCACAACATCAAGATTATTTATACACAATTTTTTTTTGTTATTCGTGTTCTATTAGGTGGATTAGCAGGAAGAGAAACACTACCTGTCACAAATAAAAAATGATACATGGTGGTCATGTAGCAATGTTACAAAATTTTGAGATTTAAAAAATCAAGTCTGCAATTTATCCCATCAGATAAAGCATAACAATAAGTTTAATTTGACACCTAATTCACTTTCAAATCTCAAGTAATAAAAAAGTTATGGCCATTTTCATACTAAGAAATTAGCATCTTGTTCCCTATTGATTTTCTATGGACGTAACAAAAAAGCTGTGATCGTGGACAGTCAAAAGCCCATAACCTTCTTAAAAATTAAGAGAACTGAATGAAATTTTCAGTTATCATAGATTGAAGCATTCTGAAACAAATATAAAATAATCTTACTTGGTTGACCTGAAATTAAAGCATATAATTAGTTAATTACCCAATTGTAGCTAATTTCAAACTTCAAACACTAGATCTAAACATCTATCCATTTCTTAATAAATGATTACCATTTTTAAATAGCCCAAGTGTCCAAATAATATTCACAAATAATTCACAATAAAACATGATTTTTAAATCTCATTTACATCAATTTATAGGCCAAATGGAAGGAATTTAGTGTTCATTTGCTGTAAATTAAAGTCAATTTAAATCGGCTTTCTAGTGGGTTCCTGTGAACGCGCTGGTTTAGAACGTTCACATTGCGTTGGATTTGTGCCCTCAAGTGCCCAGAAAAATACTGCGGGATGTAAAGAGCCCAAAATGAACTACACGCTATAGAAAACTTTAATTACAGGGTTATATACAAGCCCCATTTAATGTAAAAATAAGGTACATACCTTTAATTGTTTGCTTTATAAAACCCTGGGGCTGCGAGAGGTTGCGGAGTGAGAGAGTGATTTTTAAACTACTATAAACATTATACAAGGCCATAAAAACGAATAATACCTTTTGCGACGGGGTCTTTCAGCGATTTTCCGTTAATGATTTACTAGGCTGAACATTTTCGATTGGAACAGCCTAGTAAAAATCGCGTTTTAAACCCGCCCCCTCTAAACAGCGCCAAAATCACACACACGGGGTAGGGCAGATGCTCAGCCACGATTCAGGTAGGTTTTGTAACATACCTAGGTCATGCAATGAGTTCTACTGTGCATTACCAGACTTACTGGTCCTCCCAGCATTTCTAGATACTGCCTGTGGTTTTGTGGCAGGTTTTGATTGTTAAATGTAAATAAAATCAAAGTCACATGTAGAAGATGCCATTGTTTACATGTTTTTGTTTGCTGAGGGAAAAGGATGTCAATGTCAGAGTTGGAAGCACATCTTGGCTCCATACCTGGTGAGGCCTAGGAGGCTTATTTTTTGCTACCCCGTGTAGTGGCTTCAGACTGCGATACCGTCAAGATGGAGGGACTGCACCACCTTTGCCTTTCCCCTGAGACTGCGGCACAGCAATTCCATGACCAGACGAACCACCCCTGCAAACCTCCATGAGCTGAACTGGCCCAACTAAGGAGGCTTGCCACACGCTGGCTCCACCCTCACCGGCCTACCTCGGTGTGGAAGTTTTGGATCTTGTGGCAATGGAACATTATCTAATAAGGAGCCAGCCAGCTAAGGACCAGCGTGCAATGGCACAGCATCCCCCCCAAAACGTACGAGGAGATTATTGACTATGCCGAAAGAGATTAGATTAGATTAGATTCCTTTATTTGCCATTCAGACCTTTCGGTCTGAACGAAATTTTGTTGCCTGCAGTCATACATATAATAATAAACAATAATAAACAACAAAACACACAATAAACACAAATTAACATCCACCACAGTGAGTTCACCAGGCACCTCCTCACTGTGATGGAGGCAAAAGTCTTAAAGTCACTGTCTCTTCCCCTCCTTATTCTCCCTCTGCGCTGAGGCAATTCAGACCTCCGATGTTGTTACCCCACCGGGCGATGGTAAGTCAGTCCCGCGGCTCAACCGAGCTCCGCGGCCCTGGGTGGTCGAAGCTGCCGAAATGTCGCCCTCCAGTCCAGCGGACGCAGCTGTTGCCGCGGGAGCTCCGTAAAAACAGGCACCAGCCTGTTGCCTGCGAGCTCCGACGATGTCGTCCACTGGCCCGCGGCCGAGCCCCGGATTCAGGTCGCCGCCGCCGGAATGCCGCCTCAGCCACCGGAACGCCGCCTCAGCCACCGGACCGCCGCCTCAGCCTGGAGTCGGGCCGCCCTCACCGGAGCACTGCCTCAGCCCGAGTCGTGCCGCTGCCACCGGAACGCCGACACAGCTCCGAATTCAGCCAGCCTTCGCGTTGTGAGACCTGGCTGGCTCTGCCTCCTGAGCTTCGAGGTCGGTCGCAGTTGGAGGCCGCCAGCTCTGCCATTAGGCCTCAGTGCAGACGGAGGCAGAGGAGGGGGGATAAGACAGAAAGAGTCTCATTCCCCCGAAGGAAGAGACAGAAAACCATGTTTCATCCCCCCCACCCACCGTACCCCACACATAACACAACCTAATAAACCAAAATTTGACTAAAACAAGACAAAACAAAACAAATAAAATAAAAAAAAGTAAAAACAGACGGACTGCAGGCGAGCCGCAACCGTTCAATGTCGTCGCCACTTCTGGAAAGCGCTCGAACCAAACGAGCCATACGAGCCATGGCTCAGCGTCCCCACATGGGCAAAAGCCACTCATGGCTTGTGAGAGGATTGTGAGACCCCGACTGCCCCAGCCAGCAGACATGAGCACCTCACATGATCAGAACCTGAGGATGAGCATGTATAGATAAACCAAGACCCCCCCCCCCCCCCCTCAACCCAGTCCAAACGGTGGTGCTCCCTCTCTCTCTTCTCTCTCTCTGTTTCTCTCTCTCTCTCTGTTTCTCTCTCCCTCTCCCTCTCCCTCCTCGCTATCTGTCTCATTGTCTCTCTCTGTCTCCCACCAGGGCACTGTCATACCATCCAGTAATGCCACTAGTCCAACTCGCTTTAAAAACATTCTACAAGTATCTCAGCACTTCCAACAAAACATGTCTTATAACACCTTCACTTTCTCCTTAAACTTGTTTTCCAACTCACCGGTTTATATTATAGATATGATTTTATAGATATGATACATTCCCTCTGATACTTGAACACTCCCAATGAAGCTTACCTGATTGGCATCTTAATATTCCATCGGATCAATTGACAGGACAGTAGTATGGCAAAAATGTAGTTTACCTTATATAATTTAACTTGCACATAACAAAATCATGGTAAAACCTGCAAATCGAAAGGCCCAATCATGTATGGTTAACTATATTGATAGGAATAATTTAGGATATGGGCCAATTCCAATTCCAATTCCAGTATAACCAATTGGAATTAGCTTAGACATGAAGATAGACAAAAGTGCTGGAGAAACTCAGCGGGTGAGGCAGCATCTATGGAGCGAAGGAAATAGGCAACGTTTCGGGTCAAAACACTCTTCAGACTGATGTTGGGTGGGGGGGGGGGGGGGGGGGGAAAGGAGAAAGGAAGAGGAGGAGCCCAAGGGCTGAGGGAGAGCCGAGAAGAGGAGGAGACAACAAGGGCTACCGGAAATTGGAGAAGTCAATGGTCATGCCGCTAGGGTGCAAACTGCCCAAGCGGAATATGAGGTGCTGCTCTTCCAATTTCCGGTGGTGCTCACTATGGCCATGGAGGAGGCCCAGGACAGAAAGGTTGGATTCAGAATAGGAGGGGGAGTTGAAGTGCTGAGCCACAGGGAGATCAGGTTGGTTAATGTAGACCGAGCGGAGGTATTCGGCGAAACGATCGCCCAACCTCCGCTTAGTCTCACCGATGTAGATCAGCTGACATCTAGAGCAGCGGATGCAATAGATGAGGTTGGAGGAGATGCAGGCGAACCTCTGTCGCACTTGGAACAACTGCTTGGGTTCTTGAATGAGGTCGAGGGGGAAGGTAAAGTGACAGGTGTAGCATCTCTTGCAGTTGCAAGGAAAAGTGCCCGGGGAGGATGTGGTGTGGGAGGGAAAGGAAGAATTGACCAGGGAGTTGCGGAGGGAGCTGTCTTTGCGGAAGGCAGACAGGGGGGGAGATGGGAAGATGTGGCGAGTGGTGGGGTCACGTTGGAGGTGGCGGAAATGACGGAGGACTATTTGTTGTATGTGACGGCTAGTGGGGTGAAAGGTGAGGAGTAGGGAGACTCTGCCCTTGTTACGGGTGGGGGGATGGGGAGAGAGAGCAGTGTTACGGGGTATTGAAGAGACCCTGGTGAGAGCCTCATCTATAGTAGGGGAGGGAAACCCCCGTTCCCTGAAGAATTAGGACATTTCCGATGCCCTGCTGTGGAACACCTCATCCTGGGAGCAGATGCGGCGTTGGCGGAGGAATTGGGAGTAAGGGATGGAGTCCTTACAGGAAGCAGGGTGGGAAGAAGTGTAGTCTAGATAGCCGTGGGAGTCAGTGGGTTTATAGTGGATGTCGGTCAGAAGTCTATCACCTATGATGGAGATAGAGATCTTGATTCAAGATGTGGTCCATACTGTTTTGTTGCTGATGTAGGATTAGAGTTGTAGCAGGTCAGTTCATGAACCTAATGGTTGTTGGAAAGTAGCTCTTCCAGATCGGTGGTGTGGGACTTTAGGCTTCTGTGAGTGACTCCTACCTGTCTTTCCACTGGATCTGGAGGGTTTTGTAGAGCAGGCATGGAAGATGTTTTCATGGTGCCTTGACCTGCCTGCTTTTGGTGGTCCAGCTTGCAGAAACATATGGGAGCCCAGGGATCACTGCTGTCCAACAGACCACGGGTTTTACATGGGTCTCAAGTACTAAAATAATGGATAGTATCTGACACACAAAGGCAACGAAAGCATCGTTTAATGATGAATTCCCTACAATCAGTCGTAAGTCGCTCTAATCTGTTAGACTTTAACAAAAAACGGGTAAAAAATATTGGTAAAAGCAATTTAAGTCTGTGGTCAGATAATGAAAAGTGTAAATTGAGGTGTGCCTTCTACCTTGTGATTTAGCGAATAACACTGATTCAGATGGTTTGACGTGGAAAAGCTTTTCCCACTGAGAGTAGGGAAGATTCAAACAAGGGGACATGACATGAGAATTAAGGGACTGAAGTTTAGGGGTAACATGAGGGGGAACTTCTTTACTCAGAGAGTGGTAGCTGTGTGGAATGAGCTTCCAGTGAAGGTGGTGGAGGCAGGTTCGTTTTTATCATTTAAAAATAAATTGGATAGTTATATGGATGGGAAGGGAATGGAGGGTTATGGTCTGAGCGCAGGTATATGGGACTAGGGGAGATTATGTGTTCGGCACGGACTAGAAGGGTCGAGATGGCCTGTTTCCGTGTTGTAATTGTTATATGGTTATATGGTTATATGCCAGATTATTTTCAGTTGTGCAACTTGGATCAAGGGAGCAGTACATGCCTGCCCTCTGGAGGACTACATGAGTAAATGCCACACTCAAACGGAATGTGGTTAGAAGTTATTGCAGATTCCAACTGAAAATACAAGGTGAAGAAAGATACTTGGGTCCACCATAGGAATCCAACCTTTCTGTCCTGGGCCTCCTCCATGGCCATAGTGAGCAAACCAACTAATTGGTTTGGGCTAATAATATACATAGAATCTTTTAGGATTCTCCTTTAACTAAGTTGTCAGCACTACCTCGTGTCCTATTTCTTTCCCTCTCAATCTCCCTCTTTTGAGGTGTTATCAGGTGTCATCAAATATCAATATGGTTCTTATATGGATATGGTTATCCAACCTTTATCGCCAATTAAAGTTCAAAATATTTGGTTAACACTCTTTATTAAATCAAGTCAATAAGAAAATAAATCATAAAACCTTCATGTGCTGTAACTGCGACAGGGATACCAAATACACTCACATATCAGGGACTCCTTCAGGATCAACCCCACAAACGCCATTTATTGCATCATCAACATGTCTCATTACAATAGATGTGTGAATCTCACACAGTGCCCTGTTTTATAGAATGCCATCAGGCTGTGCAATCATCTGGTGATGTACTCAACTACTACCATTGGTTATCCAGTCCTTGAACAGCTTTTGTTTACTGCACTGAGCAATTTTCGCAGATGAAATTTCATTAACTTCTATACTACAGGTATTTGATTCCTAAACATTCCCAACGTGTTTGTAAGACAAGTCAATTAATATGACCATCTCCTCCCCTCCATTAATGCCTCACTACATTCTTGTGATATTTTGGCTGCTGAAGCCCCCCTATATGATAGCACTATATTCCATACAGTCATTACAACCACTGTGGTGCCAGTCTTTAATATGGGGCAATCTACTTTATATTAATAGAGGGTTACTGTAACCAATTTTCCTGTTCCTGTATTCATCGGACAAAACGCCGAACCACACAGGCATCAAACCAAACCCTTCCATTTAAGAATTGAAACCAGAGACCCACTGATATAAGGGTTAGGTTTCCAGATAAACAGCAAGACTGATAAACATTTACTTACAAACATAATTTGACACTGACACTGACTTTGACCATTTGCTTTGAACTGGTAAAGGGGAGAAATGTCATCCTGTTCCTGTCTTAAAAACAAACAAAGTAATGATTCATACATTTCATGCATTTGAGGAAGACAAATATTATCGTCAGTATGACGTAGGTACTAAGGATTATTTGCATCGCAAAGATGGACTCGGGATCGGTGAAACTTCTGTGTTTCCTCTTTGCGAGGCCGAGCAACAACCTAATCCCAGCCACCATTTGGCCTTGCCGCCAACAGTAATAAGTCCCAATGTCATTCAGCTGAAAGGCACGGATAACCAGATGATTACCATGATCAATATACAACCTCATGCTGCTGTTGACACCCATCATGTACTCCTGCCTGTAGAGCTGTCGGTGCCCCTTATCCCAGGCTACAGCTTCCTCTGCTCTAGCCCCTGGACAGGCGAGAATCAAAGGTTCTGCAATGACTTGGAAGTGGGTCTGCACTGGGACTTTGGGAATCTTTTTATTCTTGTCATTGGTAAAACCAAACAGTTCAAAGATGAACTTCTGCCCTTCAATGGAGGGGTAACGTGTTGCGCACGGCGTGAAACAGCTTCGTACCAAGATCTCCGTTTTTCTCTTCTTCAGGATGTTCCGGTATCTGCGGGGGACTGCAGCAGAGCCACAGGAAACGATGTCAGGCATGGCCTTCTTGTACCTGAAATAGAGGTAAGGGCTGCGGAAGTAACACAAGCCAACACGTCGTTGCTCCCCTCTCACCCCACATCGATCACATCTGGTCCAATCCCAGTACAACGTAAAGATCTTGTAGGTCTTAGTCTCCACGTCCAGTTGAGGCTTCAGCTTCCCCTCTTGGAAGCTTATGTGTGCTTTTTTATAACTCTGCACGTCAATGTCATAACCATAAAAATAATCACCCTTCACAGAGCCACACATATAATGCCCCGAATCCTGGGGGCGGGAATTGAAGACAACCAGGCTGAACATTAAGATACTGAACCGTGAACTAATTGCCGATCCAGAAGGTAATTGGGTAGTATCCAAGATCTTTGTTCCATTGAAGTCAGTCAGTACTTTTGTGTGTCCTTTGCCCAGTTTCTCCTGATAGTACCAGACAACTGATTTCACGTTCTCGGGCTTACAAAGGCATGGTAGCTCAAAGGTCATATCAGCCAGATAGGCAGCATTCAGGAACATTAAGAAGGCAGGGCAGGACTGTACCTTGAATATATCCTCTTTCTCTTCAATTACAAACTCACTAGCATAAGCGGGCAGAGCCCACAGAATGGGCGTAAATAAAAGAACAAAGTGTTCAGGCAACATTTTCTCAGGGTCTGATCAAATCTGGCCATGGACTGAATGGCAAGCTCGTGGAATCCACAAAAAGCTGTTGAGTTCTAGAAGGAACGTCTTTTGGTTCTAGAACTCTGCCATTGTGAATTAAAGAACATGCTGCCAGCAGGAATTCCGGAGGTGGCTCGGTGTTCACATGCCAAGGCTTATTAACACAGATCGTGTATGAACAGGGTACACAAAAAAGCTGGAGAAACTCAGCGGGTGCAGCAGCATCTATGGAGTGAAGGAAAAAGGCAACGTTTCGGACCGAAACCCTTCTTCAGACTGATTGGGAGTGGGGGGGCGGGGAGAAGAAAGGAAAAAGGAGGAGGAGCTCGAAGGCTGGGGGATGGGAGGAGATAGCAGGAGGGCTGAGGAAGGGGAGGAGACAGCAAAGACTAACAAAATTGGGAGAATATGAACAGGAATTCGGTGAACCACAGAGGTGGGATGGACAGGCATCGCTCAGTGGTTATCATTCTCAGCCTAAACGTCACACTCCAGCTTAACGCCGATTTCTGCCCATTTCTAATCAATGCAAGCCAGTTCTCAGTTAAAGACGTTGCTCTTTCCTATGTAATTCAAATGGACACTTCAACGTGGCATAGGTTGGTGTAGGCACTGTGCCAGGAATGCATGGGAAGGAATGAAATGCCTGATTATAAATGGGAATGAAAGGAATGGGTGGACAATATATGGGGAATGGTAGGTGTGGTGTCGGGGAAGACCCAGGGTTGAGAATAACTACATCAACGCACTTGTGGTAGGCTTCTTCTTCTTGCGTAGGGCATGCACAGCCTAAAGTCGTAGGACAACGTGTTCTAATTGATCTTATTTGATTGTATACGCCAGGTTGATTGCATTGGTTGAAACAGGGCGGACCACATGAAGATTGCAATCTCCCACCCCTGTGGTAGGCTAAACTCACTGAAGAGGTTTATTTAACCAATAAACGGATAGTTAAGGTACAGTTCCGAGTCCATGTAGGCGCTCAGTCCCTCGTCGTCCATGGGCAGTTGGAGGAGGCACTGGCAGTCTCTGGCGTATCCCAGCAGTTCAGTCTTGCTCTGAGCATCCAAAGAGAGGTTCAGTTAGCAGGGAGTCCTCCTTATTTCTCCTCTCTCTCTCTCTCTTCCTCCAACTGGAACTGCCCTGGTTTTTAAAAAGTAGGGTTGACAAGGTGCAGGTGAGTTGCTCCAGTCTTGGCTAATTGGATACAGTTGTTTCTCCTTTGGCTGTTGCCTCAGCTCACTGTCCAGAGCACTGTCCAGGGTGCCAGTGTTTTCCAGCAGGAGGCGCTGTTCATGGTGCTGGTCGTTACGTTGGCCTGTCTGCGGGTGACAGGGATCGGAGTGGTCCTTAGGGAGGATGCATCATAGCATAGGTAACACGTGGACTACAGATGGAATATGTAGATTTAGATTTGGAGAGAGAAATTCAGTGACAGGGATAGAGAGACGCCAAGAGTGATGTCGCTGGATAGCAAGTGGGTGATTGGTTGGTGAGTAAGTATTAGTTTTTTCCAACTAAACTTTGTAGAGGTTTAAGTCAGGATTAGAATATTATAATCAAATATGTTAAGTTAACTATTTATTTAGATGTACTGTAACTACAAGTAATTATTGAACAAAATGTTTAAACTAATAAAGTGTATAAAATAACATTAGTCTAAATGTAGCAGGGAAGTTTGAGCAGTGGACTGTAGAATGAGGGAGTTTCTAGATCGTAAAATGGTCCCATGTCAATAGAGTAAGAGTCATACAGCATAGAAACAGGCTCTTCGGCCCAACATGCCCACGCCCACGCAAACCAACATGCCCCTTCTACACTAGTCCCACCTGCCTGCATTTGGCCCATATCCCTCTAAACCTATCCAGTCCATGTATCTGTCTAAATGCTTCTTAAACATTGCAATAGTACCTGCCTCAACTACCTCCTCCAGCAGCTTGTTACATATACCCACCACCCTTTGTGTAAAAAAAGTCACCTCTCGGGTTCCTATTAAATCAACCCCCCACCCCTCCTTAAACCTACAGTATATTGTCATTGAGTACAAGCCCATGGGGCTCAGTAGCCTCTACTTTTATAATGGGGTTCCACGAGGTTGAGAACTCACTGTCCCTTACTTTCAGCTGCATGAATTAATGATAGGTTTAAATAATTGGGCATGATGCAGAAGTTTCCAGTGGATACAAAAATGATCCATGTGGATGATAAGGGGGAAAGCTTTGGATGCTAGTAAGATATAGATGATCTGGTCATCTGGGTAGAAAAGTGGCAAATAAAATTTAATCCAGGAGGGAATGCTTTGAGGAGATGCAATAAGACAATGGTATACAAAGCATGTGGCAAAGGCCAGAGAGGCGTAGAGCAGAAGAAGGATTTTGTAGTATGTGTCCACAAATCCTTAGGTCAGGCAGGTAATAAGGTGGCCAAAAAATAGCATCTTGGACGTTTTCTTATATTGGTCAATGGGTACAATAGCAGGGAGGTTATGCTAGAAGCACGCAGAATGTTTGTTAAATCGCAGTGTAGCACAATCACACTTCTAATCAACACATTGTGGGAAAGATGTGATAACACTGGAGAAGGTACAAATGAAGTTTATGAGGTTATTGCCGAGACCAAATCGTTACCTATGAGGAAATATTGGATGGGGTTGGAGTTCGGTTTCATCATCTACATACTCTTGTATCTCTGAGGACTCCAGAACCAAGGCTAGAAGGTGGGGTTCGGTTAGGAGGCTCTTTTTCAACCCTTACAGACAATAGAAAAGCTGATCTACTTCCGTGTCATAACATTTCTAAGATTTTATGATAATAATTTTCATGTAAACATGAAGATATATTTAAGAGGGAGTTAGATGTGGCCCTTATGGCTAAAGGAATCAGGGGGTATGGAGAGAAGGCAGGTACGGGATACTGAATTGGATGATTAGCCATGGTCATATTGAATGGCGGTGCAGGGTCGAAGGGCTGAATGGCCTACTCCTGCACCTAATTTCTATGTTTCTATGTCTATGTTTCTAAGTACCTTTGTTTTCCACTCCATTTTAACAAATTATACTCTCACACATCTTTCTGAAGAAGGGTCTTGACCCGAAATGTTACCAATTCCTTCTCTGCAGAGATGCTGCCTGTCCCACTGAGTTACTCCAGCATTTTGTGTCTATTGTCAGTTTAAACCAGCGTCTGCACATCTAAACTAACATCTAAACCTTCCTACACCTTTATTCTTTTTTCATTAATTTTCCCATTTGATCATAGCTAGTAAGGCTAATATTTATTGCCTATCCCTAATTGCCCTTGAGAAGGAGGTTATCTAGCCTTTTGAGATGCTAATGAAGGTGCTTCCATTATTGCAGTAGGGAGGGTGTTCAATGAGGACCGCAATGAGGAAAGATAAGGTTTAATTTCCAATTCAGTACGGTGTGCAACTTCAGAGGAACCTGCAGGGGGTGCTGTTTCCCTGCACTTGCTGCCTGTCCTTTATTATTTTTACAATAGACAATAGGTGCAGGAGTAGGCCATTCGGCCCTTCAAGCCAGAACCGCCATTCAATGTGATCATGGCCGATCATCCACAATCAGTACCCCGTTCCTGCCTTCTCCCCATATCCCCTGACTCTGCTATCTTCAGGAGCCCTATCTAGCACTCTCTTAAAAGTATCCAGCGAACCGGCCTCCACCGCCCTCTGAGGAAGAGAATACCCCAGACCCACAACTCTGTGTGTGGGAAAGTGTTACCTCATCTCCGTTCTAAATGGCTTACCCCTTCTTAGTGGTGAGGTCGTAAAGGGTGCAATGGGAGTAGCTCGAGCAAGTAACAGCAGTGTATTTTGTGGATAATACACACTTTGACCAACCAGGCGATGGTGGTGAAAAAATGAATGTTTGGGGTTTTTCTAACCATGAGGACGTGTTGGGGTTTTTCATAACCATTGAAGCCATGGTCTTTAACCTGATGAACTGAAAAGTGCAACTCCTGTTGAAAAACAGTGGTTTTGCATGGAAGACTTTGAAGCCATTTCAGATGCTGGAAGATCAAAGTCTTGCTGGAGAATCTGATGAAACTGGAGCGAAAAATAGGCGACGTTTCGGGCAACCCTCTTCAGTGTTTCGGCCCGAAATCGCCTATTTCCTTCGCTCCATAGATGCTGCTGCACCCGCAGTTTCTCCAAATTTTGTGTAATGCAGTAAGTAATTGAGTTACACATATTTTCTTGGAGGTTTATTTGCACCATAATTCGGTTACTCCAATCAAACTAGCTTTGATCTATTTTCTCAAACCTGACAGAAAATGTATGGGAAATATTTTTTCCATTTCACACTGGAGCAGAATGTATCCATCCACCCCTTATATGCACAGCATTCACCAATCTTAGGTGCAATCAAGTCACTGCTAATATCTGTGAAACCCCAGTACTCGTCTCTACTGTCCCATTCAGTTGAAGAAAGAATCAACATTCTGAAAGAAATCCTAATTTATGTTTTGAAAAGTTTCCAAATAATGTTCAGTGTCATATTTAAAAATACAGATAAAGAAAATAATCTTCAATAAATGGAAAACATTCCAGGAACACAAAAATGCTGCAGGCAATACATGTCATTACCTACAAAATTAAAGTTATGCATTTCAATCTGAACAGCTATTAATGGATATTGCAGCATTTGCTCACTAGCATTGGACTTAATTTTCTCAAAGGGAAGATTTAAAGCAGAATAATTCACTGAGTTTACAGATGCAATCTTCCTCAAGCATAGGTCAGGTCAATAGGTGGCATTATAAATCAAAAAGCTGTAGTTTCAAGCCTCCTTACAGAAACTTGAGCACATTCCTGTACTGAGAGAGCGCAGACAACCTCTGCATTACATAGAATCATAGAGTAATACAGCATGGAAACAGACCCTTCGGCCCCACCTGCTCATGCTGACCATGACTCCCTGTTTACACTAGTCCCATCTGCCTGTGAAACATTCCAAATGTTTCCCATCCATGTAAAATGGGAGAGGAGTTGCGTTCGTCAAAAACACAGTTCCTATCACAATTTTCCACAATGTGAAACGCCATCCACCCATGTGCCACAAGATGATAGCTGGAAGTAAAATAAAAACAAACACTAATTCCGTGAGAGTTAATTTTTTGCAAGATATTTCAGTAATGATTTGTGAATTCCATAAGGATGGATTTCTGTTACCTGAACTGATGTTGCACAGGTATTACCTGTGTTGAACTACAATACACACCATCATTTGTAAGATGAGAAATGGAGATAAGTAGTTACTGTAAAATATTCTTGCAATGTTATTCAATGAATTCAATTCTGAGATGGAAAAAAAAAACAACGGCAGATGTTAAAATTTGAAACAAAAGCAGGAAAATACCCAGAGTGCAATCATTTTCAAAGCATTCGGGGGGGGTTGATGGGGGTCGAGCATTGGGGATGGGGGTCGGGTGGGCAAGGGAGGGTGGGGTGCATTACAAAAAATACAATAGTAGGTTAAAACAGGTCAGGCAATATAGAGCATTGGAACTGACCATTGGTACGGTATTTTCAAGAAATGTGATAAGAAAATGACATAAGCATGATAATGGAAAAACAAGGAGAGCAATTTACCTGATGGAAAATTCAGTATTCATTCCAGAAGACTCCAAAGTACCCAGTTGCAAGTTAACATATTGTTCCCCTACTTTATGTTGGGTCTCAGTATGGCAGTGGTGAAAGACGCGGATAGACAGTCAGAATGAGAATAGGATTGAAAATTAAAGTGCCATGCAACAGGATAGTCAGAATTACCTCTGCGGAGTCCAGGTGCTCTGCAAAAGGACCACCCAATTTACATTTGGTTCGTCCAATGCAGAAGGGACTACATTGTCAACGCCATCTGCTTCACTTGGATTGAATATGGTGGTGGGAAGGAAAGAATGGACATGGGTTGCATCTCTCCCGGTTAACGTGCCATAGGATTGGGAGTGGATGGTAGGGATGGGCCAAGGAATCACAAAGTGATCAATCCCTGTGAAATGCAAAAACAGGAAGAGCCAGGAAGATGGGACCTGCAGTGGAATCATTTTATGAATTGGAGGAAATCATAAAGGATAATATGTTGAATGTGAAGGCTATTGGAATAGAAGGTGAGCTTCGGAGGAAATCTATTATTGTCCTGTCCTGGGAGAGAGGAGTGAGAGCAGACATGTACGAAGTCGAGGAAATGCGGTTGAGAGCTCCAACCACGATGACCGAGGAGAACCCCATGTTTCAGGAAGAGGGACATTTCAGAGGCAACAGAGTGGGTGCCTTATCATTAGAATAAATACAATGGAAATGAAGAATCCGAGTAAAAGGAATTGGGGGTTCAGTATTGATGTGGATAGAGAACTGGCTGGCAGACAGGAAGCAAAGAGTAGGAGTAAACGGGACCTTTTCAGAATGGCAGGCAGTGACTAGTGGGGTACCGCAAGGCTCAGTGCTGGGACCCCGGCTATTTACAATATATATTAATAATTTGGACGAGGGAATTGAATGCAACATCTCCAAGTTTGCGGATGACACGAATATGGGGGGCAGTGTTAGCTGTGAGGAGGATGCTAGGAGGCTGCAAGGTGACTTGGATAGGCTGGGTGAATGGGCAAATGCATGGCAGATGCAGTATAATGTGGATAAATGTGAGGTTTTCCACTTTGGTGTAAAAAACAGGAAAGTAGACTATTATCTAAATGGTGGCCGATTAGGAAAAGTGGAGATGCAACGAGACCCGAGTGTCATGGTACACCAATCATTGAAAGTAGGCATGCAGGTGCAGCAGGCAGTGAAGAAAGCGAATGGTATGTTAGCACTCATAGCAAAGGGATTCGGGAGTGTAGGAGCAGGGAGGTTCTACTGCAGTTGTACGGGGTCTTGGTGAGACCACACCTGGAGTATTGGGTACAGTTTTGTTCTCCAAATCTGAGGAAAGACATTCTTGCCATAGAGGGAGTACAGAGAAGGTTCACCAGACTGATTCCTGGGATGTCAGGACTTTCATATGAAGAAAGACTGGATAGACTTGGCTTGTACTCGCTAGAATTTAGAAGATTGAAGGGGGATCTTATAGAAACTTACAACATTTTTAAGGGGTTGGACAGGCTAGATGCAGGAAGATTGTTCCTGATGTTGGGGAAGTCCAGGACATGGGGTCACAGTTTAAGGATAAAGGGGAAATCCTTTAAGACCGAGATGAGAAAAACATTTTGTGGTGAATCTCTGGAACTCTCTGTCACAGAAGGTAGTTGAGGCCAGTTCATTGGCTATATTTAAGAGGGAGTTGGATGTGGCCCTTGTGGCTAAAGGGATCAGGGGTATGGAGAGAAGGCAGGTACGGGATACTGAGTTTGATGATCAGCAATGATCATATTGAATGGCGGTGCAGGCTCGAAGGGCTGAATAGCCTACTCCTGCACCTAATTTCTATGTTTCTATGAATGGCATTTTTACGGGAGGCAGAACAAGAGGATAATCAAAGCAGCTGTTGGAATCTGTGGGCTTATAAAAGATGGTAGTGGCCAGTCCATCTCTTGAGATGGAACCAGAATGAAAAGGGCAGTGTAAGAGATGGACTATGTAAATGTGAGAGAAATGTGGAAAATGGCAGCAAAACTAATGGCATTTTCAAGTTTTGTATTACAGGTAGTATAGGATGTGGCACCAATTCATGATATGTACTAATGTCAATTAGGTACTAACTCTTGAAGCATTTCTTTATGTCCTGTCGCGGAAATTGCTCAAAACAATCGTATAATCAGCATCCACTGACAACACAGAAACCACAGAACCCGCAATCAGGAAAAGGCAATTTAAAGAGTCCGAAGAAGGGTTTTGGCCCAAAACGTTACCCATTTCCTTCGCTCCATAGATGCTGCTGCACCCTCTGAGTTTCTCCAGCATTTTTGTGTACCTTCGATTTTCCAGCATCTGCAGTTCCTTCTTGAACACAAGGCAATTTAAATATTGTCTTTTGATGCTAACGTTATTGAACTAACTTTCATCATCAGCGTATTGTTGAGCCATGTTCTCTTTTCATTGCCTGAAGTTTAAGTTAATTGAGTTTCCTGAACAGGGAAAAACAATCTAATTTTCAAGGCAAACAACTTGTGGAAATTTTTCACAAAAAGAATATCATGAAAGTAATCTTTTTATTTGTTTTTATTATATATTCAAGAGCAGAAAAGTTTGACAACATAAGATAACCGCATAACATCTGATAGCCATAGAGAGCCTATCGAATGGGTCGCGTATTCTGTTGACGAAAACACATTAGCAATACATATATATGTCCTTAATTCAGACACAGACTAGCAAGACATTCAATATCTGACATTCATCCTTCTAAAGGCCACTTTCGCAAAGATAGCAGAATCATCCCCCAATCTACATTTGGATATTTAGTATAGATTGCCTGGATGAAGGTTGATGCATTTGATCCTCCCTTAGTTGGGATTATCTGTTCATATCCCCACCCAAAGAGTTTCAGCTAAATTAGGTCTGGAACAGTGGATGTTAGGGCTTGGAAGGGGAGCCAGAAAGGGATATGAAGGTGGATACTAAACCATGAACAGAGAGGCAAAAACTGGAATTTAACATACAGGTAGGTGTACGTGCCACAGACTGTCCAAAATGTGCACATTATGAGGGATCCTCTGTAACCAATATCATCAGCAGGTTCACCAATTGATATGCAAAATGTTCCAGAAACTTAATGGAAGAGAAATAGAAATCTCGATTAACATTTTTCATTCCTTTATTTGCATTATATTTTCCTAGTCCCAGCAGACAGAATTCTAGCCCAGTGGCCATGGAATGCTAGTATAGCTGCCAGGAAAGAGTTCATATACCTACAAAACAATGAAGACATTACCCAACCTCAGAAAACAAGCATCAGCCTGATGTGACGTGCCCACCATTTAATGTTACAGTTTATATCTCATAGAGCAAGAATGTTGGTTCAAACACAATTTCCTGCAAAGTTCAATGGCTGGTCGAGACCCTTCTTCGGGTCGAGACCCTTCTTCAGATTGTTGTTCGGCATAAATAAATTATTTTCCCCAGCGTACGGGAGTCTAAAACTAGAGGGCATAGGTTTAAAATGAGATGGGGAAAAAATTAAAGGAGATTTGAGGAGCAACCTTTTTTACAAATGTATTTGGGGTGAGTTGCCAAAGGAAATGGGAGAAGCAAGTATAATTAATAAATTTGAAAGTGTTGGACAGGTACATGGATAGGAAAGGTTTGGAGGAATATGACTCGTGCACAGGCAAGTGTGACTAACTCGTGAAGGCAAGTTGATCGGCCGAGGCGAGTTGGACTGAATGTCTATATGTGTGCTGTACAGCTCTATGATGCCATGGGCAATTATTAAAATAGTGATTGAATTGATTTAATTAGAGTTAATAAACCAGATGCACAAATTAACTGAAAATAGACAACCTGAAATAAAGAACATTTAGGACTGTAAATGGCAACTTGGAAACTGATATGAACACAAATGGATTGCGGTTATTGCAGTTGTCTCATACAAGCAATTGCCTGTTTCAAATCTGTACATACCAGACCGACATGCTAGTTCAGAATAGTTAATAGCTGATAAATCCAGGTGTAAGAGAGCCCAATGGCTCTGAATGAACCACAGGGGA
Source organism: Leucoraja erinaceus (assembly GCF_028641065.1). Lineage (NCBI taxonomy): Eukaryota > Metazoa > Chordata > Chondrichthyes > Rajiformes > Rajidae > Leucoraja > Leucoraja erinaceus. The sequence continues at coordinate 13,462,763 of NC_073403.1, forward strand.
ATTGACAAATCAAAAATAACTTTTTTTTTTTAAAGGATTTTTTTACCTTAGACAGTTGATGCTCAATTTATTCTATTTAAAATCAAGGTCACAGATTATGGATGCAAAAAATACGAAGGGAGATTAGATTAGATACTTTTATTGTCACATGTGACAAGTCACAGTGAGACACAGTGAGATGCTTTGTCTTAGGGGAAAAGGGTTACAATAAGAAAATAGAGTTGTATTTTAAATTCAGTCATGATCTTATTGAAAGGTATAACGAGCCTGAAGAGTCACATTGCATACACTTGCTACTGCTTCATTTATGGTCCTTATATTTACATTCCTATTTAGAAAAAAAAATCATATTTTGTACTGTGAGATGTGCAGGGAAATTAACAATAGCATGAAATGGGGTAGAGTAGTTCAGATATAAAGCACTAGGTAAACCTGTATGATTTCATCAATTGCTGCATTGCTGTCACATTTACTGTCTCCTCGGTAACACATGCCTCTTGTGCAGCCCCCGCGGGATCCAGTTCTGCCTTACTTCCCCGCTGCAAAGGTACACCCAGCTTCTGTTCCAGCATCTGAAACAGCCTTTGGCCTTTCTCCCTCTCACTGCTGCTCAGGAAATCCACACTCAGGCCAAACCGTTGAGTCTGAGAAAGGTGCAGCAGAATCCAATAAATTGCTTGAGCATCTTCTGGTTGGAAATGATTACAAAGTATGACTAGGAATTCACCAAGGAGTCCAAATCCTATTTCGGCACAGAAGATGCTTTCTAAGAGCTGGGCACCTAAGGTGACAAGGAAGGCATATTTCTCTGGTCCTGTACAGTAGTATCTTCTCCAGTCACGGCTAAACTCCGCTGAGGTCCGAGGCCAGGAATCTGTGTACTGTGATAGGGGAATAATTAGCATGTAACTGTCTTCATTGTACAGCAAAATGAATTAAAAGACAATCTTTTCAAACAATGTTGTTTTAATGACAGGGACAGTCAAGCCCAACCAGTCTCAACCCCATTCTGTGGGGACATGGGTTTGTAACAGAAAACAAAAAGCAGAACATTCATGGAGGCAACGTGCACAGCATTTGTTAAATCAACACAGCTATACCTTTGAGAATGAAGCAGTGCACTAAGGTAGTGTAAATGGAGCTCTACTATCTCAGTAACTGCAGTTGTCATTGGAGTAATGGGAGTGTTAAACCTTAACATTGGGTATCTAAAACCCTTGCAATTATGTTAATGAATATATAAACAGTGATTGCCTCAGTGACAGGAATTGAAGGCAGAAATACTCTGAGCCTAGTGATGTAGGGATTGGATGAACATTCAAACAACAACTTGATGTTAAGAAGAATTGAGCTCTATTGCACTTGGATTTAACATCTACTTGAACTAGCATGTCCCTTGTGCTGCCCAGTAAATAGCATTTAGCAGGGACTAGCGGATTACTGTACACTGTTGGGGACCTCCATTCTAGGAGATGACCCTAGCATCCCTCCCATAGCAGATTTGGGGGAAGACACTGCATTGGAAACTATGGGAACATAGATTCTATATAGAACATAGAAATTATCGGAGATTGGAGGCAGTCTGAAGAAGAGTCCCATCCCGAAACGTCACCTATTCCTTTTCTCCAGAGATGCTGCCTGACCTGCTGAGTTTCTCCAACATTTTGTGTCTATCTTCGGTATAAACCAACATCTGCAGTTCCTTTCTACACAAGCTGTATTAAGAAATACTTAAGAGAGAGTGCTCCATTCAGAGCTGCTGAGAGAGGTCTAGAAATCAGTTTAGAAGCAGTTATCAGCTTTGAATGTATCACTGTCTCTCGGGAATTTTGATGGGCTGAACAACCTTCCTCATAATTCTCTTGCACCATCTTGTGAGGAAGATCCCAATGATCAGGAAAAACATAAAAAGAATATGGCTGTAATGTGATGCATTTCAGAGAAAACAAAGAGAAAGATTATCAAAAAAGAAATTTAGAAAAGGCAGTAATACTCCTTAAAAGTTATTTATCGATTGTCTAAAATTAACGTATAAGTGGCAGGACAGTTAAAACAATTTCCTATAACATTTTTATATTGTAACTGCAGACTGTTGGGTTTACTCACCCAATGCACCCATTCCTTACCCATAGCCCCCACGGGAGGTGTGGTTCTCCAACTCAAGCTGTTCCCAAACGTAAGATTCCAGCACTCCCCTTGCCTTCCTCAGCAGTGATCTTTAAAAAAAATTCCAATTGCACTTGCCCTGCGTGTTGCAATAGCATTTCGCCCTCCCCCCTCTAGTCAAGCCGTTGTGTCGTCATAATTTGAAGCTGGTCTGTTTGAAATTCAAAGACGTCATAATTTGAAGCTAGTTGGTTTGAAATTCAAGGTAATTAATCAGTAATGTCAAGAAATAAAGCATAAAATGTTCAGTGAAAGTGATCTCTGCCTCAAGGGGAAAAATGTGAATTGGAATATGTAAAAATCTTGTGAAAGTTGGCATTTTGAATGCTTTATTCGCAAATAATGTGTCAAATATAGGATGAAATCTTCATTGAGGCTTGATTTTTTAATGCTATAATCAGTAATAATTCGAGAAAGAAGGCATAAAATGTTCAGTGAAAGTGATCTCGGCCTCGAGGAGAAAATTTGAATCAGAATATGTAAAAACCTTGTGAAAGTTGGCATTTTTGTCAAATGTCAAATATAGGATGAAATCTTCATTAGACTGGTTTCTGCTAGCTGAGCCATTGTGACGTCATCATTTGAAGCGGGTGATTTTAATTTCAAAGTCTTTTCACTTTTTTAGACTAATCAGTAATAGGTCGAGAAATAAAGCATGAAATATTCAGATAAGGTGATCCCGGCCTCGAATGGAAAATTGTCAACCGGAATATGGAAAAATGTTATCGTTACCGCATAGTTTTTTCACGAAGATGTAAAGACACACACATATACATACGTACAAGATCAGAGTTTTAATAAATATATGATGATGATATATGATATACAGCATTTGTAGAAATAATCATTTGACCCTACATGGACATGCCATTCCACATCAGTCTCTCCTCGCATGTGATAACATGACTACATACTGTATTTGGCCCTACTTATAGATGAACATTAGGGACGTACCCTTCATCATTAATATTGACCTTAGTTCCAATATTTCCAGGTGATCAGTCTCAACAGCTTTTTGTGGAAGAGTACTTGAAACTTTCATTACCCTCTACAAGAAGAATTTGTTTTTACTGTTAGTCATGAATAATCCAGCATACATTTTAAGTTTTGCTCTCTTGTTTTGGATTTCCCCACCAGATAAATGTTATCGCTAACTTCCCTTCCAAATCTCTTAATCATGATAAATATTTGAATTAGATTACTTATTGCAGGATTCTAAGGATCAGATAGAATGTCATTGACTCAACACGCCAGAATCTCCTTACTCTGGTATTGAATACTGACCTTGGATAATTCCACTGGAACACTGGCCTTTGCACTTGTTACCCCGGCACATGAATTCCAGGGTTGATTCCTTGCTCCCAACTTGTCTCGCATTTCCAAGGGCTTCAGATGTGAAGCTAGCACAATATCCCTACAGAATATAAAGTGGTAAAATAGGTTTTACTCACCACATTTCTTCACATTTCCATCTCTACGAATTTCTAAAATTTTCCCATGGCAAGCAAAGTTTAAAGGAACGACACATAAAATTAAATAAGAATTACACTTTGAAACTCTTTAATATGGCATTCTGTGGACCAGCATGTTTTGCTGTATGTATAATGTCCCGGCGAGATGCGCCTGCGTATCAGGAGTGTCCTGGCGAGCCGCGCCGCCGACTGGAATGCGCCCCAGTAGGCCCGACTTGCCCCACACTCCTCCCAGGTGACTGTGGAGAAGCCGGGTGTTGAGGCTTGTCTGGGCCGAAGAAGCCTCAGTGGCAGCGGTGATGGAGGCCTCAGGTGTGGTAGGAGCCTCGGCAGCAGGAGCCTCGGCAGCGGGAGCCTCGGCAGCGGGAGCCACGGTGGCGGTCGGCCTCGCGATCAGCAGTCGATGAGCGTGAGGGAGGGAGTGAGGGAAGACAATGGGGACCCGCTGTTGGGGGACCGCCGTGAAGAACAATAGAGGACCCGGCGTTGCACGACCGCTGTGAAGAACAACGGAGGACCTGGACGGTGGGAGAACAAAAGGGGACCCGGTGTGGGGGCACTCTAGTTTTATAAGTTGAATATAGGCAATAAGTAATCTAATTCAAATATTTATAGGTTGAATAAGTTAGGTCTTTATTCTCTGGAGCGCAGAAGGTTAAGGGGGGACCTGATAGAGGTCTTTAAAATGATGAGAGGGATAGACAGAGTTGATGTGGACAAGCTTTTCCCTTTGAGAATAGGGAAGATTCAAACAAGAGGACATGACTTCAGAATTAAGGGACAGAAGTTTAGGGGTAATATGAGGGGGAACTTCTTTACGCAGAGAGTGGTGGCGGTGTGGAATGAGCTCCCAGTGGAAGTGGTGGAGGCAGGTTCATTGGTATCATTTAAAAATAAATTGGATAGGCATATGGATGAGAAGGGAATGGAGGGTTATGGTACGAGTGCAGGCAGGTGGGACTAAGGGGAACAAAATTTGTTCGTCATGGACTTGTAGGGCCGAGATGGCCTGTTTCCGTGCTGTAATTGTTATATGGTTATATGGTTATAATCCTCTGCCCAAGAGATAAGCCTGCATTAGTTTGTTTGTATTTTTGTTTGTTCTGGTTAAGGCACTGTGCACACAGCAGCCAGCCAACAGTCGCTTGTCTTTTTATTATTTTTTCACTTTTAATTTCAAGTTTTCGCGTACCATGTTGTGTGTCATGACTGTTGGCAGACCAATTTCCCTACGGGGATGAATAAAGTTATTTCGTATCGTATATTACATAGATACATAGATACATAGAAAATAGGTGCAGGAAGAGGCCATTCAGCCCTTCGAGCCAGCACCGCCATTCATTGTGATCATGGCTGATCGTCCCCTATCAATAACCCTTACTTGCCTTCTCCCCGTATTCCTTGACTCCACTAGCCCCTAATATTAATTAAATGTATCTAACTAAGAGCGAACTAAGATCTGTATCAACCTGTGCTAATGAACTTACCAGTTCAGTTTTTGAAATCTCAGCCAATGGTAAACTCAATTTACAGCATTTACAAATCACAGAAACTTAGGTGACAGACAGTTCTTGGAACCTTCACATGACCTGGAGAGTGTCTATATTTAAAAAGAACAGTTGTCCTGCTCAGAGGAAGATGATCTGGGGCAATTTCTGCAATCCAGCATCAGGCAAGTCCAAAGCATGCCAGAATATAGAATTTCAACCAACCTTACCATTTTTATGTATCATACCCACTGAATTCGACAGCAAATGTAAAAAACTTTATGGGCCTTTTAATCAATCAAACTAAGTATCCTATTAACAATTTTTTTTTCAAATTAAAATAACAGAATCTGCCTCAGGTTGTCAGTAATGACGTTAGTGTTGAGTGATTTTTCTGGCACAGGACAGACACAAATAATTCTAAAGTGAGGGTAGAAAGCGAAATGTCAAATGTGTGAGTTATAGACAACATCAAATACTGCTTGGATTTGTTAAAATATTAAAAATATCAACCTACAAAAGCCTTGGTGAGAGACTTTGACTGTCTAATGCCAATTCCATCTGCATCCATTGCTACTCAATAGAGCTGCACAAAGGAGCTTCAGAACTGGATTTTTCTAATTACTGGGCTGACTCTTTCTTGAAAAGTAATTGCATGTTAATGACACAAATTAATTAATCGGTAAATAGGCAGAAAGTCTAAGGAAAGAGGGGTCACGCCACCAGCTTTAAATCCCAGAGCATGCTGTCTGATTTATGCCATTCTGCTATTTACTTCACAAAAACAGCATTGTGCAGTTAGCCCATATTAGTTTTACAAATATGTTAGATTTGCTTGTTAATATAAACTCATTACGGAAAGCAGATCACATGCATAAGAGTGCAAGGACTCTAAATAAGATAATGCAAATGTAATCCCAATTAATCTCTTTGCCCTGTGAGAACAATTTAAACTGGGATCATATTACAACAGGTAGTAATTTTTTTCTTAAAGACTTCTGAAATTTCAAACTTTAAACTTTTGCATTTTATTTTGCTTCTCTATTTTTTCCTTACTCTCAATCCAATTTCCATTTTCTGCATGAGATTTGACTCCAAATCATCTTGTTTCATTTTCTTTCGCTTCTCAATCCTGCAGTTCATTAAAATCTTCATCTCAAACACTTACAGTGCTGCCCTAAACTTATCCCAAATCACTGTTTGTTGTGAAATTAATCAGTACTCAGGGAATGGATGTGAACTAGCTTCTCAAGAAAGACTTGCATTTACATAGTGCCTCACGCATCTCTTTGAAAATACCCAAAAGCGCATTTTAGCCAAATAAGTGTTTTAATGTACTGTTACCGTTGTAATGTAAGAAACACCAAAATTAATTTTAGCATGTGGAAAGTAGGGAAAATTTGTAAGAGGACAGTAGTCAAAATGAAGTAAGTAACTTGTGCCCAGCAGGCTTCCAAAAAGAGGAATGTGTTGATCAACAAATAAACTATTTTAGATAAAATTATGTAAGAATAAATATTATGCAGGACACCAGTGATACATCTTGCTACTCTTCAAAGCAATGCCAAAGAATCTTTTACCTATAAATGAAAAAAGTAGTACATTGGCTCAATGTTTAATTTAGTTTAGTTTAGAGATACAGCGTGAAAACAAGCCTTTCGGCCCACCGAGTTCACACCGCCTAAAATAACCCGTCTGAAGAAGGGTTTCGGCCCGAAACGTTGCCTATTTCCTTCGCTCCATAGATGCTGCTGCACCCGCTGAGTTTCTCCAGCTTTTTTGTGTAACCGCCTAAAATATGCCTTGCACATTCGTTCTATCCTACACACTAGGAACAATTGTTTACAGAAGTCAATTAACTTACAAATTTGCATGTCTTTGGAATGTGGCGGAATATGGAGCACCCGGAGAAAACCCAAGCGATCACAGGGAGAACATACAAACTCTGTATAGATCGCATCCGTAGCCAGGATTAAACCAGGGTCTCTGGCACTGTAAGGCGGCAACCTACCGCTGTGCCACTCTGCCTCCCTGTGGCTCTGGGAGCTGCACACTTGCTGTTAATTCTCACCTGTCTATGATCTCCAGAGATGATGCCTGACCCACTGAGTTACTCCATCACTTTGTGTCTCTTTTCTGTTAACAAGCATCTGCAATTCCTCATGTCCCCACAGGAGGCATATTACATGGAGTGACAGAGGTACCAAATGTCCTTCACAAAAGATGTAAACTTCCCAATATGTGAGCACCTACAACATCTGAATGCAAATTCCGTTGATAGGTTTAGCATTACCTAAATTCTTCATATGATCCAACTTTCTGATGAATAGCCCTAAACTTGGCATCATTTTCTCGTTTATGTTTCTCATCAAGTGTCAAGGCGATTTGTAACTCCCGTTCCAGAGCCTGAAAATCAAGGGTCTCGCTTTCTTCCATTTTAACGACTGGAAAACAGAAAGAGAATTAATCGTTACCGTATAGATTGCGTATGGGGTACAGATGGGAGGTGGTACAGATGGGGGCACAGATGGGAGTGTACAGATGAGGGGGGGTTTACAGATGGGGATGTTGCAGATGGGACGGGGGGGGGGGGGGTTACAAATGGGGGAGTTACAGATGGGGGGGTTACAGATGGGAGATGGTACAGATGGAAGGTGGTACAGATGGCAGAGTACAGATGGCAGAGTACAGATGGGGGTAGTACAGATGTGGGGGTTGATGGCTGGACAGTTGAATAGGCATTTGCATAGACAAGGCACAGGAACATACGGAGTTAATGCGGGCCAATAGGATGACTATAGATCATGGGCAACAAGGTCGGCATGGGCCGGATGGGCTGAAGTGCCCGTTTCAATGAGTACAACTGTGCGCTCTAGTCTGAGGCAGTCCCCTGGCCTGGGTACTAGGATCCCCTCCTCTGGGCCCCATGACCCGTGCCCGCCCCTCACATCGGCCCGATCCGCCAAGGTCACCCTGTGCCCTCCGCTGGTGGTCCCTGCACCGGCCCGACGGCCCACTGGGCTCGGCCGGCCCGGCAGCATCGCAAGGCGGTTGGCGTTGCTCGGATCCGGCTCCTGGCCCGATCAAACCGGGCTCGGCTCCACTCGGCCGACAGCAACACGGAGGGGCGGTTGGCGTTGCTGGGGCAGGGGCCCCCGGGCTCTGCTCGGCCGACAGTAAGTAATAACGCTGGGGGTAGTAACTCAGCATCACTGGAGAGGAATGGGTGACGCTTCGGGTCGAGACAACTTCTTCAGACTGAGTCAGGGGAGAGGGAGATACCGAGATAAGGAATTTCCTTAGGAAGGGGGAGATGTGAAAATGAGACAAAAGGGGATGCGGCTCAAGGAAAATGAAAATAGATCATTGTTAGCTAGAAGAAGGTAACCACGAAGCAAACAGATATAAAATGTAAACGAGAAGAGTCAGACTGGTCGGAGAACTGGGAAGGGGGGGGGAGGGATGGAGAGAGAGGGAAAGCAAGTTACTTGATGTTGGAGAATCCAATATTCATACCGCTGGGTGTAAGCGGTTGGCGTTGCTAGGGTCCGGGTTCGGCTCGGCCGGCAGTACCTCGGTCCGGGGGTTCGGCTCCGCTCGGCCGGCAGTACCTCGGGGCGGTTGGCGTTGCTCGGTCCGGGTTCGGCTCCACTCGGCCGGCAGTGCCGCGGGGCGGTTGGCGTTGCTAGGGTCCGGGTTCGGCTCCACTCGGCTCCGCTCGGCCGGCAGTGCCGCGGGGCGGTTGGCGTTGCTAGGGTCCGGGTTCGGCTCCACTCGGCCGGCAGTACCTCGGGGCGGTTGGCGTTGCTAGGGCCCGGGCCCCGCCCCCTTGCCAGGCCGCGCGCGTCGTTGCCTTGACAATGGGCCTGCTGCCACGTGACACAGCCCGGCGGCGGCCGCCGCTGAGCATGCTGGAGAGGAGGGGCTTGATAGGCCGCGGCCCGTGGCCTGGGCTCCGGCTGCGGAGTGGGCACCGAGCCCTTTGTTTGCCTGTAGATAGCCTTGCGTGTGAGTGGAGGGGTCTGCCGCCGCTGACGCGACTCAGGCACCAGAGGCAAGTAAGGCTGCATCTCTCCGTTGTTAGCTGCCCTATGGCGGCCGCAGTCGGTCCCTGTCGCTGGACCTGGCCTTGCCTCCTCCACCACTCCCTATAGCTCAGACCAAATCCTGGCAACATCTTTGTAAATCTTCTCTCCACTCTTTCCAGCGTAACAAAATAATGTAGCAAGGCTATAACTGAAAACAATGCCAAATGTGGCCTCATTGATGTCTTGTACAGCTGTAACAAAACATCCTAACTTCTGCACTCAATATCCTGACTGATAAAGGCCATTGTGCCAAAAGCACTGTGATGCCACTTTCAAGGAACTATGTACCTGCACTCACAGATCTCTCTGCTGAACAACACTTTCCAAGGCCTTGACATTCACTGAAATTCTTTCCATGGTTTGACCTCCCAAAATACACCACCTCGTACGTATCTGTATTAAACTCCATTAACCATTCCCCCCACTCTTGCTCAACTGATCAAAATCCTGCTGTAACTTTTTGATGAACATCTTTCCTTTTTGCGATACCACCCACTTTAGTGTCATCTGCAAACTTACTAATCATGCCTTCTATATTCTCATCCAAATCACTGATATAAAGCACAACAGCAATGGGCCCAGCACTGATCCCTGAGGCATACCTCTTAGTCAAAGTCCAAAAAACAATTGTTGAGCAATACTCACTGAAGCCATCCATGAAGCCAATTTTCTATCCAGTCAACCAGCTCTCCCTGGATCCCATGTGAGTGGCTCGAGGTTGGCCACTAGATTTTACAGCATGGAAGCAGGGCCATGCTGACAGTACAAAGTGCTGCAGTTTCTCAGTTGGCCGGACAACATCTGTGAAGGGAATGCATATCCAAAACACCTTCCAATTTACAGCACGGAAGCAGGCCTTTCACCCATGCTCAAAGCACAAAGTGCTGCAGTTACTGAATTGGTCGGACAGCATTTGCGAAAGGAATGGATATCCAAAAGTCTGTCCATTCCATTCACGGATGCTGCCTGACCTGCTGAGTCAAACTTCAGGACTTTGTGTTTTGCTCAAGATTCCCGCATCTGCAGTTCTGCATGTCTTCCTTGTGAAGAATGCTAGGGCAATCTTTATTTGTTTTTTCAAGATCCAGGCTCAGAGTTCTGGAATTTCACATTTTTGCCCCCCACTTTATTCAGCGTATGCATGTTATGTTTATAAATGGAAAATAGCAATCCGAGTCTACAGCATTTTGTATTATTATTCTGTGTAGGGAAACCAGATCCTCAATCATGGTCAAACAAAAATTTTAGATCAACTTAGTATAACTTTTCAGTGTTTATATTTTAATTGATAGGAGATGCATAATTCATTTATACATTATCAAGTGTTTGTACTACTTATTCCATCCATGTACATCTAACTTTAAACATTTAAACGTTGAACTTATTTTCAAGATGTGATTGACCTTCTTATTTATACTCCTGTCAAAATCCAATGCACTTAACATTAAAATTAATTGTGTGCAATCGTCTGCTTGACACTTGACAAGGGTGACATGGTGGCGCAGTGGTAGGGTTGATGCTTTACAGCATCAAAGACCCAGGTTCAATCAGATTCTATTCTGACTACGGGTGCTGTCTGTATGGAATTTGTATGTTCTCCCCATGACCTGTGTGGGTTTTCTCTGGGTGCTCCGGTTTCCTCACACACCCCAAAGACTTACAGGTTTGTAGGTTAATTGGCTTGTTGGTATAAGTGTAAAATTATCTCTAGTGTTAGTTTGTGGGATCGCTGGTTGGTGCGGATTCGATGGGCCGAAGGACCAGTTTTCGCGCTGTATCTCCAAACTAAACTAAATTAAACTAAAGGTACTCAAAAAAACTGGAGAAACTCAGCGGGTGCAGCAGCATCTATGGAGCGAAGGAAAGAGGCAATTGGATTAATGGACCTTTATGGGTTAATGGTTAATGGACCTTTGATTTTCCAGCATCTGCAGTTCCTTCTTAAATAAATTAAACTAAACTTGGTTTAATGTTTATGTTGTTCCCTGTCTTTTGCAATTCTATATATATCAAATTCATTCAATTAACCTCTATAGATATATATAAAAAAGAGAGCAGTCGATGTTTCAGGACTAGACTTTTCATCTGGACTGGTGACTTACTGAAGCTGTCCGAGTTCCTCCAGCAGCTCTGCTTTTTTTGCTCCAGATTTCAGCATCTGCAGTCTGTTGTGCCTTCAATTATTAAGTGTATTCTTTGTCTACTTTGATTACTTAGTATAGTTAACCAGGCTTGACCTTATCTATTGAAAGTCATTCTGATTAATCTTAATAATATTCTTGGTTTCCAGATGTCTTTCTGTTACACCCATATAAGTAAAGATTCCAATATCTTTCCAACCTGTAAGATATGTTGATGCTTTGCAAAGCCTTTCGAAATTTTTGCTGCGGAGATTGCATGGAAGGTGATACAGAAAGTACAAAACAGAGGAAAAAGAGGCAGAATGATAGTGACAAAGAAATCCGCTTCAGAAAAAGGTCCCCAGAGCGGCTCGGTGAGTACTTAAGAAAAAGAACAGAGAAAGCAAAAGATGCAAGACACCAAAAAGGGAATTCTTCTCCAAAACTCGGAAGTAGATCAAACAGACAGCACAGCAAAGAAAATATGAGTTATAAAGGTATTATGGCACATGGAGGCAGACCAAGCAGACAGCAGAGCAGGGAGAGTATAAATATTAGAAATAGTAATCAAGCACATGGGGGCCGAGGAAGCCGATCCCGCAGCAGAGTGTTTGTTGAGGACAGAAGATATTCTAAAGATAACAAAAGAAAAATAAGCAGACACCCCAGCCGAGAGAGCTTGAACATCAGAAAAAAATCTGCAGGTAAAAGAGGTAGACTAAGCAGACAGTCCAGCAGAGAATCGTTATATGATGGTAGACACACTGCAGCACGCAAAAGAAGTAGAACCAGCCTGTCTGGCAGAGAGAAGCCGAGGGGTCTAAGCAAACACAGTTACAGCTAGAAAGAATACAAGCAGGCAATTCCGCAAAGAAAATATTAATGCTAAGAAAATGACTGCTGGACGCACATGGGATGCAAGCAGACAGCACAGTGTAAAGTGAGTAAGAAGAAAGTCATTACAGTGGACAGGGTGTTTGAGCAGGTGGCATGGCAGAGAGACTTAGGGAGAAGGAGATGTCTCGGCAGCCACAGAGAGCAAACTACAGAGGAAACTGATATTATGGAGAAAAGGCACCGCACCAAGAGGAAAAGAGAGGCAAGGCCCCACAAAGGGAGATTGGGCAGAGGCCCAGTTCAGGTGAACTGAAGGAGAGGAAAGTAATGTAACGCAAGGATAGGATCATCATTTTACGCACTTAAAATTAAACTACTGGAACTTGGAATCCACAAGAGAAACTCCTGCAGAAAGAAAAAAATGAAAATGACAATGTGTGCAAGTTAAAATGTAACGATGGTTAATAACGATGGTTTGTTGTGTGTTGCTATCAGAATTTTAACTTGGGTTGAGGTGTTCGCTCATGCTTGTTCACCTTACACCTGTAAATAAATAAGGTCTGAGAAAAAAATACGCTTCTTTAATCTTTAAAGTTCCACAAATGGCAACAGTATGGTGGTAATTGGCAGGACCATCTGGACACCTGTACAAGTGATTAAAACCACTCTACAAAGTGGGCATTGACACTCAATCTTATGAGTATATATTTTGATGGAGGTAAATTAAACAGCAATACATAAAAAGTCCCAGAGTTTGACTTTTAAATGTGTAAGTAATCATGCCATCACAATTAAACAATGTGTAACAGAACTTTCATTGTAAAGTTTTGTGAGAAATCGCCTTAGCTGGGCATTTTGGAGAATTAAAGTAGACCTGCAGCTAACAGTAACAGGAAAACAAAAAATGTCCCACAGACATGTAAGTTTTAGTTAAAGAAGAGTTTTGAACTGATTAGGAATCTCAAAAAAGATTACGCCGCAACAGCATGGCAGAGGAGCATATTAAGGACTTTGCATCTCTGCATAAAGGAAGATGATGTTGTCAATGTCACTATCGTAGAAAAGCTAGTTGAGATACTTGAGAGCCTACAAATTGTTCAGAAGATATTAGAAGGACTCTTGGTGCTCTTACTTCTACTCTACTGATTTGCCAGGAAGGATGGAATGCATCAAAGATTACTGAGGTAAGTAATAGTGGAATTTGCAGAGCTCCTGATTATATAATCTCGACTTGAAAAAAAGGGATAGTGCGTGTGTCTAGAGAACTACAAATGTTACACCTTATTCTGAAAAGATGATAAGAATAAATATGTCAACTCTGCACTGATCAACTAAATGTTGATGGTGGGAAACCTGGAAATTATATGCCAAACCATAATTAATCATAACCACAATATACCATATTCTTCGCTCAGTCTGCCTGGACCTACCTACAGTTGCCAAACACTTTAATTCCCATTCCCACACTGATTTATCTGTCCTAGGCCTTCTCCATTTTTTAGTGAGGCTAAACGCAAATTCGAGGAACATCATCTCATATTTCGCTTGGGCAGTTTACAACCCAGTGATATGAACCTTGATTTCTCTAACTTCAAGTAACCTCTGCATTCCCTCTCTCTCCATCCGTCCCCCACCCGTCGCACCAGTTTCTCGTTCTCACCTAGCAAATGGCTTTTTACTTTATCATTGTTACTTTTTTGCACATTTTTCATTCATTTGTTCTATATCTCTTTACATCATCATCTATATATCTCGTTTCCCTTGACCCTCAGTCTAAAGAAGGGTCTCGACCCAAAACATGATCCATTCCTTCCCTCCAGAGATGCTGTCTGTCCCGCAGAGTTACTCCAGCATTTTGTGTCTCTTCATAATTTATGATTGTTGACAATAAAGGAGAGCTAACGCCATTATTTTAACAAATTTGACAGGATTCTTTGGTGACTTTGGAGAGGATTGATGAGGTGTTTTAATTTAAAGATACAGCAGGGAAACGTGCCCTTAGATCCATGAAGTCCACGCCGACCATCGATCACCCGTCCACGTTAGTTCTATGTTATCCCTCTTTCTCACCCACTCCCGACACACTAAGAGCAATTTACAGAGGTCAACTAAATAAAACTGCACATCTTTGGGATGCAAGAGGAAACCAGAATACCCGGAGGAAACCCACACTGTCACAGGGAGAGCATGCAAATTCCACACAGACTGCACCCGAAGTTATGATTGAACCCGGGTCTCTGGTGCTATGAGGCAGCACCTGTACCAGCTGCACCACTGTGCTACTCATGAGATTGATCTAAGTACATTCGATAATATGTACATGATATATTTATCAGCAGCATTGGAGAACATGGAATAAAAGAGGCAATTGTAGCATGGATGCAAAACTGGCTTAGCAACAAAGCATGGTTATGAGATTGTTTTTCTCTCAATAAATTGCACTCCCCAGAGGATGGTGCTGGAGACAAATGTTTTTGACATATACATTAATAACTTGAATTTTGTACAGTGTTTTATTTTAGGAATGTGACAGACCTCACATGAATTTAGAATGGCCGTCACGGGCAAATTAAATATAATATAGGGATATGCAACATGATAAAGTGTTAGTACAAATGATAGTAGAGGAATAATACAAAGGGTACATTTCTAAAGGGGGTATTGGATCACAATGGTCTGCATATATGTACACACAGATCTTTGAAAATACCAGGAAAGATTAAAGAGAAGGCACATTGGATCTCAAGATCAAGATTGATATGTAGGACCAGAGGGGATAGTGGTTGGAAGGGAACATGGTGGATGGAGGAAAGTCGGGGACCCAGAGTAGGAAGGGTGCGAAAGATAGAGGAGGGAAAAGGAACTGTGTGACGAGAAGTGGAAGTGGATCGATGTGCATGGGTTTCTGCTTCTGCAATCATTTAAGTGAGTTTCAAACTCCTGTCACTGGTGGGTTATTTCTTGGTCTACTCTAATCCTACATTATGCTTCTGCTTTTTTTACCTCTCTGGCAATGAAAATAGGTCTTTCCATTTACTTTGCCTATCATGATTTTATACACGTCAAATAACTTTACCCTAAGCCTCCAATGTTGCAAAGGAAACAATCCCCATCTATGCAATCCTTTTTTTCAGTCCTGGACACATTTACATAAATGTTTGCACCTGCTCCAGTGTACTCACTTATTTCCTGTATTGTGACCAGAATTTTACTGAGAACCAAACTACTCTGGCATAACCAACTTACTCTTCCATTGCATGCCCCAGATGACAAAAGCACTCAGTATTCTTTTTTAACCACTTATTGACTGTTTTGCCACCATTAAGGTCATAGTCATACATCACAGAAGTAGACTATTGCCTCACCCATGAATGGCTGTTGGGGTCACCCACTGTGTACAGTTTTATTTTCCTTATTTAAGAAATAATATATAACGCCCATATTGGAGGCATTCCAGAAGCAATTCATTGGATTAATTTCCTAGTTGGAAGGGTTAAAATAAGTTTGATTGCATTCTTTAGAATATAGAAGAAAGAGGGGTGATCTTGTTGAAACATAAGGGCACAATGGCATGGTATAGGTCAAGATATTTTCACTGGTGGGCAGTGGCGTAGGGTGGGTTTTGAGCGCCCCGTGCAGTTTAAAGTTTTGCGCCTCCTCATTAGAGGGGGCGGGGCGGGGCGGGGGGGCAGAGGCAGCGGCGGCCAAAACTCGGAGCTGGGGCGGCGGTGGCCTGGCCCGCGCTGTTTTTATACTCACAGCTCCAGGTAACCCCTCCTCGCTCCAACGGCTCCCCGGGCCTCTTAATTTTATTTAAAAAATTTATTCAACAATTTTTTTGCGCCCCTAAAAATTTAGTGCCCGGGGCAACTGCCCCCCCCCTGGCCCCCCCCCCCCCACGCTACGCCACTGCTGGTGGGTAAGTTTTGTATGAGCACACATAATACAAGATAAAGGGACGGTCATTTAAAGATGAGTGTTGGAATTTCTCACAAAGGATGGTGAATGTCTGGAATTCTCTACTTCAGAATGTTGAGGCTACAATAGTTGTCATTCTGCAGAAAATGCAATGGAATTTCACACAGCTGCTGGTTCTTGGACACACATTGTTATAATAAGGTTTTGATTCTTCAGAGAACATCCACAGGCTACACACTGCGCTGCTCTACATGGGCTTAGATAAAGGCACATCGAGCACCCAGAGGCGCAGGAGCAAGCAACCTGATTCAAGGGCAGAGCCCTCAAACATGAAGATCACCACAGGAGGCAACCCATAATGTGAGATGGGTTGGAAGGTCTTCCAATGCAATAGCCGTGCACACCTGGTAATCAGTTGTAGCAGAAATAGAAGAGAAAGGGAATAATGCACATTATTCTGCACATCAGCAGATACATGGAGCTGAAATCTCCAGTTGGCAAATTTAAAGATGGTGTAGCTGTGTCAGGCTACACAGTCATGGATCTAGAGAAAATAAAACAAGACTAAGCACACAACCTTGAAGGCTCCAGTGATGATGGTCAGCGAGCTAGAAGTGTAGTTGTCAATAGATTCTGACTAAGGTCTGCTGATAAGAAGTCGAAGAGCCAGTTGCACAGGGACAAACAGTTCCATGAGTTTGACGATAAGATTAGAAGAGATGAATGCTGAGCTGTGCTCGTTGAACACCAACCTATCGTATGGGTTCCTGTTGTACAAGTGGTGCAACACAGAGAAGGAAGACAACCTGCTGTTGACCTGTTTTGGCACATGCATCTCAACCACGCTCTCATTGGGCATAGAGATCATAGAACAATGCAGCACAGGAATGGGTCCTTCAACCGATTACCAGGTGTGCACGTCTATTGTACTGCCAAACATGATATCAAGTTAAACTGATTTAATCTACCTATACAAGATCAATATCCCTCTGTCCCCTGCACTTCCAGGTGCCTATCTAGAGGCCTCTTAAACACCACTATTGTATCTGCCTCCTACACCACCACTGGCAATGGGTTCCAGGCCAGCACTACTCTCGATATAAAATTCTTGCCCTGCATATCTCTATTAAACTTTCACCCTCTCACCTTATAGTTAGAAACTCTAGTGTTAGATATTTTAACCCTGGGTAAAAAGATTCTGAATGTCTATCTTATCTATGCCTCTCACAATTTATTTACTTCTATCAAGTCTCCCCTCAGCTTTGACTGGAGCCTTCGTAGAGAACAGTCAGGCATTCATATACCAGTGCATTCATACCATCAATCAAGTAATCTCCTTTAAGAATATAGATAGAATAGAATAGAATAGAATAGTTTCTTTATTGTCATTGTAACATGGGCCATGTACAACGAAATTTAAAATGTCAGCCAGTCAGTGCAGCATTCAAACATTTCTAAAGCTAACGAAACATCCACGGTAAAATAATAAAGATAAGCAAATAAATAAATATCACAGACAAAGCACGCATACACACCCAACCCTCCATCCTTCTGTCGATTTCACCGTTACCACAGTCCCTTAGTCTGTATCGCCCCTGCGTTCCTTGGCGGCTACATTTAGTGCTTTTATAGCAGTGGGGTAAAAACTGTTTTTTAGTCTATTTGTCCTTGTCCTTGTGGATCTGTACCGTCTGCCTGACGGCAACAGTTCAAAAGGGAGTGTCCTTTGGGAAGAATTATATTCTGGGTTTTTTGGTTCACTGTGTAGTCCTCCAAGGTAAGGAGAGGGCAGCCGACAATCCTCTGGGCGTTGTCAATGGCCCTCTGGAGCGCTTTCCTCTGAGCCGCTGTGCAGCTGGTGTACCACACGCATACACAGTATGTTAGTATGCTCTCAATGGAGCACCGATAAAAGGACCATCAGCCTCTGAGTGATGTTGTTCTTCCTGAACACCCTCAGGAAGTGCAGTCTCTGCTGGACATTAGTTCATTGTATTGCTTTCATTTATTTTGCCTAACTTGGAGCACAAATCTCTGCCACTAACTCGCAGATAAAAAGTAGGCAAACTGCAATTCTGAAAAGGATGCCTGATATTGCACCGAGTCCAGCAACCTGAAATTAATTAATCACATCAAGTTGTTGAGGGTAAATTATGTGATTTTGATAGCATCAGTATTTTTCCATTATGCTTCAGCAGGACATTTAATCTAATACAGTAACATTATAACTTATCCAATGTCTGCACATTTTGCTCATGAAAATAACCCTGGTTATGTGGCTATTGAGCCAGATGAATGAAATACGCAGAGATTCTCAATGGAAGGAGCTTTTAGCCAATAAAGAATTGATCTAATATAAAGAAACATTGTGCCCAGGCTGAGTAAATTTAGCCTAACATTTTCAGCAGTATCACAGAGGAATCATCGTGCATTTTTACATAATCTAGAGTTAAATAAACCTCTGTGCATTTCACTCAAAACTAGCACAATTATTCGAATCCACTGACAAAGTCTACAGAGGGTAAAGTAAATTATGTGCTCAGGAAATGAGCACTTTTAGTAGTTGTATGAATGTCTTTCAATAACTGCTGCTTATGTAGTCAATGAGAGAGTAATAGATTCTTTGAAATTTGGCCTCTTATATGGTACTGAAACATAACTGACATAAGAATGAGCCTGAAGAAGTGTATCGACCTGAAACATCACCTATCCATTCCCTCCATGGATGCTGCCTGACCCTCGGAATTCCTCCAGCACTTTCGGTTTTGCTGCCAAAAAAAACATTGTCATGTTTGAGGGAAATTAGTGCATCATTTGAAGAAGTATTTGAGTGTGCTAGAAACCAAGCAATTCCTGACAGCATATCTAGAAGCCCCTTCTGTTCAGCATGCCTTTCTGATTTTCCATTGTTCAGGTCCCTTCTTCTTACTCCTCAATATCCCCTTTCATCTTGTGATTCTTGTTGCTGCACCATTTGCTGGAGGTTCTGGTTTAGTTTAGTTTATTGTCACATGTACCGAGGTGCAGTGAAAAGTTCCTAACCACGGGCTCAGCAAAAACAACTGCCAGGTCTGAATGGTGAGAGCCTTGCATGCTGCTGCAAGGAGGTCTCAGTCATATGAAGAAGGCCTGCAGCAGAATGCAAGACTCTCACCGTTCACCATTCACATCTGCCAAAGAGTCATACAGTTAGTCAGCTTGGCAAAAGGCCTGTCAGCCAAACTCGTACATCCATTCCTGAGCTAGTTCCATTTGCCTGAGTGTGGCTCATATCCCTCCAAGTCTTTTCTAGCCTTGTACCTGACCAAATGTTTTTTTTAAACATTGTAATTGTTGCTGAATGATTTTCTGAAATGAGAACATAACATGGTGGCACATCATTTGGTGGTGCCAACGTCCTACACACAAGAAATCCCAAACATAAAACAATTATGTTGGGAAACACTGCTGAAGGAACCACATAGTTCACAATGATTCAATTAAGTATAACAAAAATGCTTAATTCGTGCAAGTAAGAACAGATAGCATCTGCATACAAAACTGGACAGAAGACAGCAAAGCAGATTATTGGCAGTCAAACAAGTGAAAAAAGAAGTCCAAGAGTATTAGGACAGGTGGGAGGTGTGATCTTTTACCTTTTATGAAGGCTGATTGTGTTATGAGATGAACTTGATTGTGAAAGAAATTCATTGAAAGGGCTGAGGATTAGTTGGAAAAATGCATTCAGACTATCAGGTCATGGACGGGTTTGAATGAGCTGCACTAATATAGGGATTTACTTAAGACACTTTGTGGCATGAAGTTCAGATAGAAGAGCTAGGTAAAAGTGATGTAGGATATTTGGTGTAAGATCTTGGTAAAAGTGGCACAAAATGATTAGGAAACAGCCATTAAAATGGTTTCCAAAGTGACCAAAACCATCCAGCTGGACAATGAAGATGAACAATAGCTTCTACCCAAATTGCAACATTTGTATAAAGTTGTTGAATACATAGTTTTTGCATAGTTCTCTTTTAGGTTCACGCCTGGATGAATGTAGGTGAGGAAAGCTAGCAATTCTTGATCATTAATGTGTAGAAGACGTTCTAGTTATGTGCTAAACTACTGAATGAGACACCAACAATATTCCAGGCAACCATGGTAAGGAGCTGTCGGGAGGAACTGCACCGAAGATAAAACACAAAATGCTGGAGTAACTCTATGGAGAAAAAGAATAGGTGACATTTTGGATTGAGACCCTTCTTCAGATCTTAAGCCGAAACATCAACTATTCCTTTTCTCCATGGTAAGATGCTGCATGGGATCCAACATTGTCTGTGTAATCAGGATAACAGTCATGGAGGGGGAAAACTTCAGGGAAGTGTTTGACAGATTGTGTCAGCATATTGTCAAAATTGATCAATCCATAAAGTGGTAATTACATGCTCCGAAGGCAATAGACAATGAATTTCCTGTCACAGTAGTGGATATGGCAGTTACATAAAGAAACACAATTTCATGGCCAGGTGAAATACTTCATGGCCAGGTGAATTCAGGCACAAATTTGTCTGAAGAGGTGAAGCTGTTTCATTATGGACAATGCGAATTATCCATTAACAAGAACATGGAAGCAAGAAGAGAGTAGCAGAAGCATATATTATAAATGAACTTCACATTTGGCTACAGTAAATAAGAGGTCTAGCCAGAAGATTTGTCTATTGACCTGGCCTGAGTGAAGATGTAGATATAGTCACTGGATATACATTATTTCAGGACAATTTAACACAACCACAAAAGCACCATTATAATCATGGAAGTGATCAGTTGGACCATTCCAATGGGTCCAATTCAACAAATGTAGTAAACTTTCAAAATTATGCTAAGGTCTTGCAATGGTTATGGAGAAAATTAATTTGAATGGCAATTGAAATGAAGGATTTTTTTTTCAGCGGAGCAAATATTGTTAACAAATAATTTAATAGCAGTTCCGAAATAAGGTTCTGAAATCTTCAGCTTGTTTCTTAGCTGCAAATTGGGTAACAGGCATTGCATGTTTTAAAAACATTTGCAAAGCATTTCAAATTACCTCTTCCTCTTTCTCCCCTCGGGTTCCAAAAACTGCAAGCTATTTCCTAATACTGAGCCATCAAACAGAATTGTAATTGCACTGCAGTCAACAAATGTGTTGCTTAGTAAAACTCCATGCCAATTCAGCTGCATTGGGTGAGAACCTAAATGGCTGAGTGGACAAGAAGTTCTTAGTGGTTGACGGTTTGAAGGGCGATACCATTTATAAGCAAAACACAACATTTTGTAGGAACTCAGCTAGTCAGACAACATTCATAGAGGGAATGGACATACAACATTTTAAGTTGGGGCCCTTCTTCGAAAATTGTCTGTCCATTCTCCCCACGGATGCTGCCTGACAAGCTGAATTCCTCCAGCATTTTGTGTTTTGCTCAAGATTCCAACAAATGGAGTTCCTTGTGCACCATACCTTACATGTGGCAACTACCAGCCTGCATCTGCCCCTCCCCTTGCACCTACCAATTCACCATCACATAACATCCTCCCTTTATTGCTTTCTATAATTAAGAAACGTGCTTAGAAAATAATAATAATAATAATAAGCAAGTCAATCCAGATTTATGAAAGGGAAACATTTTTGACAAACCTTTTTTGATGTTGTAACTAGCAGAATGAATAAGGGTAAACCTGATGAAGTAGTATATTTAGAATTTCAAGTCTTCAATTAGGTTTCATACAAGACATTATAAATATTTAAAAATGGAGCATACAGCATTGGTGGTGACATCCTGCTCTGGATTGAGGATTAGTTAACAGATTGAAACAAAGAGTAAGAATAAATGGGTCATTTGGGGGTCTGGAGTGTTCAATAGAGAGCATACTGACTGGTTGCATCACGGCCTTGAATGCCCAGGAGTGAAGAAGACTGTAAAGGTTGTGAATATATCCCAGTCCATCACGGGTTCTGACCTCCTCACCAACGAAAGGATTTACCGGAGTCACTGCCTCAAAAAGGCAGCCAACATCATCAGAGATCCACACCACCCTGGCCATGAACTCATTTCACCCCTGCCATCGGGAAGAAGGTACAGGAGCCTGAAAACTGTAACGTCCAGGTTCAGGAGCAGAGTCTTCCTTACAGCCATTGGGTCTTCCTTACACCACAACCTTAAATATATTACACGATTATTTTTCATTTTTTATGTATGTATATATATATATATATATATATATATATGTGTGTGTGTGTGTGTGTATGTGCATATGTACATAGACACACACTGAACTTTTTTTTCTCATTTATTATATTGCTTACAGTGTACTATGTTTACATATTCTGTTGTGCTGCTGCACATAAGAATTTCATTGATCTATCTGGAACACATAACAATAAAACACTCTTGATGCTTGACTCTTGGATCTTTGGGGGGGGGCGGGAACAATGTTGCAATTTAAGCTGTTCACAATCTATATTAATGACCTGTGAGGGGATCATGTGGAATATGTCCAAATTTGCTGATGATGAAAAGCTGGATGGTTGTGTTGGCTGTGAGGATACAAGGGGGTTTTAGCGAGAAGCTAGGTTAAAAGAATGAGCGAGGACATGGCTGGTCAAATATAATCTGGAAGAGTGCGGGGTCACCTACCTTGATAGCAAAAATGGAAAGACATGTTATTTTTTAAATAATGGCGTTATGAAAAATGTAAGTGTTCAGAGGGTGCTGTGTTAACATGTAGATGCAGCAAATGGTATGTTGCAAATGGGCTTGATTGTAAGAGGACTTGGCAACATCTCAAATGAAAGTTATCCAGCTCCAACTGTACAGAAACCTGGCAATATTAAATCTGAATTACTGTTTGTGATTTAAGGAGTGCAACAATGTTACATCAGATTGATTCGTGGGGCCGCAGGCTTGTTGTCAGAGGAGATATTAAACATACCCAGCCTATACAGTTTTGAATTTAAGAGAAAGAGAGGTAGTTTAACTTGCAAATTTCTTACAGGGCATGAATCATAAGATAGTGTTTCTACTGGTTAGAATGATGACAGCCACTGGGGTCAGTCATTCTGGACTGAGATAAGAAATCCTTCTAAAAGTTTAACTGCTGGGAAATGAGGCAGGAGGTTAGTGAATCTTTGGAATTCTCCACCAAAGACGGTTCTCGAGGCTCAGACAGTGCATTCAAAACAGTGATATAGAGGGCTTTTTTTTAATAATTAAAGGAATCAAGGGTTATTGGGATAGGAAAGTAGCGTGGGGTGAAAGATGAGCCATGATCTTCTTGAATATCAATGTCAGCAACAGGGATTGAATGAACTACTGTCATCAGAGAGTATGTTCTCACATGTTTCCACCAACATCACTGTACACTCTGTCTCTTCACAACATCCTGCCAATGATGTACCTTACTCCTTCATCACAGTCCACCAGACAAATCTCATCACCCATCCTACTTCTTACGTTGGCACCTTTGCCTCAATATATTGGCATTGGGTATGAAACCTACTATCCCACGCTATGTTCCTTACGTAACAATCAGCGGGCTTTCTCTTTTATGTGCACTCCTTAAAGAAGCAACACTGCTGGAGGCTTTGAATATTTAGTAGGAAAATGGTAACGCCCCACCCCCCTCCACTCCTCTCCCCTAAAACCAGTAAAGAAGTCAGCATTAGAGCTGTGGATACAAGGAACTGCAGGTGTTGGTTTACAATGCAAAGTGGAGTAACTCATGGGTCAGGTAGCATGTCTGAAGAACATGGATAGGTAAAGTTTTGGGTTAGGACCCTTCTTCAGAAACATTAGAGTTTGTGGGAAGGTTTGGGGGACGGCGATAATAACCTTGATGCAAATGCAGCAAGTCTTTCTTAAAGCATAACTGTTGGGAAATGAGGCCACACGTTATAAGGGGAACACAGCATTTAATGTTGAACACTGTTGACATGGTAGTGTGAAGGAAAAGGATCACAAAATTGAGTAAAAAAGTTTTCGTCAGTTGACAAAGGTATGGAAATTCTGTACTTTGGAGATTACTAATTAATCTACATTTCTCATATTAGAGAACCAAGGGTAAAGCAAGAATGAGAAACTGAAGGAAGTCAGTATTGGTCAAAAATTGCACGAGGGAAGTTGGTGAGACTGAAAGATGATTGACATAAGGAGAAATTTCTCCACCCAGGGGAAGGTGATTCTTTAACATTCTTTACATAAGAAACTGTGGAGACTCGGTCATGGACCATTCAAAACAGAGAACGAAAAAAATTCTGGATATTGAAGGAATCAAAGGATATGAGGATCGGACAGGAAAATGACAATGAGTAGGTTCCCATCTTTTCATCATAGATGACAACCCAGAACGGAAGAAGACGTGTGTTTTGACATCGCCTGTGGATGTGAACCCAGCTGTTGATGAGAACCATGTTGGCTCTAGATATATCAGGATACATGACATTTGTAGGGTTGGTCAACAAGCTCAATAGAGGTATCCCAGCCCAAGCCCCATTGTTCAAGATCATAGCAAACTCAACCAACCAGTAATATAATGAAGTATAATGGGCAACAGCAGTAATCAGTATCCAGTCACAAATTTGAGTGGAATGATAGACCACAAGTTGAATACAGGTTTAGATACAATTTTGCAGTATGGTGTGGTTTGTGGAATCTACTATTTGTGCACTAAAAGAGTTTGCTGAGTGAGAAGAAACTGAATTTCATGCAGCCATTATATTAAAGGGAATAAGCAGGCAAGCAAGCACAGGATACACCACATCATGTAGCAACAGAAGGGTGTGTTCGCAAGCTGAGGCCCGGTTATATACACTTGGCAGGAAAGGGAAGAAGTGCTTGAGGGGGCAAGATTTTCATTGTAGTGGCAGTGATATCAGGCTGCAGTGCAGACTGTTCACCATAAATGCCTGTCTCTGGGAATGACATCAAGCCTTCCATGTTGACAGCCTTTGGGACAACCATCATGATCACCTCCAATGGCTACAGAGGTGTGGCAGCTTCATTTGCATATTAGGTGATGCGAATTTCACATCTGTAGCATATATGTTTTACAGTTCCGGATCCATTATCATAGTCATTTATCAGTTGTCCTGACTCCATATGCCCACAGCCTTTGCAAACTGCTACACTATTTTCAGGCTTGGGTACTGGCACGGATTTCTCCTAGAGGATGGGTTCCTTGTGGTGAAGCCGCCACTGTTGCTGAGGGGAGATCGTACAGTATTCCGATTATTTTTGTCTCCCGCTGTTTCTGGTCAGGGTTACTAAATATATCTCTACTCCGTCAGCTAATAATCACTTAATAAACTCATTCCCCAAAATCTTCACCCACTCAGAGGTTCTCTAGTACTTTCAATGTGTGGTTGCTGTTGCCTGTTGCAGTATCAGAATGCATCAGCCAGTTTGCCTTGAGCTGCAATATGAAAGAGAACAGATAATCTTTAACTACAAGTAATCATACAGATCAAGGTAGGGGGCATTCTAGGAGGAGAGGAACCACCTGATTGATGAATTCCAGTTCCAGCCATACCTCTCCAATGGACGAGGGATGAAGAGAAGGAGAGTGAGGTTCACCTTGTTCATGCTGCCGTACATAAAAGAACTGAATTCTCCAGCAACACTTGGCTTTACCCTATGGATAATAATCCAGCCTGAACCATCACCGGTGAAGATCCATTGCACAAAGCAGTTAATAAAAAAGGGAAGCAAATTGATCAAATAAGTTACGTAAAAGCTGCTGCGTGTGCAACAGGTTAGAGCTTGAAGTCAAAGGCAGGGTAATTAGAGGGGAAAAGGTGAACTGAAACTGGGTCAAAACACATCTGTGGTTGTGATTTCCTTTAGCACTTCAGCTCAACCTTTAATTTCTTGACAAAGAGTCTCCATCCTAAAACATTAACTTTCACTTTCTACAATTACTGCCCGACCTGCTGACTTTTTGCAGCATTTTCTGTTTTTATTTCAGATTTCCAGTATCTGTGGATTCTTTTGGATTGGCTTGTTAGATGACCTTCAGCACCCTATTGCACTAACACTATAGAAATGCAGAAAATGAGACTTCCTCACCCACGGCCCAGAAAAGGTCACCAGAGGGAAGTGGTTGCGTGCGTTGTCTATATGAACAGATTTTTCAATTGATTCATTTCAAATGCATGGATATTTCTGGCAAGGTAGCATTTATTTGTCCTTCTCGAACTACCTCATGGACCATTTCAGGGGCACCAGAAATTGCTTTGATCTAAAGTCACTAACAGGTCAGATTAAATAAGGATCACAGAATTCCTTTATTTGCCAGAGGGCCTGAGTAAACCATGGGATTTTTTTAAAAATCATGACTTTTTGTAGTCCTAATGCAGCCAAATGAAATTAATGTTGATGGTGTAAAAGGTTCATGTTGGGCCAAAGGCTCCATTTCAATGCTGTACATTCAAGGCTTGACATTCTTTGCTAATACCAGCTCTTTATTCCATTTTTGTCTACATGAAATTTGAATTTCCTAAGCTGCCTTGGTAAATTTAAGCCACCTCTTCAGATCACTGGATTTGAATCTATTAATTTAGCAATTAAAAGCAAAAGAGAAAACTCACAGGACTGGAGGTAGACTGGGAACAGATCTGCAATTGGTTGGTTGTGAAGAGAAGTTCAGATGAATGAAGTTCTCACTGACTGGAGAAACATACCAAGTACCTGTACTATTTGGCAACAGTTTCAGTTGGGCCCTTATCTCTTCGTCGTACCTATTAATAATTTGGATGTGGAAGTGGGGAAGTCTTCATACCAGTTAACAGGTAACATTCAGTTACCAGACTTGGTTAGTAGTTTAGATGTGAGACAGATTTACAAAGGAATATAAACTAAGGGACAGGCAGAAAGAGTAAAATTTAGATACAGGAGAGCACAAACCATAGCACATCTCCAACATACACTTAGATCCTGTGCCCAACCACCTTTCCAAGATCGCTTCATATCCTTAGCTTCCTGACAGGTTACTCTATTGGATGCATACTGATAGTTGTATTTGATTCTCAGTGTTAGAATTTTTTTCCTCAAGGGATTGGTGTATTCATACACCATGTTGAACAGGATACTGGGAAGAATTATAGAATCACAAGCCATGCAGGACAGAAACGGCACCCTCAGCCCACTGAGTCCATGTTGATTATCAACCACCCATTTACACCAATCCTACATTATTCCCTTTATATTCTCCCCACACTCTCACTCTCCCCAAGATTCTAGCCCTCACCTACACACCAGAGGCAGATTGCATGGCAAATTAACCTACCAGCTTGCATGCCTTTGAGACATGGAAGGAAGCCAGAGCAACCAGTGGATGGTCACACAACACACACACACTCCACACATACAGCATCAGAAGTTAGGAAGGATCTGTGAGACAGCAGTTCAAGTAACTGCACAACCGTACCATCTCCTCAAGGAGCAAACTTCCCCAGAGTAAAGAGTGAGGGGGCAGTTGTCATTAGAGTTTTCCACACAGTGGTGATGGTTTCCAATCTTGCCCACGGAATACCCCTCTCAATGCCATCT
Source organism: Leucoraja erinaceus (assembly GCF_028641065.1). NCBI lineage: Eukaryota > Metazoa > Chordata > Chondrichthyes > Rajiformes > Rajidae > Leucoraja > Leucoraja erinaceus. The sequence continues at coordinate 13,490,412 of NC_073403.1, forward strand.
ACTCTAGGTAGGGCTTTGTAAGTGGGCACCAGCAAGTGAGAGCAACTGGAACCAGTGTATCCTGAACAGTTGACCTGCTGGCCCAAGGAATGGAGTTAATTCAGATAAATGCGATGAGTTGCATTTTAGAAAAATAAAATCAGGGTAGGACCGTGAAGAGTGTTGTAAAACAGAGGGACCTAGGAGTGTAAGTACATTGTTCCACAAATGTGGTGAAGAAGGCATTTGGCAGGCTTTCCTTCATTGGTCAGTGTATTGAGTACAGGAGTTGGGACATCATGTTATAACTGTATGAGACATTGGTAAGGCCACATTTTGAATACTGTGTACTTTGAATACAGCTCAGCCTGCTGTAGGAATAATGTCATTAAACTGGAAAGAGTGCAAAAAGAGATGTTACTGAGTCTGAAGGATTTGTGTTATATGGACAGGTTGGTTCTTCTTTGCCTGGAGCATGGGAGGCTTAAGGGTGAGCATATAGAGATCTATAATATCATCAGGAACATAGATTAGGTGAACAGCCACAGTTGGAGTTGATCATTGCCTGTCGTTGCTGTGGCATGTGTTACAAGACATTTATCATCTCCAGCAGATGGTTTGGAGAATTTATTTGTGTGGGAATAGTTGCCAAGGAAACAGTGGTTTACAATCTGGAAATGAAATAGGCCACAAATCTTCAGTCTTATAAACATCGTCAGGATCTTGCCATAAACAATTAATGCCATCACATTGCTAAATGTCTTTGTTAAAGTCTATCCAGACTTGTTAAGGAACATAATGTAGTTTAAACGTTTAGGAAGTATAGCTGCAGAGGGAAGGGGCCTCGGCCTCCTTTGGCATTCACAGAAATTGGCTCTGTGGCTCAACTTCACTCTCTTGCCCTTACTACATATTGCATGCTACCCTTACATACTAATCTCGTCCTGAAATCTTCAGTTCATGCCCAGCATTATACAGCCTTTTGGGGGAGAGACTCCCAAATATCTATTATCCTCTGATTGAAGAGGTGCTTCCCAATCTCACTTGGAAATTGTTTAAAAGGAGTACATGAGTTTGAACAAGCATTGAGTTTCCAAAGTGTTTAATTATAGGTAGGTAAGTAGGAAGTAATTTAATAGAAAGTTTTTTTTAAGTTTATACTTTGTTAGTTGCATGAATGCAACAAGTGGAAGCAATGTAACGTGTCTCAGCCTGTGGAATGTGCATCATGTGCTAAGTTGGGACTCCAATGTCATGAACAAACAGAGGAGCAGGAATTGGTGTGAGTTGAGGGTGAATACTTTGGGCATAGTACCCTTTGACTGAATAAGGCAGCAGAAGGTCCTAGTAAAACTGAACGCACGGGGCAATGAGGGGAAACACTCCAGTGGTTGGAGTCATAGATTACACAAAGGAAGATGGTAGAAACAAGGAACTGCATTTAGTAGTTTACACAAAAAAACACAAAGTGCTGGAGTAACTCCTGGAGTGCTAGGTAAGGCAGCATCTCTGGAGAGCATGTATAGATGATGCTTCGGGTAAGGACTGTTCTTCAGACCCCACCAGGAAGATGGTTATGGTTGTTGGAGGACAGTCATCTCAGTCTCAGCATATCAAAGTAGGGGTTCCTCAGGGCATTATCAGGAGTCAAGATTGTTTACTTTGTCACTGACAATGAAACAATGAAATTCTTATTAGTTTCAGCTTTACAGGCCTCATTAATGCAATATCACACGCATAGATATACAATAATCAATAATACAATAAATTAATAATTAAGGCCCAACCAGCTTCAGCTGCATCATCAACAACATTCCTTCCACCATAAGGTCAGAAGGAGGATGTTCACTGATGATTGAGCTCTGCGAATAGCTCAATGAATCTATAACTTATGAATCTAGGGAGATGGATCACGATGGGAATTTGGGTTTCACTCTATTCGCTTTGATTGTGAGAGGTCGCAGCATGGTGATTTTTATTGCTCATTCCTAACTGCTGCTGGGCAGATTGAGAAGCCATTTCCTGACTCATTGCAGGGCTTGTGCTGAGGGAACTTGGACAATGTTGTTATGGGCTCAGCTTCAACAAGAGGAGAAGTAAGCTTGCAGGAAATATGTTTCCTAATAAGGATGCTTTGTGGTTTGAGTTTAATTTGCATTAGATACAGTAACTAAGCAATGTCTGGCCTTATCTTTTTGGTGGTGCATGTCAAAGCTTCTGCTTGTGATGAACAGGAAGCATTGGTGAATTATTACTATTCCGATGGTACTTTGTGCATGAGGGCATTATGGCAATGCTCGATTATAGTGGGTCTGCTCATGGGGTGGCAATGCCGTGGGGCTGCTTTGTGCATCGTTCTTTGACTTGCAGATCAGCCACACCCTAATCTGGTCCCTCCACACTGATGTTGTGATTGAGGAAGCATATCAGCAAATTTCATCTAAGATAATTCAGCATGTCCTCTGTTGAACTTCTGCAAATATGCTTTGGAAAGTATTCTGACGGGGTGCATCTTAGCCTGGTATGGCAACTGCTCTGTTCTTAATCACTTGAAATTGCAGAGAGTGGTTAACACTGCCCAGAGCCACTGTCTATCTTGACAGTGCATTGCATCAGGAAGGCTGGAGGAATCGTCAAGGATGCCTGCCATCCTGGCTATTCACCTTTCTCTCTTCGATCCTCTGAGAGAAGATGCAGGAGCTCGAAAGCCCAGACAGCCGGACTTAAGGACAACTTCTTCCCCATGGCTATCAGACTCCTGAACCAATCCCTTCTTTCATACCCACTTCATGGAAGTGCTGCCACACACTCTTACTCTTAACTCTACCGCATTTGGTTATTCTGTTAATGCACTTCAATATTTTCTTGCACTACAATCTTTGTCCAATTCTGCTGTTTTGCACTTGTCATTATATTTATTGTTGTATTTATCGTTACTGTAAATTTACTGTTGACGTTTGGAGTACCAAAGAATTTCACAGCACTGCTGTATATGACAAGAAAGTAATCTGAATCTGAAAAGGTAAAGGTTTCCTGATGTGTGATATTGCAATCAAATGGCCATCAAGGTGTTTTTTGAGTCACCACCTATTGCAGCTTTCCTGGTCTTCCATCCCTTCTTCGTCCTTGCAGTTACATAGCCTCCAACAGTCTATTCCAGTGCCTGAGGGCGGAAATCTCGGGTGGTATGGGTGGGACACATCCCTCCCATGCTTTGAGAGGTGTGGGACAATCCCTCCCCCCCCGTGTTTTGTAATCCGGAACTTCTGTGAAAAAAAAAACGATTAAAATCTCCACTTTCTGCGAGACAGTGGGGGTGTTACTATTAAGCGCTTGTTAAATGTCTCTATTAACATCGTATTAACATGATGTGTCATCAATTGTGTTTTGTCCTTCAAATATTATTGAAGGTATTCACAGAGAATTTTTTAAAGCTGTCTGATGCGGGTACAATTTCAGGAATTTCACATTTTTCTCTGGAATGTGAGCAGTCCGGGCAATAGGATCTCAACTTGAGCAGTGCAGAGTCACCGGCAAATGCTTAGTGGTCCTGCTGTAGATCTGACTCCAGCAATCAAATAGCCTGTGCTGGAGTGAGTTACCTCAGAGAGATGAGGTAACGTTCTCTGCGATCTGGTAGTGATAGCTGCCGTACAACAGGGACATCGGACTTGGGATAAACACATCATGTGAGCGTCCCACCAATGTGGCACAGATAGACCAAAAGGGTTCTTAATGGCCCCATATTATCTGCAAGGTCAAAGTGCACTGGGTTAACATGTGAAACCTTGAGTTTTTAAAGATGCAGATGATCACTACCCATAGAAAGCCCACAGCTTGAGTAACCTCTGCAAGCTGCCCTGTTTTCCCACTCCTCAAGGCCAGAGCTCACAGCAAATTGTGGCACTTGGTGAATTTTATCCACCACTGCCAGGAATGATTTGGAGTCCAAGAGATTCAGGGGAGTAGTGACTTGCAACTTCATAGGCAGTGCAGTGCAGATTGGTTGCATAAGAACATATAGAACAGGAATGGGAGTAAGCCTTTCTAGCAGCTTGGTTGTTCATTTAGACCATGGCTGATCTAGCTCAGTACACCTTTCGTCTATTATTCCCATATCTCTTGATTCCCTCAATGTCCAGGAATCTAGTGATCCCTGCAGATAGTTCTGACATAACACAATAATTGTGTTTCTAAAAAACTTTGTGTGATAGAAAATCTAATTGTAAATACAATTGTATCAATGGGAAAGTGGGGTTCCAGGACAGGAGAGTCTCAGACTCCCAATACCAATTTTTTTCTCTTCAAGGATTTTCAAAAATAAATATATTTTTATTTAGCAACAAATTATTTTTGTTACTGCAAGCTAAAAATACTAAAGGCTGTATGCGACATTGTTTGACAGAGTATCATTGCACAAGTGTCAATGGAAGCAATTATTATAAATTTCAATGGCCACTGGCAATGAATTGTGTTCTTAAAAGACAATTCACTGCCAGTGTTCTGATTACTATTGGGAGGTTGCATGTAAACAGGTTATTTTCCTTCAATTTTTATTTTTTCCAAAACAGCTTTTTGTCTGCTTGTCAATTTCCAAAGTTACTTTTGTGGTTCTTTCATTCCTCCTTCTTCTTGCGAATGAAACATAAACCAAAGGAATAGTTATATCTCAAGCCGGGTGTTGAGCAGCCAGGTTGTTGTCTCTGCGTCAATGTTCCTGATAGAGGTTGTGTAATAATTCATTTGGCTTGCGTAATACATATAGTTTTCCTCACTTCATCTATCACGTTGTATCCAATTTACATTATGCAACTACCCATTATAGCAGACCTGCCTGTGTTTTGATTGAACTTCCCCAGCCACCGGGGTTAGAGAATTCCAAAGATTCATCTTCGACTGCATGAGAAATTCTACACATCTTGCTCCTAAGTGGCCAAACTGATATTTTGAAGCATTGCTTCTTGGTGCTAGCCTCTTCAGCCAGGAGAAAATTCTCCCCTGCCCAAGTTGCTGCTTGGCCTTGCACTCTTCAGCCATGGGAAACATCCTCCCTGCACCCCCTTTGCAGAGGTTGAAGCTCTGGCTGCAAAGGGAATAATTTTTGGTCATACAGGTACTTTGAAAACCTTGACCTCCAGGTGAAATGCCCTTTCGACAATTGAGCTAGAAATCTGTTGAAAGCCCATATTTTTGTCCTTTATCATTGTCTGTAAGGGTGGCCCTGCCCTTGGCTTCTCTCCGGATGCAAGTACAATGGGATTACAACTACAACAGCCACAATAAAACACGAAGGAATGGTGCATATGTGGGACCTGTAGATTCACATGGTCAGCTGCAGCCCCAAAGTTCACTGCAGCCGACTCCAACAGACTCTGTGCCATTGACTCCCCAGCATACCTGCCAGCTCAGTGATGCAGTTGGTAGTGTCCCTGCCTCACCGCTCCATCTGCCAAGGTTCAATACTGACCTCTGGGACTGTATGTGTGGAGCTTGCATACCTCCATGTGACAGTTGGGTGCTCTAGCTTCTTGCCACATCACAAAGATATGCAGGTTGGGAAGTTAATTAGCTACTGTAAATTCTGTCTTGTGTGTGGGGGTGGTAAAATCTGGGGAGAGTTAATGGGAACATGGGGAGAATAAAATGGGATGATTGTAAATGGATGCTTGATAGTCAGCATGAATTCAATGGGCAGAACGGCCTGTTTGGTGTTGTAAGAATGTAACTCTAATTGTTGATCTCTTAAAATCACGCAGTGACTGGGCTGACTCTTGTTATTCATAACTTACATAAGCCTCACTGTGATAAGCACTTGCACGTGAATTCACTTCGCAGGTGAGGAATCATTTGTGCATTGATCAACACCACGCTTACTTGAGTGATGAAGCACGAGGCTTGCCAATTGCAACTATTCATGTTTCACAAGCTATTTTCCATTGTGCTTCAACCCTGTACAACAAAAACATGTATTACTTGATTGAACAATATTTTCTTTGTGTCAGTTTGTTGTTTCCTAAAATATATCACACTCATGGGATCATCAGTGGCTTGGCATATGTCAACTACACTTACTTTAGCTTTCTATTCATATTTGATATTATACGTGGGACTTCTGAAACTCAGAGCTGCAAATTAGTCTTTATTTGAACAGTTTTTCAAACACATCTGTGCAGATTTAATTTTTCACAGTTTTACATGTTCAGCTTGTCTTTTTAAAAAATCGTTTTCACTTGAATTCAAAGCCACCATTTCAAATTGGGTTATAACTGTTATGGTGTCATACAGCACAGAAACAGGTGTTTGGCCCACCCAGGTCTATGTGGAAATCTGTAGTACAATCCCAACAAGATGATCATCTATTTCTCAGCTCCACCCATGTAGCCTTGCTGAACAATCTCTCAGTAATGTCATCTTGGTTATCCACCAATCTTACCAATTGATCAGTATTATTTGATGATGAAGGTTACCTGCCCCACTATCAAGAACGCCACCAATCTTTTTTTAATTTTTTTTTTTGGATTTAATTTATTGTCATTGCACTTTTCAGTGCAACGAAATGGTTTAGCCTGCAGTCATAACATAGAATAAATAACAAACACTCAACACAGTTTTAAGTCCCAAAGTCATTGTCTCTTCCCTCCTTGCTCTCCCTCTGCGGTGAGGCAATCCAAGTCTCCGATGTTGCGACCCTGCCGGGTGATGGTAAGTAAGTCCCGCTTCATAACATCAGCAGCATTCCAAACATATGTTATATTCACACCCAGAAGTCACACGTATCATAAACAGGAACGAGTGCAGCACTGGTCCCTGTGGTACATCACTGTTCACAGGCTTCCAGTCACAAAAACAAACCTTGACCATCACCCGGGTGCAGCAGCACCTATGGAGCGAAGGAGATAGGTAATGTTTCGGGCTGAAACCCTTCTTCAGTCTGAAGAAGGGTTTCAGCCCGAAACGTTGCCTATTTCCTTCGCTCCGTAGAAGCTGCTGCACCCGCTGAGTTTCACCAGCATTTTTGTGTACCTTCGATTTTCCAGCATCTGCAGTTCCTTCTTGAACACTTGACCATCACCCCTCTGCATTCCGTTGCCAAAGCAATTCGGGTTATCAGCTTGCCAAAATTCTTAATTCCCATGGACTCGAACCATATCAAAGGCCCACATGGATAACATCATTGACTTACATTCAATTAAATTAGTCACACACGATCTCCCATTAACAAAGCCGTGCTGATTATTCTTGATTAATCTGCCTCTCCAAGTGCAAATTAATCCTATCCTTGAAAATGTTTTACAATAATTTCCATACAACATATGTTAGATTCAACAGTCTATAATTACCAGCCTTATCCCTGCTGTTCTTCTTGAATACAGTTGCCACATTTCCTGTCATCCAGTCATCTGGCATTTCATCTGTGGCCAAAGAGGACTTAAATATCCCTTCATGACTTCAATGATCTCCTCCCTCCCCCACCACCCCCCTCTCACACCCACCTCCAAACCAAGTTGGGAGCCATCATATCAAATACTGGGGATTTATCCTTCTTAAGACTGCAAAGATATCTACTTCTGGAATTCTCCTATCCCCCTCCCAGAACGCTTTAATTAGAAAATACTTATCCTTGGTAAATATGGATGAGAGGTATCCATCCAAGGTGTCATTTATTCCGTCAGGTTCTATGCATGGATTGCCCTTTTGGTCCCCTAAGGGCCCTACTGTTTCCCAGGTCTTAAATGCTTGGTAATTTTCTTTAATCTTGCCCACCAGTGCTATTTTATACATCCTCTTTGCCCTCCTAATTATATTTGTAAGAACCCTGTGCACTTTCCATACTCTGTTTTCACTTCTCCACACCAGCCATAAGCTACATGTTTCCTTTTAGCCAATCCTCATTATCTGCAAGGTTCCAGATGTCCTTTCACCCTCATGGAAACACATTGGCTCATTTCTCAATCTCACAATTTCATTTTAAAATTAATCCCACTGGTCTGTTGTAGATTTAATTGCAAATACCTGCTGTCAGGCTGGTTTTATACCATTAGAATCAGCTTCTCCAATTCAGGACCTTAGTTTCTGGTAATCTTTTTCCTTTGGAAAATGTATACAAATCTTCATTATTTTATGCTTATTGCAAGATGTTCCCTTACAGTCAGATTATTAATAAATTCTGGCTCATTACTCATTACTAAATCTAGTATGATCTGCTCCCTTGACAGTTCAATTTAAGAAAATTGTCCTCGATACACTAGAAATTTATTGTCCTTATGACTTGAGCCAAGTTGCCTCGTCGTTCACTCCTGATTTACTCCATACCTTCTGCAATTCTTTTGCTTTCTTTTCTTTCAGATTTCTCTCCTGTCCTATTGATGTTGAATGTACACCAAGATCAAATTTAAAACATCCTGGCCTTTTCCATCCGGGCATTCTTCGCATCTAAGCCTAAATTAGCCTTGACATGGTGATCAATGAGAGCCTGTAAAATGGCTGGAGACATACCTAACACAAAGTAATATTGTTGAGGTTGCTGGCATCTTATCTTCTCAGCCTTGGGCAGCAGTACAGGAATTCCTGTGGGCAATCCTCCAGAAACTGCTGAAGGATTTTCAACCTGAGACCTTAACTGATTTCTCTTTCTACAGAGCCTACTTGACTGGCTGAGGTCTTCCAGCATTTCTCTGTTTGGTTCAGATTCCAATATCTGTGGTTTTATTTGTTTACCTCCGGAACTAAAGTCTGTGAACTACTTTATCACTGACTCTTTATAAGATGTTCACCGAAGACAGAAAACTGTTCAGTTCCATTCCCAACTCCTCAAAAAACCAAAGCAGATCATGTTTACAACCTGATAACATTCAGGGTTGGATTGATAAATGCAAAGTAATGTTTGTGTCAAGTGACAGTCAATGGTCACCTCCAGCAAATCGGCGGCATATTGGCACAACAGGTACACCAGCAACCTCCCAGTTTCTGTGATGCGATTTTGAACCTAACTTCAGGTTGCTGTTGGTGTAGCATTTGCATGTTCTCTCTGTGACCATGTGGGGCTCCCTCAGCTGTGGTTTCCTCCCACATCCCAAAGACATGAGGTTTGATAGGTAACTTAGTTGTTGTTGGTTATATGTAGATGATTGGTAGGAGCTATGGTGGGGGGTAGTGGCAGTTGTTGATGGGAATGTGGGGAAAATTACTGTAAGTGGGTGTTTGATGCCCAGCATGCACTTTGTGCACTCAGCAGGCAATGGGCTTGTTTCCATGCTGTACAACTCTATGTACAGAGAGTTTAACCACCTTCCTTTGACATCCAACAGCTCTACTATTGTTGACACCATCAGGATTATTTTGTTTAGTTTAAAGATACCGCATGGAAACTGTCCCTTCGGACCAACAATCACCCATACACTAGTTCTGTTACCCTACACAAACTCTAGGGGCAATTTACAGAATTCAATTAACCTACAAACCGGCATGTCTTTGGAATGTGGAATGAGACCAGAGCACCCAGAGAAAACCCACATGGTCGCAGGCAAAATGTACAAACTCCATACAATCAGCTCCCGTAGTCAGGTTTGAACCCGGGTCCCTGGTGGGCCAGATTGACCCCGGGTTTTAACCAGATCAGACTCAAGGAAATGGAGAAGGGACTCTTTGTGAGTTTACGAAATGTCAATGGAAGGGTCTCAACACCAAACGTTGAGCATCCATTTCCCTCTATAGGCCTGTTGAGTTCCCCGAGCAGATTGTTATTTGCAACAAGTTGGCAGGCTGGCACAGCAAAGACGGTTGCCTCACTGCTCCGGTGACGCAGGTTCGATCCTGACCTCAGGTGTTTGCACATTCTCCCTGTGAATGCGTGAGTTTCCAGCAGATGCTCCACTTTCACATCCCAAAGTCATGCTAGTATGTTTGTTAGCACCAGTTACAGGTGGGTGTAAAACCTGGAGGGATTTGATGGTGTGTGAGGGAGAATGGGTTGCAGTGAAACAAGTGGGTGAATGAGACTAATGGGGTCACTGAGCCTTTATCTCCAGGGCCAATTTGTCACATTCTGTGCCCAGAAAATATAAGGTTACATTTTAACCGGCAGTTGTAGGGTCCCTGGAGATCCCAGGACAATCCTGGAGACATTGGTAATCCTGGCCCAAATCACTTGCAGAAGGGGCCATCAAAATCAGCGGGGAATGAGCAGTGCTTTAAAAGGTAGGGTGCCTAGCTAAGGAGCACACCCGCAGCCCGCGTCTAAGAAAGGGAACTGGTTCTTTCTCAGGGGCGATGAAGATAGAGTTGACAGCAGGCAGCGTCTGAAAGGAATTGGATGGTTTGAGCCAATCAACAGCCACATCCTGCTGACAGGCGCTTGTTTGTGCCGGGGGGCTGACACACGGGCAGGGAGGCTGCAACTCGGCGACTGAGGAGCTACTCGGCTAGAAGCTCAAGCTAACGGCCGCCTGCAACCGGAGGACACTCATGGTGAGTGCATGCCCCCTCCAGCCCGCGGGAGCGCCCGATGCAGAGGGAGGGGGGATAAAGAAGGGTCCGGGCACACATTGCTTTGCATTTGCATTTGCATTCCCCAAGTGCAATGAATCGGAGCAGGCTGGAGAGGGAGAGGGACCGCCCGGCGCCTGGGTGCATGCATACAGCGCACAATGAGGCTCGGGTCCATTGTTCAGCCCGGCTCCCTCAAGCAGCTCGTCTCCTCGCATTGCCCGGCCCTCGCTCTGCCGCCGGCCGGCTGGAGGAGACGGTCCCTCAGCCTTGCCACTGATGCTGGGAGCCGGCACTCTGCCAGCGGGCAGCTGCACACTCGCTCTCTCCCTCTCTCCCTCCCTCCCTGCCGGCGCAGTGACCCGGCTGCACCGCCTGCCTCCACGGCGTGGAAGCGGAGCGACCTCCCTCGGGCGGCGGCAGCCCACGCTTCCCTCGGGCGGTCCCGCTCCGCGACACTTGCACCGAATCCGCTGACCCGGCCGTGGCTGATGTTGCGGTTCCCCCCCGGTGTGGGAATCAGTGACCGCCCCCAGTAACTGGGTGGCAGCGCCCGGTGCCAAGGTGGGCAGATGTCCGTCCCCCTCCAGCTTCACTCACACCGAGAGATGGGGGCGACCAGAATCGCCGGGGGCTGTATCATGTGTATTGCTGGTGTGAGCAGAGCTCCCCCCTGATCACTCAGTGGATCTTTGTGTGTGGACCTGTTCTTCACTCGGCGCCCTGAGATCAGGCGCTTCTCCTCTCGGGCTGCTGCGGCTGTTTCTCAACCATTGCTACATCGGCTGTGTGGGCAGCAGTCAGTTGTAACGGGGACTCGCATGCGGTGGTGTTCTCCGCCATCGCACCATTGCCACTCACTGTGTGCTGCCTGGCGGCTCTGTGATGTGTCTTACTCCCTCATCCACTGTCCCCACAACTGGACACAGATGGCTCCCATCCCTTAACCCCCGCCGCAAATCCGATGTATGGCGTTGTGATCTCCCTCCACGCCGAGCTTGGACAGGAATGTGTTCGCATGTGGGTGTCTGTTTGTAGCAGGGTGGCGTGCATGTGCATGCATCCATGTGGTTGTGCACAGTGCACAAGTGGGCAGAGTCCACAGGTGGTACACAAAAATGCTGGAGAAACTCAGCGGGTGCAGCAGCATCTATGGAGCGAAGGAAACAGGCAACGTTTCGGGCCGAAACGTTGCCTGTTTCCTTCGCTCCGTAGATGCTGTTGCACCCGCTGAGTTTCTCCAGCATTTTTGTGTACCTTCGATTTTCCAGCATCTGCAGTTCCTTCTTAAAAACAGAGTGTACAGGTGAATATGCAAAGTTTGTCGATAGCATACGCATGCAAGTACGCGATCACTGTTTAAACATTGTGCTGATACATGCCCCATGCCTGTGCTAGTACTTGGCGTGTGTTGGCAATGTATGCATAATAATCACATTTCTCATGTATCCCAAAGTGATTTATAGCCAAATTGTTGCAGAAACGGGGCAATCAATTTGCATATCACGTCCATAACAGCATGTGAACATGACCAGTCTTTTACTTCATTTGAGGGAAGTGGGCATTACTGGCGAGAGCAGTATGTATGCATTACCCATTAATGATTACCCCGAGAAGGTGCTGGTGAGCTGCCTTGACCTGAGGTAGTCCTTATGATGAAGTTACATAATAATGTGTTTGGGTAGTGAGTCCCAGGAACTAGATGCAATGATGATGAAACGCTGATCCATTTGCAAGTCATGGGCAGATGGAGCTAAATGATGGAGGCAAATACTTGACAGGTCGGGCAGCATCTGTGCAAAGGGAAACTGAATACATGTTTCAGATTGATGACCTTTCAGAAGAACAAGGTCTTTCATTAAAACTGTGTTTCAATACAAATTAATCTCTTTCAAAATGGTCTGCCTTTTTAAGTGTGCAGAACTCATCTTAAATGCCATTGCACAATGCAGAAAGCATATGAAACAAGTATGTTTTTGCACTGTTTGTACCACATTTTGTCCATTGGTGAGGTAATCTTCCTTAGTATTGTTATATTAGAAAGTATAAAACAGAAACGAGTTGCAAGTGGTGGATTATCCTGCAGAGATGAGTGTGATATTTCGGAGATTCTGCTGCCGTGAAGAACATGATATCATTTCTTTACTACAGAGGGGAGTGTGGTTTGTATGGTGGGCGATGTGTAGAAGCACATTGTAGGGTGAGCAGAATCATTTTTATGTGTCACAATCATCATAGTCTATGTGCTCTCAATTCACTGATTATATATTAGCAAGGCTAATATATTACTATTTGTTTTTTTATTAGCTATTGCTAGTGTAGGTAGGTGGGGGCGGGGGGGGGCGTTGATGGGTATGCAAGAGAGAATAAGGTGCTTGGGAATGTAAATGCAGGAATGTAACTCATGGTGTGCTCTAAGAAGCAGCATAGACTTGATGGGTTGAATGGTCTCCTTCTGTATTGTGTGAAACTGTGAGAATGAGAATCAATACTGTTCTGACTAATCCAGTAACTGAAGGCAATGTAGGAGAGAGATGTTCTCTCTGGCCCTAGTTTCAGTTTGGGGTTTTGAATGTATTGTACATAATACAGTTGAACAACCGTTGAAGTAACCCCCAATCCCACTGCATCTTCTTTATTGTGACCATTTTAGGGCAATGTAGGATTCTAGATCATTGAGCAGCTGCCAGTCATTGTGTCCCAGAGCAGAGACTCACCAGGGTTGCAGGGTTCAAGATCATATGAAGTTCTCTCCTGAGACAGTTGTTGTCAAACAGCCCGCTCTCTCATGCTGTCCAACTCACAGTGTCAGTGGAAATAACATGCACAACATACTCAACACTCACGGCAGATGGTGGCTCTTGTAAAGGATGTGTAACCAACCACCTATATGCCTGCATCTCAGAGCAATGTGCCGCAAGCTTGGGATTAAAAAAAGCAGTGCCTTTAGGGAAATGGTGCAATGACGGTGTGCGTTACATTGGCAGAGAAGAATCTTCCTGTTGCTCTGTATTTCTGGTATAAGTATCACAAATCCAGAGATGATCCAGACATGTCACTGAAATACCTCGAGTTGTCTCGCTGAGTGTGTCCTCGCTGGCAGACACAGACATTTCCTGTGACAGTAACTCAGTGGGCCAGTCAACGGGAGAAAATGGATAGGTGATATTTCGGGTGTGGACCATTCTGTATGTGGGGGGATAGGGCGGGGGGGGGGGGGGGGGGGCAGGGTAGGGCGGATGGGTGGGGGGGTGGGGGAAGGGTTGGCTCTGTTTTATAGTCTCTAATATAACCAATACTAAGGAAGGTTGCCTCTAATGGACAAAATGTAGTACATACAATGCAGAGTCTACTGGTATCATATGTTTTCTGATGAATATTGAGTTTAGGTTGTGCTCTGCTTTATCTAGGTCACTATGGTGTTCTTAATATTACAAAAGGTGTCCTCTGCATTGCAAGTCTTCTGCAAAGGTCTCCAAATCGGGTCAGGTTGAATATATTAAATGTTACAATTACTTAGACTTGAGTCAAATTCCAGTTGGGTATAGATTGGGTTTGGATTGGGTTTTGATCTCGGTTTTTGAGGAGCACTGATGATTTTAAGAATCGGGACAAATGTTATTTATTGATACATGCTCACCTCTTCTGATCATGTGGAGGGCAGAAAAGTCAGCTGGCCATTCCTTGGCGGAAGTTGCTGAAACGTGAATTAGATATGGCAAATAGCAAGTACTTACTTGAAAGCTGCTTAAACTCATGTTGGAGAAGGACGTTGGGTAGGTTTACAGTGCGGAGCATAAATATTGCCTTGAATGAGCATAGCCCAAAGTTTAATCATTTTTCGTGACGAGCTCTTGCATTACATCATTATTTCAGTGCCCATATCCAGAGTACAGTGAATGTGCCAACTTGTAATTTCCGCATGTTTGAGCGCATGTTTGAGAGAGCACTGTGTCGCAGCTAATGTGTGGCCCTGGTACTGAGGCTCCAAATCCTCTGATCAATTTCCTTGAGGGTTGGCTGGCTGTTTGGCAACAGAGAACATTTACAACCTTGTCAGATCTTGCCCTCAACAGTGTGCTGCGCAGTATTTAGCGACTGATCAGCTTTGAATCTGATGGGTTTGGCTGGGTCATAATGGTGATCTTAATATTACAAAAGGTGTCCTAGAATCGAGCAGAGTGTCCAGCCTGGCACACCAGATCCGCACCAAGACTATGCTGGTGCATTGGATGAGAAGTTATGTGGCTGTCCCACTTGGGCGACCTAATTGGCGAGTTTAGAAGAGTTTGAAAAAATGACACGTTGAAGACCTCCTTCTACTATGTAGAAGACCTCCTTCGACCTCCTTCGTCTATGTTAGACCAGCTTCAACTAGCTACGACTACCTTTGACTACCCCCGATTATCTATGACCTACTACGACTAAACCTATGAGTAAAAAAAGCATAGATTTTTTTCCATGGCGACCTTTTTTTAACTCGCGGGCATTATTTAACATATTGAAAAACACACGCCGCGACCTAGCTGAGGCCTCGAGTATGCGGAGACCATTCTCGAGCATGAAGGAGAGTAACAAAGACCTTCTACGACCTTGTGTCGACCATGCTGCGAGTATGAGTCAAGGGCAAACTCACCAGAACTTGCGGATTAGGTCCCCCAAGTGAGACAGCCACTTTAGAATGAAGCCCTGTTCCCATCAGGTGGATGTAAGAGATCCAATGGAATGACTTGAAAAAGAGCAGGCACGTTCTCTCTGGGTCCACAGCCTCACATCACTAGAGTATAGTGGAAATTCGAAAAATGATAATGCACGTTTGTGGTTGAGGCAACGACTTTCCGAAGTCTGGTCCAAAGGGAGAAGCTGGAGGAATTTGTCTGCAGGCGAGGCAGCCCAGTCATTCCTTTATTTGCTGTTGAGAGAGTACATTTCTGTTGAGCTAGTAAATAATTGCTGATGCCTAATTCTGTGTGCGTGTTTTCCCTTGCATGAAACCAAGTGCAGAGGCACACAATTTCTTCACTTACTCACTTATTATGCCACAGAAGGAGGACATTCGGCCTATTAAGTTTATGTCAGGTCTCAGCAGAGCATCCTGTTATCATTGCTGTAAATATAAACAATCCATTTTTTTTAGCCAACTAAAGTTGAACATTGCTGTTGTCCCATTCCAATATTAGTTGCCTCTTAAACCTTGAAGAAATGCATTTGGTTGCTAATGTTAGTTTTGCTCAAACCCCATGGCAGTAATAATTAATTATGGCATATCAAGTTTCATTCTGTACTGGTGTGTGGTTTTCTTTAATTCACGGCATTCTGGCGAGAGCTATGAGGTAAGGAAAGCGTTTTCCAGTACAGAAGGAAACTTGATTCCAATACGAACTAAGAAACACAAATGATAAACATCCACCAAAAACTGTAGTGTCAGCTAAATTGTACCTTGTCATGTTAACATATAGAGCATTGGTGAGGGTTCAAACTCACCAAGTTAAAGGAAATAAAAATCTTTAATAAGAGTTGGTTAAACCAGATCCCTACCCTCTGCAAGGTCTCTTGCAGCCTCTCACGATATATTATAACTAGGTAGGATCGACGTTCCCACAACAAGATACTTCTATCTCTGGGCTGAGCATCCTTGGTGCTGTTGTAGGGAATTGTTGTGGAAGAAAGACAATTACAGATTTAAAAAAAAGGCCATTCAGCCTACTTAAGTTATTTCATGTGATAGGAGCAGAATTAGGCTATTCGGCCTATCAAGCCTACGCCATTCAATCATGGCTGATCTATCATGCAAATGAGTATGAAGAAGTTTCCTGACCCGTCACCTGCCATGTCCTCTAGAGATGTTGCCTGAGTGACCCGCTGAGTTACTCAAGTACTTTGTGTTCTATGCAAGTCTTTCATTGGTGACGTACCTCAGTGTAAGGGGGCAGATGCAAACCAATTGTGAACTCTGCCCAGTGGCCGCTTAAGCTGATTGAAAACTCTCGCCCAACCCCCCTCCCCATTCCCTCGCCCACAACCGCACATTCTGATGGTTTTGCTGAGATCGCTCCTAGGCTTAACCCATCGTCCTTGGGCTATGGGGTCCAGAGCCCATGCCCTGCAATGGATCTTCTCAGCCTCCTTGGAATCATTATGGCTGTCTGCACAGCATTGCCAGAAGTTTTGGTGTGGGGTCTTCTGCTGGGCTGTGGCTGAGCCTGCTCTGGTCGATGGGGATGTATCACCCGCTGTCACCCTTCTCCATGTGGCTGAGTGTATGTGAGCTGGACCTTGCGGAAGAAGGCTCTGTGACTGGAACACACACTCCCAGCAAGGATTAGGGATTGAAGTAGAATTTGGTATCTATGCCTGAGACATAAACTGCTGGCCATCACTTCTGGATTAGGAGATAGCTGTGACAAGTTAATGGCTGCTAAAGAGAAAAGAGAGAGACTTGCATTGCATATGGTCACATTGGATCTTTCCAAATCTCTTCACAACAAATGGAGGATTCCTTGTTGTGTGGTCACTATTAAGAGAAGTGAGGATGGTCAGATAATGTACTTCTCCCGTGACTGCGTTACCCCATGCTCCTCAGAAGGAACACAAAAGAATCTTTTAGGTTCACCTAAGAGGCAGTGAGTCCAACTGTTCAATGCTTCATGAAGTATCAACCTGGGTATTGGTGCTCGGATCACTGGCCTAGGGCATTAACCTTTTGCATAAGAGACAGGAGTGTGCGAGGCCGTGCCAAGGTTGATTTAAAAAAGACGCGTCAGTAATGCTGACTTGGTAAAATGATCCTTTCTTTGTACCGTGTGAGTAGGAGCATTTTGTGCTAAATTTACTTATTTTCTGAACAGCTCGTGTTGCTGCGTGCTGTGTCAGGTTGTGGTCGGCCTTCCATGTGAAGCTGGGAGCAGCCTGACTGACATAAACGCTCCGTCCCCGCACTACCCTATCCTCTCTGTAAACCAAAGTGTTCTGGGAATTATAGCATAAACAAAGGCAATGAGTCAGCTCAATTTAAACAAAGCCAGAAGGGATTACAGCAGCAGTGTTTCATCTCAATTGTTTTGGTGTTATCCTGGAACGTGTGGGGTCGGGTATAAAGTTTAATCTTGTATTTCCCCCTTATGTGCAGTTGCTACTGGCCTTACACCTGGTCGGGTCAGGGAGAGTTTGTTAATCTGTTCCTCGTGGGAAGGTTAGTTTAAAGTCCAAACTTTGGCATCTGATTCTGACTTAACATTCAGCCTGCGATCAAAACTCCAAACTCCTATAAGGCCACGACATTGACAATTGGTTCGCAGGCTCCCAAAATACCAACGAGAACAAATATTGGTTTAATTAGATCCAAATTTCTTCCAGTGCGGGTTGGATTAAATGCACAAGAGGGTAAAGAGGATAAGGAAGAAGCAGAAGCGCAGAGTTCAAGAGGCTCCACGCCCACGTTCAGTGTGAGCCGCTGTGGATGAAGTAGGACCATTGAGATTTGATGTTTCCATCAGGTGGAGCTGGGACTGAAGAGGTGATTGTGTGGTTGGAAGTTTTACACAGAATCCTGGGTTAACTGAAGGTTGTGAAGAGTAAAGTCTACTGAGAAGAATACTTGAGAAACAGATCCTCATTTGGACATATATCTATATCTACATGAAAAGAAAGTGTCTAGTGAGCTATGAGCCAAATGCAGCTAAATAGGACTAGACAAGTATGCCAACGGGGTTGGCATGGACAAAGTGGGTCAAAGGGCCTGTTTCTCTGCTCTATAGCTCTATGACCCAACGGCTTAAGGCAATGAGATCAACAGCTCAAGGGATGTGGAGAGGTAGAATGTTGATAATGGGTGTCCGGGTTATGGGGAGAAGGCAGGAGAATGGGGTTAGGAGGGAGATAGATCAACCGTGATTGCCTCGATGGGCCAAATGGCCTAATTCTGCTCCTATCACTTATGACCTTATGGGAATGTGAGGTACTTGTTGGGGAGATCAAACTAAGTTCAATGGAACCCAGGACCAAATTCTCTACTCAGCAGTACTGACTAATGCTGGCACATTTAAATAGAGGCTATTTAAATAGAGGCTATTTAAATGTCAACTGCTCCCTCGATAATGCTCTTATCTCCTCTTCTGCCACATGCTGTGAGTTCAAGTTCCATGAGAGAAAAATTACAGAGAAAGGAATGGAAAGATATGCTGCAGGATAGCTGAAGATGAGAAGAGGAGTCAAGTGTCAACCAGTTGCCACTGTTTGTTTGTTGTGAAGCCAAAGCAACATTTAAAAATAGGAAGAGGTCCCGCAAGGGAATGCAAAGGGTTAATTCTGCAAGATGCAGTCGTCTTCTAATTCTCAGCTTGAGAAAGATGTTTTGGCACATTTCCATGAATTTTCACGCACCATGAGTTGACATTCAGATAACACTGACCATTAATGTCAGTGGACTGTGGAAGTCTGTGCACGAAAGATATGTCATTATGAGTCTGTTTATAGAGGCAGATGTTGTATTTAGACTGTAGTTACTTTAACCCCTTATTGTACTCCAGCTTGGTTTACCCATTGGGGTCTTGCCACCAATTTTAACTCATCTGGCCAAACTCAAGAGAGCGAAGTCCAGAGCAGGTGAGTCTTTCGCTTTGGAAGAAGAAATGGGGCAAACACTTAAGCTGGACCTCCTGGAGAGTTTGTTGCAAAGTAGCATTTCCTAAAGCAAAGATATACTGTGAGCTCTTTCATCAAATCAATGGCGACAAGTATGAAACATCTTGTGTCATCAAGAATGAGACTCGGGTCATAAACGTCAGGCAATCCAGCCTTGATATGGTGCCAAGCTCTGGAATTCCCACCTGAACCTCTCTTCTCACCAAACCTAATATTGTCTTATGTGGCTTGATGAGATATTTGGAGCACCAACGATTCTGTGAAGCACTGGGTTCATGTCCTGTGTTAAGCCACTGTATAGACTGCTGAATAAACACGGGGAACATACACACACTTTCCCTCTCCATCTCAAAGGTATAGAAGGCACTACAGCTGCTATCCACAACCAAGATCAGTGAATTGGCACTGACAGGAACGAAAAACAAGTCTTCCACTGTGCAGTCATCCACTAACAGGTTCACAATTTCCCCCTGTCATGTTCACTAGATTTATGGTATATCTATCGTACAATGAAAGTAGATAAATGATTAGCAAAACCTCAGGAACTGAGAAGATGTAAGGCTTTGTTCAAAAGCTCCAGCATTGCAAGGGAACCTACTGATGAAGTATGTTCAATGTTCCAACCATCTCATTCAAATTTACTTGACAAATGTTTATCGATGATGAATAACACACACGTATATGCAGGCCCACATGCATGTAGGGACACATGCACTGAAAACACATGTATACATAGACACACACAAACAGATATACACGCATTTATACACATACACACCCACAACATCAAAGTAAACAGCAACATGGTATTGAAAAATAAATCCACAGCTTTTTGATACCAGTGACCTCAGATCAATTAGCTATAATATTGGGGTAAGTTCTAAAACGGAGCACGACTAACTTGCATGGGATTCCAATAGTTGATTCGTGTTGGTTGTTAACGGGAAAAGGGACATACAGAAAATGGGATGCTTTAAATGTAAGATAAAGAGAATTCAAGGTATGTGTGTATTTGGTAGAGTGAAGGGCAAGGCAGGTAGGAATAAGGACACTGGATGACGAGATAAATTGTGGTTCTATTCAGGAAATAAAAGGAGAAATGGGTCTGGTATAAGCACCTGAGATCAAGTGTTTCTCTGGAGGAGTAAAGGGTTTGAGGAGCATACTTAAGAAGGAAATCACGAGAGCAAATGAGGGGCATGAGATATCTGTAATAGAAATGATTAAAGAAAATCCAAAGGGATTTTATGTATATTATTAAGGAGAAGTTGCTCCTTGTGTATTTTATTTTATACCGAAGTAGAATGATGAAGGAGCTGGGATTGCAGGGTGCATTCAGTAGAAAGGGATGGGATTGGAAACTGGCTGGACTGGTGCATTGTTGTCTTTACACAAGCAGCCAATGATGCTGGCTTTGTTACTTGGGACTGGGGAAGCAAGAATTTGTTATTTTGAGCGGATGTGGTTTGTGCTCATGACTTGAAGTGTGCGAACCTTCAATACTCTCTCTGACGTCTCACGTGTGTGTTGGCTGCATAACTGGGTGTGCAAATCTTTCTGCTTTAGTTTAGTTTAGAGAAACAGCACGGAAACAGGCCCTTCGGCCCGCCAGATCCGAATTCTCCAGCAACTTGTAATACCCTACTCCTGTCCATTGACCGCAAGCAGTTACTCCAAGTTCCGTTGACTTGATAAGCTGCCCTAGTCCTTTATCTGTTCCGTCATCTCACAGGATATCAGTGCTCGAGCATTTCTTTGATTCAAGAGCTGTTTGCCAGTTTGAGCAGAAGGCTGAAGCTGCTTGTGGCATTTCTGTGAATGTATGTTACACCAGCCTGCAAATTAGCCCGTACTGCGGGTTTTAGAGGACAGGGGGAGAACAAATATAGGATTTGTGGATAGTTGGTAGTTGGTAGGAGCATTAAGCTCCTGCTCACCCCTTAATCACCTGTGCAGTCATCACCTTTGTGCATCTACCTCTTAGCACCTTGCTTCTATTACCAGCATCAGCCTCTCTCCGACTTGCCTGACCACCTGTTCAATCTGCCTGACTCGTACGTCTGAGCTTCTGCCCAATGCCATCCCCTAACCACACATCGATCTTTACTTGGGCAGAAATGTCCCCAACTCTCTGAGACTTTGAAGTCTGCCATGGCAGAGGTTTTGAAGCCTCCTGTAAACTGTGGCGTGCCCTGGGGGCCTCAACCTTTCACAACATGTACAGAGAACTCCCTGTGACTGTGTGGGTTTACTTTGGGTGCTCTGGTTTCCTTCCACATCCCAACGACGTGTGGGTTTGCAGGTTAATCGGTCTCTGTAACATGTCCCTAGTGTGTAGGAAGTGGATGAAAAAGTGGGGAAAAAAGTGAACTAATATGAATGGGTGGTGGATATGAACTTAGTGGCTGGAGGGCCTGTTTCCATGCTGTATCTCTAAACTAAACTAAAATTAGTTTTTGTTGGCTGAGTGGCTGAGTGGTCTTGGTGTCCTTGTTGGCAGGCTGATCCGTTGACATTAGCTTTGAGCATCGTTTGACAGGTTCTAAGATGCACATGTCCGTGTCATCTCCCTCGCGAGGTTGCACAAGTCAAGGCAAAACAGATTATGTTGCAAATACTCCACAGTTCAGGCAGCATCAGTGAAGAGAGAAATGGAGTCAAGGTTTCAGGTCAAGGACCCTTCATCACCCAATCACCCTTCATGGCACAAATCAAGTGTTGTCCAGAGCAAGGCAAATTAGATGTAGTCTAATGAGAAAATGTACTTGGTGGAATCGTTCGTTTTTTGGAAAACAAAAGTCAGAAATGTTTGCGTATATTTTCCATGACTTAATGTAAGTTGAAAGAAGCCAACCAGTTCTTGTTGGAAAAGTTCAGTTCCAGTAGTTGAATGTTCATGAGAGATTGGGGCCTCCCTCCTTTCCCTCCCAGGCAAAACTGTGCACCTTCAGGACTGGTGGATGAAAAAAAATGTTTTTTTATAAGCACACTGTAAGAACAAGGCAGGGGCTCCTGATAACTGCCTTTAGTATATTGTTGGTAACATGAGCGATTCAGATACCACCACACAACAAGGCACAGTGCTTTGAAAACATGTCACTACTTTGTCTGATGGTAAACAGGAAAATGGTTTGACTTTGATAAATTACAAGATGACACAAAATGAAAAGTGCTGTCGAACAGAAAAGGAAGTAGCTAAGTGGTTTGATGGAAATGTGTTGCAAGAGTCTTTCATTACCTATTTAGGAAATGTTAGCAGTTCTCAATTGTGTTGCTGTTCTCAATTGATTTAGTATTTAATCTCAATGATATTCTGTTCCTTTAAAAGTACGTATTATGACAAACTGACAAGTCAGAATACTACTTGACTATAAATAAACATGCAGAATTCTGTGGGAGTTCAGACTTCCCAGCAAAATTCCACGTCCCTCAATGTTTGTGTTGGCACACACGGATATATTTCGCAAATGTCCACTCTCAGCTCAGCGAATATGCATACATGATTCCAAAGTGGGGGGTCGTTGGATCTTGGAGGACTTTTCCCCCCAGTCTTCAGTGTCACCTTGTCCATGAGGGAGAAAAGGTAGCCAGGATTTCCAGTCTGCCCTTTGGCCTGACACACTTGTCAGAGAACCAGTCTGTGTCGGTCAGCTAAAGGCAGGATCAGGAATAGCTCAATATCTTCCATTCCTCTTCCTCTGCTCCTGGCTCTATAGATTTAACATCGACTTGTTCTTACCAAGGAATAGAAGGAAAGAACTTCCACTGATGATGCACAGTGTATTTTAATAGCAATTTGAATTGCTGTATACCACAAAGTTCCAGAATGGAACTATGACCAGGTAAACTATTTCAGTGATGCTGGCCATGGGATAAATGTTAGTGCAGTAAACAGGGAGGAAACTACTCTGCTCTTTGTCAAAATTTCCAAGAGCCGTAGGTCTAACTTGAAAGGTCAGTTCGGCATTGAATTAAACTCTCCTCCGAGTGACACCTCTAAACAGTTTTTAACCTATTTTGTTTCTGCTCCTTCAGGAATAGATGCCAGTAAGATTCTCTTAAATTTCTTGTTCCGTTTGTAACTTTATTATTGCCAGTATTAATTATAGTGAATATCACCATGCTGTGATAAATGAGTAATGAGAATGATTGCAAACTTGCTGAAGTGTCTGCATATGTGATCAATAATACTTTTTAAAATTGTTGTAGTTTAGATAGTGATAAAGCATTTCACCTACTAAATTTATTTTGCTTCCACAGGTAGGTTTAATTAGGAATCTTATGCAGTTTTGCGCAATTGATTGGGAAGAGCAAGTCTGAACTGATCTCTGGAGATACTAAATGTACTTTGGGCTTCACTTATGGCAGCTAACTCCAGGTGGCCACATTGGTTAACAGCATTGGCCAGCCTTTTAGATTTACCCTTTTTTTTTAGAGGAAGCTGTAGAGGTGGTATAATTACAATGTTTAAAAGGCATTTAGGCAAGTGGTGGGGAAGGTAGAAAAGAGGGAAGTAGGCCAACCTTGGGCAAATGGGTCTAATCCAGGTAGACAACATTCATTGTGAGCGGGTTGTTTCTGTGCTGCACTGAGATATTAAAGAACATATGTTTCCCCAGCACTCCACCATCACCTTGTCAAATGTTGGTTAATTATATCAGGGGCACTGAGGGGATGGGTGTTTGGAGAAGTGGTTTTAGGGCTGGTAGTCATGAATCATAATATCAAGTAACAACGTGTTTCCACTTACTCTATTTGAGCAGGAAGACATAGATGGATATGTTGGGAAACCAACAGTGTGAGGGTGGAGTTGCTGGTGCTGTGATGAAATCTCGAGGAATGTGTTAAACCAGAATTGGTAGCCCTTCTCTCTAGTTTAGAGATACAGCACGGAAAGATGTCCTTTTGCCCACCAAGTTCGTGCCGACCCAGTGATTCCCGTACACTAGCACTAGCCTACACACTAGGGACAATTTACAATTTTTACTGAAGCCAATTAACCCACAAACCTGCACGTCTTTGGAGTGTGGGAGGAAACCGGAGCACCCGGAGAAAACCTACGCGATCACGGGGAGAACTTACAAACTCCGTAACAGACATCGCCCGTAGTCAGGATCGAACCCGGGTCTCTGACGCTGTAAGGCAGCAACTCTACTCCTGCGCCACCGTGCCGCCCATTTAGGGAATCGGATTAAGATTAGAATTTGGGAACAGCATAGGATCTCAACATCAAAGTAACAAGTCAAGTCAAGTCACATTTATTTATATAGCACATTTACAAAAACAACTCTCGTTGGCCAATGTGCTTTACATTTGTTATAAGAATAGTATAAACAAACACACTACATACATATATACATATAGCCCTCGCTCAGTGGACGTCAGGAAAGACTTGGGAGTATAGATACGATTTTAGTCTTGACTTAAAGGAGTCGATGGAGGGGACAGTTCTG